>NW_022145607.1:20369607-20779607 GCF_000002235.5 Strongylocentrotus purpuratus | reverse complement strand
GCTCAGTGAATACACCTGGGACTTTGTTGCACCCAACTCCCATCCATTGTTTTAAACAAAAACGCCGGGGGTTAGCACTTTATATCTGAACAGGCCGTAATGAAATGAATTATTCAAGGAACTTTGGGGTGTGTTAAAATCTGATTCTAGTTGCGAACTTGAAATGGCAGACCTTTAGGGTAGAGGTCAAATAAACCAATCAAGATCTGTCATGAAGAGTGAAGAATAATTCCTTGATTATTCCCCTTCTCTATCACCCCACCCCCCCCCCCCTCTACTCACAGGCATCATCAGGGTAATTAACAAATGACTGGAAATGTCTTCCGTTACTGCAAGGGAAGCAGTTCCACTGGCCAATTTGTTAGGATTCGTTTGATCCTATTTTAGTTTTATTGACAGGACAAGAATAATTCACAATTTTAAGAATTCAACCTAGAACTGTTTTTCTTCTTCTAATCTTCACGTTATCCTTATTAATTGTTGATAACCTAAAAAATTGGAACACTCTATGCCTTTGTCATTTTATTTTCCTTCGGCATTTTGGTAATTTTGTACATGTACACTCTGGGGGAATATGCTTTAAAAAAACACCTGCAGATCTTATTTTGATAGTGATATTTCATTAGGTATTTGAAATGAAGTTGTGTCAATTCTGTCATTGTCGTATATTTGTATGGCAGTTTGACCTGACCCAGAAATGACAACATACTTTGTATTAAAGCACCTAGAGCATTCCTGCAACATTAATTATATTGTTGTTTAAAAATAAGTGGAACTAGAACATGTCACGTACTGTAGAGATGGTTATCATACCTTACTAAGAATATTGATCTGCGTATTTTCCAGGGAATTTTGTCTGATGTTGTTTTGTTTTTAAATAGATCTTGGCATAACAAAAATAAATCAGGTAAGGCCAGAGAAACTCATTGGTTCTCTCAAGATATAAATCACCAATTCACCCGGAAGAAAGAGACATAATATCGTTGTTTGTCTGAAAGGAGGGCGTTGGCACGCGCACAGGCCCTCAAGCAAATTTCTGGTAACTCGCTTCTCTGATTTTGATTGGTCTATACATGTTAAATACAATTTTTTAAAGATGACAGGGATTTCTTTCTTTTTGGACTAATAACAAAATTAATATGATTGATATATCCCTGACTCAAGTAGTTTTGTATCAGATAAGGACATATTTTTATGAAGTTACAGGCATTTCAGTGTAACAACCTACATTTACTGATTTTAGCACAATGGTGCGTACACGCTTGTGCCAGCCGGCCACAGACAAATATCATTTCATCTAATCCGGGATTTCCCGCAGAAATGGATCATGCCCTTGCGCTACAGGTCTCGCACCTGAGATGCAGGGGCGAAGATAATGGGAGGTAGAGGGTATCACCCGGTGTGATGATCTGCTAATGAGGATATTACTTAGGCTGATTGATGTCATGGGGTCTGTTCGGCGTGGCCAAGGCATCGGGGGAGGAACTCCCTCGACTCCTCAGACGAAAGAGGAAGTATAGGAGATGAGGTTGCCGTGGCGATGAGCACTTCTCGTCCCCCTCGGCTGCGTGACCTTAAATGTTGAACTTCCATGGGGGTTTTGTTTGACTGGTGTAATATCAGATGAATCCCAAGGTCTTATATTGCTTTTCTTTGTCTCCTCTTGCTCTAATGTGCTGCAGCTTAACTTTTGTATCAAAATCTTAACTTCAAACTCCTCTGAGAATCGTTGAACTCCTGACAGGTCTTCTTCTTAGAGAGGAAGGCCATCCTGTTATAAAATACAGAAACAGAAATGTGACAGAAACAAAAATGTGGTGAAATCATGGACGGATCAAGAAGTTTTTGTTAGGAAATCCATGAAAGAATCAAGAAAGTTTGAGTTTTTAAAACTGTAATTGATCAAACAAATGTAGAGTCTACTCTGATTTCTCCTGCAAACACCTCTTCATGCAGTTGATTGATAAATGATAACTATCTGAATATTTTTTTCTCAACTGTTAATAAAAAGGAAAAAATCAATTTCTTAGTGGTAATGTTAAAGGCATTTGCCCATTACCATTACCAAGGTATGTTATACAAATACAAATATTGACTGCTTTTAGGGGCACGGTTAAAACTATTGCCCAAGGTGATCTTGAAACTGTACTGTCCCCTGAGACAAAGTTGAGAGGCAAAGTGCTGTCTCGAGATCACCAAGGGGCTTTAGTTTTAACCGTAACCTGAAAAATATGCAGTCAATATTTTTTTAATATCCCGCATCCCAAGTGTCAATTCTTAAAAAGATATCCAATCTCGACTAAAAATATTTTTAGCTTTTTCAAACACACCCAGTGTTGACTACCACAGTCAGAGTATTCCAAGAGGTTTTATCCAACATGTTATGTGGCCAGGGGGGGTGTTTCACAAAGACTAAGATTGACTTTAAGTTGGACTTAACTATGGTAGGCCACTGTTTACTCTAATATCATGATCTTACGATATTATTTTTTCCTTCAATAATGAACCATCAACAAATAAACATTCTGTCGATAAATTGTGACCACTATTTATACGTCCCTTCAGAGACCAATGCCAGTAAATGGTAAGAGCAAACAGTGGCATTAAGGGCCTGCCATAGTTAAGTCCAACTAAAAGTCGATCTTAGTCTTTGTGAAACACTCCCCTGAACAATCTTGAGCTTCCTCCTTGAAAGTGAATGCTTTATAAAAACAACATTTTACAATAATCCAGGAAGAATGTAACAAAAGCATCTCCATGCCCTCAAACTTTGTTAGCTCAACCATGCTAGGAAAACCTTTTTATTGCAGCTATTCAATTGACCTGAGGCAAACCAAAACACAGAAGATTCTGTCAAAATTTACTGTTTGGTTGATTTCATACTTCCTTGGAATTATAGTTGTGTAACATAAACTATGTATACGGTAGGCTTGCGGGTGCACCATGTAGTTATAGAAACATATGATCTCTTGGAGTTGCTATTTCTAACTCGTGAGGATTACCTTATCAGATAAAAAAAAGGGAGAGTGTGAATGTACATGTAACATTACCTCCTACGACTGTGTGAGGCTCTCCCACGTGACTTCGCAATTGTTTACAAAAAACAATGTTTTGGGCCTCGGGGGAGGAAATTAAGAAGCAAGAAGGTGTATTTAAAGAAAACTCTCTTTCTATGTGAACTTTCAGCATCATTCATCTACTTATCTAAGCCTATGAAAAGAGCAATAGTTCCCTATAGAAGCATTCAAATTATGGATTTTATTTCACATCTTAGTCCGTGAGAAAAATCAAAAATGAGGTACTTGCTGTATTATATAACTATCATAGCAACCTTCTTCGGGGTTATGGGGGAAATAGAGACAGATGATAGAGAGAGACAGACAGACAAGGAAGGAGAGATTGAGACGGACATGCATATGGGCAGAGAGAGAGAGAGAGACAGACAGAGACAGATAGAGGGCGAGAGAGAGAGAGAGAGAGGGAGGGGGGGGTGTTGAGCAGGATCACATGACACATGTTACAATAACAATTGCTCTGCTGTCGATTCCTCACACTAACCCATGTCTTAATTTCAACATTGGACGAAACACTTTACCCTAATATATCCCAAACCTATGATATTGCATTTAACATTAGTGTTTTTGATATATATGCTTGTAAGGGATAATATTCCCAATCAACAAATAAATCTCAACACTTTGCCTACAGACATTCAACATGAGGTATAAAACTAGGTGGTCTGTGTATTAAGCTTGTGGGAACGAGTTATTCTAGTAGTCAACTGATTAACTTTTTCTTCTTGGTTTCTATCTTTGCAGGTATAAACTGAACTTTTTTGGAGGAAAGGGAGAATCCATTCTTTGCCTAGATACAACTCATCAGGATTCAGGATTTCTTGCGGTAGATGCATTCTACAGGACTATCATATTTGCCGAGAGACCAGAAAGGCTGAAACTCTATGTTATATGATTTAATTCCATTCTGACACCTAGCATGCAGTATATGGTGTATTTGTTGAGAATAAAAGTGATGTCCAAATTTTTCTTGTTCATATGCAGCTAATTGTAAATTACATGTATTTCTATTATATGTCTTTATCTTTTTCCTGTCTCTTCCCAATTGTCTTTCTTCTCTCTCTCTCTCTCTCTCTCTCTCTCTCTGTTTCTTTCTCTCTCTCTCTCCCTCTCTTTATTTATCTTTCTGACTTTTCTTTCACTGTGCTTTTCTCTTTGCCTTTTGTTTTCTTCCCATGTAGTCTGTCTTTCTATTTTTTTTATTTTCAAAAATCTTTTTGTCTACCATTACATCAATCTCTGTTCCTTTAGTTTTTCTCTCCCAGCTTTGTTACCACTGTACTTATCGGTTTTGGTTTGTTTGGTTGGTTATTTTGAGACGGTCATCATAAACATTGACAGTCTGTAAACATACTTGTTTCGTGCCATTGGTGACATCATGATTGTGTTATTCACTCTAAGAGTAAGGTCTACAAGTTATGTGTGTTTTGACGTCAGCATGGTATACAAAAGAACTTCATATTCACATGATTTCATGAATGGCTTGGTTGAATATCTTGTTCATAATAAAGTTACTTTCAAACAAGAATAGTTTGTAATGCTGATGTGAATGTAAGATCACCTTATTTTTCATGTTAACAAACAAGGTTGCCAATTCCACAAGATCACCTCCGAACAGAATTGCCTTTTTGCATCATCCATTCCTTCCAAGTCCAAGCTATTAAAGTTCATACAATAACAACTACATCAGGGGTGCTATAAAATGGGCTGCAATCTTGTAGTTTGATACCACCACGACATGGCACAACATAATTATTTCAGATCCAATAGTATGGTAATATGACACAATCATCTCGCATGAGTAAATGAGAATATAAAAACATGTAAAAACTTCTGTAATTCAAGTTTAAGCACTGATGTCTCTCTTGTTAGTATATTATCATACCTGATGTTGATATCATTGAAAAACCTGTTCATCCCCATTTACAATGATGCCCCATTTTAATGATTATGTAATCTTGGAATATCAATGTTTCAAAATGCATTGTTATTGTCAATAGTAAATCTCCATTTGTTTGTAGGATGTAGTGTGTCTCTGAAGGAATAACGATGCCTTTTTTTTCAATGAGTATTATATGTTTTGCTGCTTCACTCTCGAGGTTTATGAGACAAGTAGGGATGTCTTTATCTCTGCTGAGAGCCAGATTGTCAGTTCCTTTACTTCTGTACAGACGCAATACCCATTTGACTCTCCATAAACGACATCTTAAAAACAGCTATTGAGCTATTTAATTCATTGTATGTTTTGAGAAAGCCATGATTTTAAACCTTATACATGTTACCACCATGCCAAAGTTATTGAAGGAAAGGATGTTTCATTGCAATTGATATTTTTTGAAAATCAAGAGTTAAACCCTCGAAAACAGTATTAAGTACATGTAGTTTATATGCCAAATGTGAAGATAGACAAAATAAGTGTGTTTATCAATTTTTGTTGCTTCGTCTCTTTCTTTCAAAGTCGAGTTTATCTTGCATTACCAGGGTGTGCCTAATTTTATTTGTATTGTCTTAAGCTAAATGTGAATATTGATGAATGTACGAAAGGACTTGTTTTGCTATTACCTAAAGAAAAACATACTAGCAAGTTTAAAAGAAGTTGTGTTCTGATTAAATGATTATTTCAACAGTATTATGAAGAGAGTTGTGGAGGAGGATACAAAATCAAAATGTTTTTTTTTTTTACAGTGAACGCATTTATATAAAACTGTTATGATCCAGAGATATGGATTTCAATATTTATCTTTGTGTTTTTAAAAGCGTATTGTTTCAGAATATATATGAGGATATGTTTGTTTAAAACACTGTTTTCCATACTATGTCAAAGGCTACTTATTTTGTGCGAGCCACAAGTTGTTGGCCTATGTAAAGAGAAAAAATAATTAAACAGTGTTTCACTTGAGAACTGAGTTAACGACCTTGCCCTTGTTTTTACACTTGTTCTTTTAGCGTGTGGATGCTTTTTTTTTGTTGTTGCTTTTTTCTTGTTTTTCTTTTTTCTTTCTCTATCCTTCATTTATTTCCAAATTCTCTCTCTCTCTCTGTCATGCGCGCACACACACACTACGCACATTTTATTTCTCTCGCTTTTTCTTTATTTATGTAATTTATTTTTTTCAAATTCACTCCCTCTCCAACTGTTAACATATCTCCTAACTTCAAAGCCTATATTTCTGATATGATTGCATGTAAGCCCCCCCCCCCCTCCTCATCACACACACACACACACACACGCACTCACACTTTTTTGTAATTTTTGGTATTCCTCCAAATGTGTAATACAAACAAAACATACAATTGAATAAGATAAATTAACGTTTTCCATATTAATATTGATGACACACACATACAGTAGTATGAATTGTTAGTGCTTGTTTCTCTCGATGTTATTTCTGAGAATGCTACGCGTCTAGCTGTCACCACGTCCATCTAAACAGTTTTTCGAAAAATCACCGCTTCTATGAAATCGTTTACTTCACCCTTAAGTGCTTGAAGCAAAATCAAATTGAAGATGAACACATATAAAACGCTTTGCCCGTATTTCAAAAGTCAACTACACTTTGAAATGAACCACACACAAAAAAACACCGGAAAAGGCGATTGAATAACTGGCAAATACAGTTGGGAATTTCATGAAAAACATAAAACGATGCATCCGACTTAGATGAAGTTACTTGACGGGCGCTCATGTCCGGCTGAAGAATTGACATTCGCCTTTATACCATCACGCATTGGAGGTGTGGAGGTAGATACTTGCCGGAAGCTCCACTTTGTTGAAGCAAATGAAGTTGCTTTTCTTGTTGTTGCTGCTTCGTTTTGCTTTGTTTTGTAATCCTTCCTCTAATATGTTTATTGCCTAGGGAGGGTTGACCAAAATGAGCAGAAAAGGGTGTTAACAAAATAGCACAGTACTGTTGTTGTGGTGTGTTCGTTCAAACTTTAATTTGACTGAACTTTTTGCTAAGCTGGAAGGATCGTGATGTCTACGTGCAGAGCGGTAATTGCCCGTACCCCGTGTCTTTCCTTCAAGTTGACCAGTTAGCTTTAAGAAAACAGAGATCAACTGGATGCGACAATACAGTGTGTCCCAGAAAAAACGAAACCGAGAATTATCGATGTTTTATCATAACTTAATCACAATTATAATTAATAAATGACACATGTTAGAAAATCTTGGATCCTCTTTCATTTAATGTAACTCATATGATGCATATGTCATGCATGAGTGGTTAAAAACAATTTGAAGAAAGGGTACCAAAACGTCATTTGGCAGACGGTATCTGAATTTCAAAGAGAAAATCACATTTCCAAAAAGTTCATTTTCTGTCCAGGGCTCAGGGACTGTCGTGGCCGTGCGAGCCTGACCACGGGCCCATTCCAAGCCGAGTCCGGTCCTTTATCCGACTTACATAGGATACTTGTATTACTGTACCACAAACGTTTGAACTCATTATTTACAATAGCCATTGTAGCATCGCATTTTTATTTTTTTATTTTCTTAAAGTTAAAAATCGCTTTTTGATCTTCAGTTTTAACCATGATCATAATAAACAATTGATTCCCACAGCAAGTCTAAGATCTTCTTAGCATATTTATGTATGCTGTTTGTACCCGTTTGTATGTTATACGAATAATTATGACTGTCCTGCTGTTTTGGAAAATAAATTAGGAAGTATGAACGATGCACCCTATGCAGCTGTTTAGCAGACGTGAATGAATGATCGTGGACAGGGCTGTTATGAAATGAGTTATGGATGGTAAAGCTATATGGATTGTGAGTGATTGCTAAGCAAGGCAGGTGTTTTAGTATAGGTCAGGTCCGTACCTGATGGCCACACCATATATCAATCTGCTTTCTTCGTTATATGCCCCACTACCACCCCCCCCCCCCCTTCTCCCCTCATCTCTCTCTCTCTCTCTTTCCCTCTCTCTCTCTCTCTCTCTCTCTCTTCCTCACTCTCTCTTTGTTTATCTCTTTTTCTTTCCCTATATTTATTCGCTTATAAACAAACTATGATAGTCCATACCTCGGGTTACAGGTTTTATTAATATTTCCTTTCTTCTTATTTTGTTAACGTTGTATAATCATGTCCGACTATGCCAAGCCCAGTGCCTTTGTGGATTCTCGCATCCTTTTTCCGTTTGCGAGGTATGTGTCAATGTAAACCCTGACGATATGTTAAAAGAAGGAAATAAATGTGATTTGAAATCAGAACTCGCTCTCACTCTTCCTTCCCTCTCTTTCTCCCCTCTCTCTCTCTCTCTCTCTCTCTCTCTCTCTCTCTCTCTTTCCCCCTCTCCCTCCCCCACTCTCTCCCTCTCCCTATAACTCCTACTCTCCCTCCCTTACACTCACCATTTCCCTCTCCCTCTCCCACTCATTTGTTAATGCATGCACAAATCTGGATTTTTATGGGGTATAGAAAATCAATCTGTTATCAAAACTGGAGCATATTTACAAGGCTAATTAAAACATCTGCAAGCTGGAATTTAAATCGTTTTGACCATGACATTGATTGCTCTTGGCATGGTTTTCAAATGAATGCTTCATGGAGTAGCACCCCATTATTGCTTGCGTATAATTCCTATTCTTCAGTAATCGTACACTGCATTTTAACAGAATATGCTTTTGTATGTGATGATGTGATAATGCAAATACAACTACCCCCCCCCCCCCGAAAATGTAGTAATAAATAAATACATAAATTAATATATAAGTTTAAACAAACTTAGAAAGAAAGAAATACATAAATAAATAAATGAACTAATAAATCAGAACATAATAATAAATAAATATCTAAATAAATAAAAGGAAAAGAAAAAAAAAACCTTGTAAAATCTTATTCCTCTTCTCTTGAAGAAATCTATTACCCAATAAACTAGTGACGATTTTTTTTTTTTCGTGGACAAATCAATAGCTTTTATAGAGTTTTTAAAGCTAAAGTAGGAGACTGCACTTTTTAATCCTTTCAGATGATATTCTTAATATCACATTTCATGTTTTGGTATTGCCACTTGAACAATATCCTTTTAATGTGTTTCCATCCCTTACTCGTATCAAAGTAAGATATCCATGAATACACAAGCAACCTCCACAATGAAAAAAGGTCACGTATTCATTGGTTGTGTACATGGATGCGCGCCTATTGGCCTTTCCTGCGAAATAATTTGAGCTACTGTAACCGATACAAGACCCGGGGGCCCGAAATCTACAATACCGCTTCCAAACAGCATCGGAAACGTTTTCCCTATTGCTGCTCACGCTTTGCACACAGACGGTCAAATTGGGTGGAAAGACCCAGTGAATTCCTCACAAATTTGGTTTGGGATATTGCTTCTTTGTGTCAGACACAGTCGAGCAAATAGGAACTTTATTGAAAACTATCCTCGAAGATTCACAGTGTAGTCCGTTTCGCTCTATTTCAGTGTGATTTCCCTCGGCGGTTTAAATCATCCCTATTTGATGTGATGTCTGACAACAAATATTTAGTTGGGAGTCGGTTTACGCGAGTTGTGGTACGAATCGATAGGCATGATAATGGTGATTTTTATTTGCAGAAAAATCAATGCACTTTCCATCTTTCACGTGCATGTCCCATTTTTGTGTTTTCGTCTTTATTTCCGCTGTACTTTGGTGCATCATATTGTGAAATATCTTCCATCCGACCTGGGCCTCATAATAAGAAATGTAGTGAATTTTGACTGAGGTCATGGTGAACCCAAACTAGCAGCATTTAGTTTGTCCCATCCCTATTTTAACCCCTCTCATGCATGAAAACGCTATTATCAATCACATTTATAATTTAACACCAATTATACAGTGATTTTCCAAATCAAGTTAATTTAGAGATCGACCCGACAAAATAATAGAGCTCACTTTCAGCCTTACCTAATTTGCACATGTTTTCTGAAGTGCTTATGTCCAAAAAAGCTCACCTCCAACAAAAATTAATTAATTAATATATTTCGGTACATGGTTAATCCCTTTATCCCATGGGGCAATATAAATTAAAAACACATAGAAAGTAAGAGGAGGGGTGTAACACTTGAGATTTGATAAATAAAAGATATCGGGACATGAATGTACAAATGTAGAGAATGCCAAATAACAAATGTGGTATATACAAAATCATAATTTAGAAGTCACAGTTTAATGATGATAATGATGAAGCCACATGATGATCAAAGAAAATAGTAAGGTGAAATATAGCTAAATGTAGCTTTAATGATGGGGATCAGAAGGCCGTAATTTCTATGTTAACGTACATACTAGTATAAAGTTAACGCACATCTGCACATACCATGAACATTACGTTAACGAAACGATATAAGGGAGTTTACAGATACAATCTGCGCATGGGCAGATAAAGGTCATTTGTACCAAAATGGTAAAACCCACAGAGATGAATACTGGATATGCGCTCATGAAGGTTATGTAACATTATTCATTTATGCACCAACGGTATACATTCTATGATATGCAGGTGGAAGTATTCTTTTCAAGAGGTCAAACAAAAGGTATTCATGAAGCACATCTTGGACTTTGGCATTTATTATTCTAAGATGCTCAAAGTGGAACTTTTCCATGTGTAAAAGATCTGTGGATATTTGGGGGTCATTTGTACAATGTGCTATCTGTTAACTCCCTTATTAGGGTTAATGCGATTATGTTTGAATTCACTATTCACTTTATTGTCGATGAAGTGAAAACAGTTTATGTGATAACATATTTTTGGAATGGGATCAAAACCTCGAGAGCTCTGAAGTTGGAATATTTAAGATATCTTTTTATTTGTCCGGTCTCTTTCGCTGGGCTTTGTCCATGACTAGAAATGTATTCAACCTTAGGAAGGTTCATATGACTACGAGGGTAGGGGGTGGGGGGCGTGGTCGCAATCAGGCCCTGGGATTTCTCGCGGGAATACACACAAGACATGGGGGTGGATGTGCGATTTTGAAGGAAAAATCAGAATCATTTTATGATGTTCTAAAGACCTATTTTTTTATATTTTTATATTATTTTGAGAAGTTTCACCCATGTTAAAGATACTTACTTGTAGGTCTATATCAAAATTGTTTAAGGGATAGTTGACTTCTGTTGCAGAGGGCGCTACACAAAATATTTTTTTGTGAGATGATGAAAAACTGAGTGTCAAATTTGAAAGAACATACAATTTAAATGACAAAATCATCTTTGTTTGATCAAAATCGGTTCAGAGACGGCTGAAATATCAATAAATATAACGGTTTCTAATACTTGTGTACCAACACAAATATTAGATAATTTGACAAAACCGTTGAAAAAACGAAATGGCGCCTTTTACATGTATGTTGTATTTCAGCCAATGCCAATGTTGGCTTTTTTGTTGGCTTTGTCGTGTTGGTTATATTACGCACAACCAGCCGGCCCCATGTATTGTTATTATTAATTAATTAATTAATTAATTAACGGTCACCTTATTTTTTGAAAGTGGAGCCGAATTGGTATGATTGTATTTGCTAAATTTCACACATTTTGGGGTCTAAAATTACGTTCATAGTAATTTTAGGTCCTAAAAGGGCACTAGAAATGTCATAGATAAGAATAAGAGCAATAACCATGCACTTTGAAGGTATTTGCGGTCTGAAAACAGAACTCAACTATCCCTTTAAAGGTACTATGTCCCTTTTGCAGCCAACCTCAAATGCTGTAGAACTTTACAGGTATTATGAATATGTCATGTATGTCCTATTTGTGAAATTTAAACGTTAGCAGTGTCCTCATATTCATATTATGCAAGGAAACCCGTTTACTTGCTAAACTTCACTGTCAGACACTATTGAGTGACTGACTGGCTTTTTTCTTCTTTGGTAATAACATACATGAAAAGAGTTGTAAAGGGTACATGAGCATTTGTCTACATCAATAACCCACTTCTGACCATTCGGTACAATTGTCTGAAAATCAAGACTATTACTTTTGGGCTCTATAGCCCTAAAGTCGATTTGACAACTAATAGTCTTTATTTTCCCACTTGAAGACATTTTCAAGCCCCACCTTTTTTAGGGAGGTACTAAATTAGTATTATCTTTCAAATGCAGTTGGAATTTAACTTTTTTATTTTTATGGCCTGCAAATGGAACATAGTACCTTTAACTTTGAAAAACTGATGGAATTTAAAACATTTGTTTTTTAACAGAGTGAGGGGATTTGTACAGGCCATTAGGCCGCCCCCCCCCCCTCCCAGTAATATATGTGTGTGTGTGGGGGGGGGATTAACACCCATTCCCCCTCTCTCATTTTCGTCTGTGCTCTGTGCATACAAATTGGAATCTTCGAAAGTTTGCTCAATTTAATGCGATCACTAATTGCAACATGAAAGTGGATGCCAGATTTAAATGATGTTCGCTCGCCCAGAATACAATGGCCAATATTGCTACTTTCGAATCAGTAAACATCGTAAGTGCCTTCCCTTACCATTGTTATGCAATACGCGTCCCTGCGAAGACTGGACAATTAGTACAGTAAATGTTTCGTATGAGATGAACAAATATAGTGCGGCGTAAATTGACATAATTGTAGATAAAACATACATTGATCACAATTCTTTTTCTTTTACTCCGACACAAACGAGGTCGGATATTTATTTAAAAACAATATGATTGTGAAAACCCATATACAGCAGACATTATTGAATTAGAATGGGGGAAATGAAGCGAGGGAAAGTGAGTAGGAGAGAGAGAGAGAGAGAGAGAGCAAGAGCTAGAGATAAAGATAATTAATTAATAGCTTTTAAGTTAGCATTAGAAATGTATCTAATAGCTTTTAGTACGTACTGGTAATGATGGTATTGTAACAAAACGTTTCTTCAATCATTTAAACAAATATGTCCCATTTCTTCAATGTCCTGTTCTCCAAATTCGCTTTGTATAACAGTATCTTCAAGCATCCGTACCCTGATGTAGTCAATCCCGGATCGAAACCAGAGACTGTAGCTCTCAATCTGACTCGTTAGATTTAATTCTGATGATCACAGGCGTATCAGTTTATATCAGCCTATCAACAAATAAACCTATTGAACATTGAAAAAGAAAATTTCGACGGCAACTAGATAAAACATTGCGGGCTCGTCATGCCGTTACAAAATATCAAGGTTAAACCTTTCGCAAGCGGGACCAGGAGCTGCTCAGATGGAACTGGATTGAAAACAGTTAGTGGTGAGGACTTCCGTGTGGACATTCCGCTAAGCATGAAGTACAGGGACAAAGTGTCCTGGTGGGCCCTCTTCTACAAGTCTTTTCCCGGAGCCATCGGCATCGGGGGCATGAAATATGCCTTCAATCCGGCAGAAATGAAGTTTCGACGGTAAAGCGTGATTTTTTATAGTAATGCTGTATCGTACACTAGTATCATGGATATTCTTTAAACACTGTAAAATAGTTTTACGATAGAAAGCTTAGTAAATGCGTATTATTATCATATTCCACATACCAAGCAACTTTAAAGTGAATTTTCTAAATGAGGTTACAAAAGATAGATTGCTTATCTTAGTGGTCGTAGTGATGGTAGTAATGCCTAGGTCACATTTGCCGCAGTGGCCATGGGGTCAAACATTTCTACGGCCAATAACAATTACAGGGCCGCCGCAACATTCCCACGGTCACATACGGTAACAGACACATATGTTAGGGTAGCCGCAAGGCGTATTACGGCAGTCGCAGATTTTCTGTCTCCACAAATTCAAAATACGCCGTGTGGCTACCCTAACATATCTGACCGCTACCGTATGTGACCGTGGGAATGCTGCGGCGGTCCTACATTGTATAATTGCTATTGGCCGTAGATATTTTAAACCGCACGGCCGCCGCGGCAAATGTGACCTAGGCATTAGGGC
This sequence comes from Strongylocentrotus purpuratus, assembly GCF_000002235.5. Classification (NCBI taxonomy): domain Eukaryota; kingdom Metazoa; phylum Echinodermata; class Echinoidea; order Camarodonta; family Strongylocentrotidae; genus Strongylocentrotus; species Strongylocentrotus purpuratus. The sequence goes on along the minus strand of NW_022145607.1, from coordinate 20,765,662 downwards.
GTGCGGCCCTGCGGCGGCCGTACAGTTTTTGACGAATACCAAGGGAGACGCAAGGTAGCCGCAAGGGCACCGTACAATCGACGTATGGTCGCCGAGAATCTGCTCTACGGCATTGCTACGGTGTGTCTTATTGTCTAATTGATATGGCAAACTTAGAAATGGAAACAGTTTTAACTCCGCGTTATAGTCCGACGGCGACCCGCCTGTACAGATTGGGATACGCCCTAGGGTTACCCTTGGGCCACCGCAGGTCCTCTGAGGCTGCTTAAGGTATCTCTCGATTTCGGGGGCATACGGCTGCCGTATCTTAGCCGTAGATGTGACCTAGGCATAACATTTGTGATAGTCATCTCCTATTTCAAGCGAAGATGTGTAAAATGAAAAAGTCTTTTGTTATTATTTGTTGGAAGTGGACTGAGCATTTCGTAGACATTTAATTATTGATAAATGAAATGTTACCATACTGTATGGTAAATGGAATGTTACCTTGTATATTATTGTGAGATTTTCAGAGTTATCATAATATTCAATATCTAGATGGTCACTTATTACTCACTTACATTCATTTTATTTATATTGTTTTTATATAGTTTTATATAGTTTCTTTTTTTACAAATTACAGCCATAACTTACAAGTTGCTTTTTTGTTTTGTATTACACAGTGTCACAATGGATGGACACTCAATATTTAACGAAAATGATGAAACAATAATTTAAAATATACCAAAACAGCATACCAACACGTTATGTTAGTGATCATGAATAACAAGGCAAATACATGTAGTAAGTAATTTTAAACCTAAATGTGTTACCAAGATACTCCATGGAATCATTTCACATAATAACGACAATAATAAAGCTTGTATAGCAAATATGTCTTCGTAATAGTGACATAAGATATTCACATTACAGGAAGAAAAAAAATCCTATGGACTCTAGTTAATGATTTTTAGTCAAATATTACTAAAATGTATGTACCAAATCGCGCCAAATAAGTTTGAAAATTCGATTTTCTTTCAACTTCTGAGGGGGCCACTTTCTCCTTTAGACATCCCCCTGTCCGCGACGCGCCACTCAATATTTTACTCCACTGTGACCCCCCCCCCCCCCCACATTTAAAAAAGAATTGACGCCCATGGTGGTAGCTTTGGTACTAGTAGTAGAAGTAGTAGTAATAGTAGTAGTAGTAGTATTAGTAGTAGTAGTAATAATAGTATTAGTAGTAGAAGTAGTAGTAGTAGTAGTAGTAGTAGTAGTAATAGTAGTAGTAATAGTAGTAGTAATAGTAGTAGTAATAGTAGTAGTAATAGTAGTAGTAGTAGTAGTAGTAGTAGTAGTAGTAGTATTAATAATAATAGTAGTAGTAATAGGAGTACAATTAATAGTTCTCAAATCTTATATCTTAATTTTTAGACTCTTTTGGCTTCTTCTGATCTTGGTGGCGCTTGGTCTGCTTTTATTTCAAGTCGTCGATAGAGCCAAACATTTATCAAGTCACCCTACAAATGTGGACGTTTATACAAACCACTCAGACAGCCTCACCTTCCCAACTGTGGCATTTTGCAACTTCAACACATTCAAGTAGGCATCATCGATATAAATAGTCGTTTTTTTTCTTCATTAGTGACATTTTTTCTTCTTCTCCTTCTTCTTCTCCTCCCCCTCCTTTTCCTTTTCTTCTTCTTCTTCTTCTTCTTCTTCTTTTTCTTCTTCTTCTTCTCCTTCTTCTTCTTCTTCTTCTTCTTCTACTTCTTTTTCTTCTCTCTATTCCTATTAATATTATAATGTTTGTTGTTATTATTATTATTATCATTATTATTATTAATAAGAGTATTGTTATTCTTTTTTTAAATTGTTATCATTTGTATTATTGTTGTTAGTATTATTATTATTATTATCATCATGGTCATCACTTTTATTCTCAGCAGCAGCATTATCAGCATTTATTCCTATCTTTATCACTATTAATATCAGAGCTATTTTTCTTATTACCAGTATTATTATCATTTAACTAAATGCAAATATATTATATCATTTACGTTACGTATCCTACCTTTTGAACTGTATGTTTATTTCTGGGTGCCTAATTCTCGGCCATATCTGCTATTTTCAATGTTTAGCTGCGGCCACTCATGTGAAAGAAAACAGACGAGGTACATGATCTATTTTTATCACTGTCTTTCCTGGGTACGGAATGAAAATAATACACATATTATCGTTACTCTTATTAGTATTACTATCATTATCATCATTATTATTTGTATTATTATTATTACTATCATGATAACATTTGCATTATTTTTATTATTCTATTTTCGTAATCATTACAGGAAATCATTATCGTGGTTCTTTGAAACTCTTTAATTATGCATCTAGGTATTCCTTGCTAGCTGGAACACAGTTAGAAAGCTTCATGTACGAATTTCACTTCGACCATAGTTTGGTCGAATCCCTAAACTCTTCTAGCCCATATTTCCATTACTTAAGCAATATCACGATGTCAGATCTCTTCTCACAGTACGGACATCGGCCTGATGAAACAGTTGAATTGTAAGTATTTTTTGTAAAGGTAAACAATAATCATATTAATTTCGGATACATTTCATTAAATATCATTGATATCTGATAATTAAACAGTTAGTAAAATAAACCTACCAAACTACATAATACAATAAAATACTTGACTGAAAGTAGGGGAGTTTGATGTGGTGCACAATTGCACCCCTCTGTTAATAATCGAATAGTCCATGATGTGTCATGAATATTCATGTTTTTGCTTACCTCGGCAAAATGTTTGCCTATACTAAATGGAAAAATTACGGTGGGGCTGAAGTGGACATAATGAACCAAGCAGAACTGATCTATGATAATTCATGCTTCTTATCCTTCTTGTGCTTGACCTAAAATCTTACAATCGCGTGGTAAATTGCGTCCAAAGTTCGACTTGTTACACATGCGTTATATATGCAATGGCGAGCTTGCGACCTATTTTGATCAAAATACGGTGGGTGAACTTTCAAAAGTCAATGGGACATGAGGGTTCCCATGAAAGAGCTAGTGTCAACGTACGTCGGGGTGGATGTGCTTTTCGTTTAAACAAAAAAATATTTGTTAACGATTTTTTTTTTTTTTTTTTTTTTTGGGGGGGGGGGGGGGTAAAAGTCCATAGGCTATAGGCTGCTGGACTCTGACGATAGGGGGCGTTCTCAAAGAGACTAAACGGAGCTATATGACTGTGCTTATCTGAAACTACACTTTACATCCAGTGCTCAATCTTTCTTATTGTTGAACAATAATATCATACTGAAGCTCAAGTTCATGAAACATTTTCACTTGCGCTTTTTCTGCATCGTTTTTTAATAATACCTCCTAACGATTAAATGAATACGCCAATCCAAGCGTGAAAGTGTAAAACATGATCTCAATTGGTGCTTGTATAGAGTATTAATTTTCATGTAATTTGATACTTAATTTTAAATATTTTATTTACGGTTTATATTAATTTTATTAACAATGAAGAGTGTCCACCTGCTTTTTTTTTTTAATTTCGTGCTGAGTGGATTATGCTCTCTTCTTACTGTTTTATATTCAGTGCAGTCTGGGAAAAGGTGAAAGTTCTGGATCGCGATACTTACTTCACGACAAAGATAACTGACTTCGGGCTTTGTACTGTCTTCAACGATGCAGATTCTGGAAATCCACCCCTGACTATTAGACGCCCTGGTAAAACTATACATTACTAACGTGAACTCGTTACTCCATAGCAAGTCAGTGTTTCCGTAGGGTGTAAAGGAATCAGTGTTTCTCTTCAAATTGGCAACAATTATTTGTAGTTCTTTTCTTTCAATGTTAAACTGTAGTGTGAATGACATTTTTTTAAGTCAACACGAAAATGCCAATTGTACACGAAAAGAGCAATACACCAGTTTACAGTTGTGTGCGCCATTTTAAACAAAGCCAATGACCTAGAGGTCATGTATTTATGCGTAAATTAAGATTGCGCCCATGCAAATTTTGATGATATCACTGCCTACGCGCTGCGTTGTGCGCACACATCATTATTTGCATGGGCGCAATCTTAATTTACGCATAAATACCACTGGTCAAAGCTTATTGGCCCCGCTTCCGGGGCCAATGACCCGAGGTCAACTGTCTGCGCATGCGCACTGATACAACTGTAAACTGGTGTATTATAGATTCCAAACTATCTTGCCAATTTAGAGACTTCGATGATTATTTTCGATTATACAATAGCAACAGAAACGGATTACATTTTTCAGCGATTTTTGCACTAACTGCTCATATACAAATTTCCTCATGTACATATTTCAGAACATTCTGGATCAAAAGAAGACACACATAAACCAAACGTCTATAAAAGGTGAAACTAGATTGCTATGGATTAAGGCCCGCTGCAAAAGCGGTGACGTTCGGATAGCATTTCTTGCGCCAATCAAAAATGTGAATGCAGTTATAGCGCATACGCCAATTACTTTACGCAATGTTTGCACTATTCATTCTGGTAATGACATTTTGTATTAAGAGGTCACTGAGGGTGCGTCAAAGACCTCACCCTTCTTAAATACGGTTGTCCAACGTCAGGTAAATGGCGTCTCTTTTGCGACATGCCTTAGTAACAGGGGACGTAATGCTGGAATCGGGGGCGGCGATCCCAGGGAGACGGGGAGACACGCCCCCCCCCCCCCGGAAAATTTGAAAAAGTGCCCCCCTCCCCCCAAAAAAAAAATTTTAAAAAGAAAAAAAATGTACAGCAAATACTGACTAAAGACTGCAACACACTTTTAGGCTCTGGAGGGCCCAAGAGTGTAGTGTTTAGACTAATAAAAATGCAAAATATCTTCTCGCTCGGTCGCTACGTTCACTCGCATATTATATCCTTCAAAGGAAGTCAATATTGTAGAAAATCTGTATTCCGTTGGTACCACCGTGATTTACCAACGGAATACAGATTTTCCCTCGCATTTCGTACATGTATCTCCTGGTCATGAAAAGAAATCGCCGTCCCTGGCTGAAATACATTTTTAGGTAATGCTTGAAATTTATAAAACTATGAATTCTATTGGGCATAGCATGGGGTGGTAACCTCCCACGCCACACGAAAAGATTGCGAAAGTATAATGGTGATGATTGCAATGTAGAAGTTAGAAATCTAGATGTTTTTCATGAATCTTGAAACCCGAAAAAGTCTAATGTTCTATTAATTCTATTGATTCTCCATTTATATTAGTTTCTAAACTTGAACATTTGTTTTGATAACATAACGTTTCCCTAAATGAAACTTAATCATTGCATATTCTGTTCTCTTAAAACTATACTATAATCTTCTCCTGTATTTGGTGTGATGGTTTGTTCTTACCTGACAACTAAGAGAGTATGGCATGCTTCTATTAAAGTAAGCAGCCAGGGGACCAACGCGACGGCCTTAAATGAGGATTAATGTCAAAGTTCACTTGTGTATCAACTTGGTTTCGAACGCGAGATCTTCCGGTTACGAGACCACTGAGCCATCGCGTCTTCATCATGACTTGTTAGACTCTAATTCTAAATAAAGCGATGATTCATAGAATAATGACCTTACTTGTATTTTCTCTCCCAGGTACAAATAATGGCTTACAAATTCGGCTAAACCTTGAGCAATATGAGTACTACTTCAATCCATTTTACCGGGTATCCGCGGGATTTCAGATGCTTATATACGAATACGGTTCACACGCACTCATGGAAGATCAAGGATTTGGGATATCTCCCGGGACCCATACTTTTGTTGGAGTTGATGTGATAGAGGTATTACAGATAATACGATTTTTTTTTTGTTCTCAGCCGCAATCATACTTGCACGTAAAGCTCTATGTCAACAACGTTGCCTTTGGGAAGACTTCATTAAAACAAAAATCTGCTTGGTGCTTACGGCTAGGCTTTAAGTGAATCTTTGACCGAGATATTGAAAAGACCAGGGAGGTGATAGAGAAGGAGTGGAAACTCTTTTAATTTATTCAAACGCATGCGTGAGTTCTAAAGCGTAACAATTGGATGCGTAGTAGTAGTAGTAGTAGTATTTATTTTCGTATAAAAAACATAGTAAAAATGCATAAAATACGATGGATAGCCCACATTCAGCTAACCCGACATGGGAAAGCTGGTCTTCCGTGGGGTCCGGAACAATTACATAAACAAAACAAAACATTTCATAAAAAAACAAGTAATCATAACAAAATAAGGAGGGGGACCATGTGCTACTGTAACAGTTCTGCAATCTTAGATTTGAATGTATTAACACTAGGGGAAGATTTGATATGAGGAGGAAGTGTGTTGTAGGCCTTTGCGTTTCTATACTTGAATGATCTTTTGAGGTAATTTGTTCTCGGTTTGGGTAATTTTATTTGAGCTCCAATTCGGGAAGGGTAGGAATGGGTTCTCAACTCAAATTCATTTCTTAAATACTCGGGGGTTAGATTATTCATTATTTTATACATAAGAACAAGGGAATGATGATTTCTTCTTTTGTCCAAGAGTTGCCAATTAAGAGCGTTATGCATTTCCAAAACAGAGACATGAGATTCAGGTTTTATTTTAAGTATAATCCGGCCTGCCCTATTTTGCAATTTTTGAAGGCGATCTGTATATTTCCTGAAAGCTGCACTGTAAATAACATCACCATAATCAAAATACGGAAGGATCAGTGAGCTATATATTAATTTCAGTACCGATTCACTTAGGAATCGCCTTAGTCTTCCTAGAAAGCCTACCATTTGACCAATTTTCTTCAACATATTGTCTATATGTAAATTCCAGTTTAACTTTTCATCAACTAAGACGCCAAGGTACTTGACATGATGAACTTGATCTATGGAGATGTCATTCAATGAAACTCGGAGGACATTCTTTTTAGATATCATGTGGTTGCTTCCAATGAGCATACAAACTGTTTTTTGACAGTTGACACTTAATTTGTTTTGGCACATCCAGTAATACATATTTTCTAGGTCTGAGTTCAAAGCTAATTCAATTCTATCTATAGAAGGATGTGAGAAGTATAAAACAGTATCATCAGCATACAACTGAACTTGACAGGTTTTTATACATTTTACTAAATCATTTATATATACGATGAAGAGCAGTGGCCCTAGAAGGGAACCTTGGGGCACACCACACTCAATAACTGATTCGAAAGAAAGCTCTGCATTAATAAGTGTCCTACTGACTCTGTCTGACATGTAGCTTTTAAACCATGTACATGGAGTGCCAGAAATTCCTATGTTATTGAGTTTCTTAATAAGAATATCACAATTCACGGTATCGAAGGCCTTTCTTAAGTCCACAAATACAACCCCCGTATACTCTTTCTTATCAGTTGCGTGAAGCCAGTCATCAGTTACTTTTAGGAGAGTGGTAATAGTTGAGTGACGTGGCCTGAAACCAGATTGGGCGGCTGACAAGATATTGTTCTCATGTAGAAACTCCAAAACTTGTCTTTGGACAACCCGTTCCAGTATTTTAGATACGCAGGGCAAAATTGAGATGGGCCGATAATTTGAAGGAGAGCTCTTATCGCCACTTTTGTGAATTGGGATAATCTTGGACCTTTTCCATTGTTGAGGAAATTTACCGCTCAACAAAGAGCGGTTGATCAGGTTAGCAATACTCTGTGAAATCTCGGTAGCACATGCTTTTAAAACAAAAACTGATATTTTATCTACACCTACAGATTTAGTATTTTTCAATTTGTTTATAACTCCCAACACATCATTTTCGGTTACAAGGGTAAACTCAAAACTCTTGATTAATGGTATATTGTTTTCTATAGGGAGAGGCGTATCAGGAATTTCTTTTGCTAAATTACTTCCTACTTCAGCAAAGAAGGTATTGAAAAGATTAGCAGTATCAACATTACTTTCTGAATTAAGCGCAACTATTGGCGTGTCACGTTTCTTATTTGGAATGATAGATTTTAATGTCTTCCAAGTCTGTTTTGGATTAGCACTAGAAAGTGAGAATTTATCAGAGTAGTATTTTCTCTTTGCTTTTCTTACATCAGTAGTAACTTTATTACGTAGTACTCTATATTCACACATGAGTTTTTCATCTTTAAGTTTACACGCTCTCCGTTTCAGTTTGTCACGCTTTTTCATGAGTTTATAAATACCTGCATTCATCCACGGAGAGCCCCTAGTACTTATTCTTTTTGAACGATATGGCATGTGTTTGTCAACAACTTGTAACAACAGATTTTGCCATAATTCAACAGCTTCATCAATTGAATTGCACTGATTTATATACTCCCATTTCTGGTTGCGAATATCATTTCTAAACTCATTACCATTAAGTTTGCTGCAACTTCTAAAGTTAATAAATCTGGGGTGTGATGAAACATTGGCATTCCAAATTAAAAAACTAATAGAATGGTCACTCATTCCATTATGAAGTACTCCATAACTCTTTACGTTTGGGGAGTTATTAGTTAAGAGATGATCAATCAATGTAGCAGAAGCATTTGTAATTCTGGTTGCTTCATTTGTGTTAACTTGAACTAGAGAATACATATCATTGATATCCATATATTTCTTACTCATACTCGATAAAGGTTTGGCCAGTAGGTCACAGTTTACATCTCCTACTAAAATTGTGTCACAGTTCGTTATGTCAATAAAGCTAAGAAACAGCTCATATAAATTAAAGATTCCAACGTCTGAAGAGGGCGGTCTATACCAAGTTGATATGACAAGGGGTTTTGCAAGCTTAAGATACACCTTTATTACAATTGCTTCTAAATCATCTAAAGTTTCATGCGTTAGTTTCTCAAAATGTAGAGATTTGTGAAGATATATGGCGACCCCGCCTCCCTGTCTATTTCTGTCTTTCCGAACCAAGTTAAAATTGTCAATCATGACTTCATCATCATAAATAGATGCATCTATTTTGGTTTCATTTACAGCAAAAACCTGAATGTTATTTGATTTTACAAATGTCCTTACTTCTTCAATATGTTTGAGAAGACTATTAACATTTAATTGAGCAATCTTAAGACCATTACCTTGCAATTCATGGTAGTATAAACCCCTAGAGGTGTCCATTCTTGTGCTATTTGCTTTAACATGGACATTATTTAACTCTGGATTAATGGAAAGACCCAGTTCATTATAGAAAGGTAATTCCTTAAGAATACAAATGTTACATTGCCAGCCAAAGAAATCCTCTGACGGATCATCATAGATTTGGGAGGAAATACCAGCACAAATGATGTGAAGCCATTGGTTACATTTAGTACACTTCAATCCCTTTTGATTATTTTTAACAGGTTTCATACAACAGGCACATGGGTAATTGTAGACGTTAAAGACCATACGTAAACAGTTCAAATTACAGTTTTTAAAAAAAGATACAATATTATTTAATATTTAAAAAAAAAAAAAAAAAAAAAAAAAAAAAAAAAAAAAAATACAGTCAGTTCGAGTTCTTCAATCTTCTTTTAAAAGATCGGTTATGAATAAGGAAATCAATCGATCGTAGACCATGTCTCATTGTATCTGCAAAGAATTAATTCACTTATAGCAGTGCATGGTGAGTGGCGTGAAAAAGAGAGTTTGTCCGGTATTTTCAATCGGTGGTTGTCATTCGAAGCACTGACCCGTTCGTCGAGAGCTATCTGTACGTAGAGCGATTCACGATCCGAGAAAAAAAGTCCTATTGCCGCGGAGATGTAAAGCTCGTTGGTCGGATTAGTTCCATAGTTACTTGACGAGTGGGTCACTGTATTCTTCCCTAGGTTTAGTGATGCGTGAACCACAGACTAGCTATACACCCAGGATAAGAAGATTACGTCTATACACACACATTGCGATAGCTCCAATTAAGTTGGCATATCATTACACAGGCATGAACTTCGGGCCACTTAAAAAGCTCTCCTCCAACAAAAGAGGAGGGGCTAACTGAATAATGGAGAGGATCCATCCACACCAGCTTAACGTTAAGACGAGCGCTTAGTTCATTCTTGTAGGATGATGGCTAATGAAGAAGAATTCAAGCTTTGCTCAATTTGTGTAGGTCACCTTCCGTAGTCATAACATTCATAGGCGTAACATTCCACTCGGCTTTAAAGTTCCATGCTCCGAGCAGCTCTTCCACTGCGGGGAATTACGGAGGCCAGGCACCAGTTTCACATTTATTAAATTACCAGCAAAATTTCAGTGTAAATTATAAACGTATATGGGGACTGTATTGGGAATAGTGCTTCAAACCATTTTTTCTTCAAATTTAGTACTCCTCCTTCCTTTAATTTGTGTGCAAGAGTGGGTATAAACAAAATTATATCCTGACAAAAACTCAATATTTTAGGATAATCCGATTATTTTCGCATGTTTCAATGTTCCGTCATGTAATCCATGATTTACAAGCTTCGCTAACTTTAAGTTTGCTAATACGTGCTTTTGCGTGCTTTTTATATTTCTGCAGTTGGAAAACAAGTATTAAAATGACACAAGTTTGTGTTCGCTTTCTCAACTCATTACACATTCAACAATTGATTAGAAATCATTGACAGGGACAGCGAACATTTGCTGATATACTATTTTCTGATGTAGGTATTCTAAATCCTGATATTTCATGCGCTCTTTTATCTCACCAGTTGCGGAGTAGCGCATAACTTTTCGGTGGCTTGGAGCATGGAGTCAAAAGAGAGCGGCTTGATTCCATTCCTTCTCTATCACCTCCCTAAATAGACCTATAATATTGTACACCCTTACAATGTCTTGAATAATGTATCGACTTCTTTGCGGTATTTGTATAACAGTATATACAGGAAACATCCAACAATATAATGTAAAGCAATTGCGTGAATTGTGTTCCCCACGAAATGTGTGTTTCATCCATTCATGTCATGCCAAAGTGAGACAAAATATTTTGAAATGACCATTGAATAATAGGAGGAATACCAAAATAATTTTTAGTCAGTGTTCACATCAAGAGACTTCATGAGTTGGATAAAAGAATATGTTTAAATAAGAAAATAGAGTGTCATACATCTTACGACGTTTTAACGGAATCGCCCTGTCCTGATCAATATAACGATGATAAAGGTACCCATTTACTCTAGGAGACAAACATTTTTTTAAACCTACAATATGATATCTGTGTTGTTGCCTTTAATACCCCTCTCATTTTAGACTTCGAACCTGGAACCCCCTTACGGATTGTGCCATGATAAACCTCTGAAGTATTTCGATAATTATGGGTATTCGGAATGTATCCATGAGTGTCATGTTGATTACTATATCAATACTTGTGGTTGCGGACCTCCCTGGGATAGAAGTGAGTATCTTATTATAATGATTTAAAACAAATTTACATTACTGTTGGTTTTTTTTGGAAGCGTTTATTGGATTATATAAAATAGGTTTTCTGATATCGAGTATCCTATTAGCTGAAAAGGTATCACTTGACACCCAACAATTTGTTATACGTGCACGTTAGTGGAATATTATACAAATAATACACATTTGTTTGGGCGTAAGTTGGGATTAATATCCACACAAGGTAACTTTGGAACAGTCTGATAACAACTCAATCGAAGTGATATTACGATTCACAATGTCATTAATTTTAGCTATCATTGCTATATGTCGAATAATATTTTCATTGCTTTTATAACATTTTGTGTCTTTAGTTTTATATGTACATTTTATTATCGTCTTTTATCTGCGTATAGACATAAGTAGCATCCGAGAGTGTACTGCCTGGGAAATCTTCACATGCGTGGTAACAACATACGGTAAGAAATCTATTGCGATCATGCCAGACTAGTAAAGATTGATACAAAGTCAAATAAGCGAGTTCTTAATTAGGATTTGCGCATGGGCAGATCAAGGTCAATCGGACCCAAATTGTAAAACCATTGAGACGAATACTCGGATCGCGCTCATGAAAGTTATGTAATCAGTATTCATTTATGCACCAACAGTACATTTTATTTGATACACAGGTAGAAGTATTCTTCTCAAGAGGCAAAAAAAAGGTATTCATGAAGCACCTCCATCAATTTGGCAGTGATTATTCTAAAATGCACAGGTGGGAAGTATCCATCGTGTCTAAGGTCTGTGGATATTTTGGGGTCATGCGGTCCAGAGCTATTTACGAACTCGCTATTTGAGATGTTTTTCCTGAATGTTTCAATTCTATGCATACAATGTAATGCCTAATTCACACGCGGTGTCAATTTTCTGAAGCATGACTGCGTGTGCGAATTGCACTTTGGCATGTCATGTATGGATGGCGTCGTGTACAACATGGATGTAAAATGAACAGTATCTTTTGACACTATGAACATCACGGACAAAGAAAGCGGACAAAATATACAGTTCAACTTCCTCAGGTAGACAAAGGAACATCCCTTCACTGCTATTAGGTAAAAATGTGTAGAACAGGTGTCACACGCATATTTACCTGTTCTACACATTTTTACACAATAGCAGTGAAGGTATGTTCCTTTGTCTACCTGAGGAACTGTATACTTTGTCCACTTTCTTTGTCCGTGATATTCATAGTGTGACTTACTGACGTATAGGCTAATTGATTTGACGCGCATGAATAGCGCATGTAACTACGCAAATGAAATGACCCTCGTGTGCAGCAGGCTTTCATCAAATTGGATTTGCCTCTTTTTTCGACACCTCTTTAATCCGTCTTTGAATAAAACACAGGCTACATACATACAAATAACTATAACTAATTTTGTCACGCGTCAGTCTACAAAAAATAAACATTTAACCATCTCTAGTTTTAAATCATATAAACTCCTACAGCAGACTATAATAGGCGTGTATATTAATTGCCCGTGTATAGGACATGAGTCTGCTACGCAGACTACGCTTCAAATAATGCCCGCTATGCATGAAGCGTCATTTGCTGATGCAAAACTGCGCCACCGACTGGCGTGTTATTTGACATATTGTGTGAGAAAACAAAAAGAAATTGAATTATTGGTGTATTGCCTTTTTGCCTCCAGCACAGGCTCTATTAGCGCAGTAATATTGCAATTTGATTAACGCTTGTGTACAACGCGCGAGACATAGTCGTGATGATACAGTCGTATAATGTTCGACACAGTAGCTATGTAAAAACTCGATGAGAATAAATGCCAAATTAATATTTATTGTCTATTTTTAATCTATTTTGAATCTACTTTAGATGAATTTCTCATGAACCAAACATGTGATTGTCCAGTGGCATGCCGTGTTCGCTCCTACAAACCGTTTATCTCGACCACCCAATATCCTTCTTCAAACTGGGCGGATATCTACACTTCCAACTATAATTTGCCACCTGATTATTTAAAGTGAGTCGGCATGAATTCTGTCACGCAATGCTTAATCTTATTTTAAGGTTGAAAAAAAAAGGATATTAAAAGAATAATAACCGTGGTAAGGGAGTATTCGAAGTATGACTCATAGCTCAGGTGTCATTACCCGTCTCAATGCGTCAATGTATCCTCTGCTGACGTGGGGCTGCGTCAGCATCTCTTGTTGTAACGGGCAAGCCTCTGGCAAGCTTCCAGTTCGTTTATAGTTTTTGGTTTTAGGCATACACAAAAATGGTTTATTTGGGGGAATTTCTACTCGGTTATTCCTTGTGCCGTATCGTTGCTGTATGTATAATAAAAATAGGCCTGGCTACATTTATAGTGCGCACGTGATCATCCTAGGAAGTGCTCAATCCGCATATAAAGTAACATCAATACCCTAGTTAAAGCCCAGCTGGCCCAAAGTGCTTAAAGCACTCAAGGAATAAATCGTGCCACGTACCCATTTACTACACCTGGGTGGAGAGTTGCAAACGGGACTGGAACCGCGAACCATGTAATCCACATTCTGGTGACATATCCGCTAGACCACGACGCACAGTGGGCCAGGAAGGAACCAAAGTGCGCCAAAACTAAGTTTGGGTGATTTATTTTTTTCTATTTTTTTCTTGCCCAGTTGAAAGGTAATACATAGAGGAATACCTCAGTGAAATATTTATTTCCGGTATGCACAATAAGGGCATAAATTTACTACTTCAAACAGCAAAATCCTACATATTCAGTTTTAGTGCAAAAGTGACTTCTTTTATAAATCTTTCAATTCAATATGAATTTTTTAATTCATTGATATGTAATTGCTCTCACATATTCCTGATAGTTCATTTTTGTTGAATGAATGGGTTAAAATTAATAGAAACACAATCTTCATGATATATTATAGGGTAATTCACTGAAAAAGGGACTAATTATCCATGTTTTTTATAAATCCAGAAGAAATGTTTAGATCTCCGCGATGTACCGCTTAAATTTTAATACCACCATTTTTTCTGATGTCTAAGCTTCAAGTTGATACCAAATTTGGCTGCCCGATCTTGCCCGTTGTTATGTTAGAGCCGATTTCCCTTGCCACATTGCCCCGAAAAATGTGGGGTTTTTAGGTCCGCGGCTGAATCATGAGGGATTCGTGGTCATAAATCACTGCACGAGGGGGCGCGTGACACTTGTTCTGACACCGCGGACCAAAATAAACACATTTTTCGGGGCAATGTTGCAAGGAAAACGGCTCTAACATAATAACGGGCAGAATCGGGCAGCCAAATCTGGTATCAACTTAAAGCTTAGACATCAGAGAAAATGTTGATAATAACATTTAAGCGAAAATCCCTGGAAATCCAAACATTTCCTCTGGATTTATAAAAAGTAAATCCCCAAACATGAGTTTTGGCGCACTTTGGTTCCTCCCTGGCCCACTGTGCGACGCCTCTACATAAATAATATTATGTCATTTTGCAAAAAGGTTGTACGACCCATGCTCCTGTGACAATTGCTACGCGGTCTATATCCTAATGACTGGTTGTCAAGTTCAATCATGGGCCAATCACTATACCTTACTCTTACTCCTAATTAAGGGGGTATCTCACTGAGCGGCGAATTCTTGCGAACGTAGCGCATTTGGGGTTTCGCCAGGGTTCGTAAAAGGTTGCAAAAGGTTGCAAGAAAGTTCGCAAATTGTTTTCATTCTCGCAAACATTTTTTCTTGTCGCAAGAAATTCGCAAACAGTTGCAGGCGCTTGCAAAACAGTCGTAATCCTTTGCAAAAGGTTGTAAGACGGTGTCGCTCTTTGTTATCACCAGTTCTCTTTGTTTCGCCAATGCTAGCGACCACGTTACCATATAGTTCCTTTATAACATCGAACCATTGAGTACCAGGACATCTCAAAAGGTCTCAAACGTTCACAAATTATGTCAAATAGTGGCTAAGGCCCCCACCCCCCCCCCCCCACTCAGTGTTATTTAGGGTACGCATATGCTTGTTCCCTCTTTTTGAAAGCACCCCCTATCTGAGGACTGCCAACATTTCCGAAACCCCCTTTCGCGGGCTTTTCGCGGGCTTTTCCTGCCTTGGAGACCCCCCCCCCCTAAATCATGAAAAATGCTCAATGTACCCCCCTCCCCTCTAAATTCGGAATAATTTCTCAGGAGTCCAAAGAGATGAGAGAAAAAAAAACACCCCCTTTTTAAAGAAATCTCCGGGTGAAAAGTTAATGCTTTTTTTTTTTTTTTTTTTTACAATTCTCGGGCCGGACTTTGTCGCACGAAAACTACCCCTTTACCGGACATTTTGGTAACACGCATGGGGTCCGTCCTTTCTTGGACTGGGGGTGGGGGCTAAGGATTAGCAAATAGTTGCTTATCTTCGCAAAAGCTGTCGCTAACATTTTGCTTACAGTCGCTAATATTTGCCAACTGCATTTCATCAACACTTTGGAAACATTCGCTCAAATATGGCTAATATGGCAAATATCTCACTGAGCAGCGAATGCTTGCGAACGTTTCGAATTTGGATTCGCCAACTTTTCTGACGAATGTTGGCGAAAATCAGCGACATTAAGTGACGTTTAGCGACAATTAGCAACATTTGAGCGAATGTCTCCGAAAGTGTTTGCGAAAGGCAGTTGGCGACTATTAGCGACTGTAAACAAATGTTAGCGACAACTTTTGCGAAGATTAGCAACTATTTGCAAATCCTTTGCCACTATTTGTGAACGTTTGAGACCTTTTGCTTACTACTGGTACTCAATGGGTCGATTTTATAAAGGAACCATATGGTAACGTGGTCGCTAGCTTTGGCGAAACACAGAAAACTGACGAAAACAAAGAGCAAAACCGTTTAACAACCGTTTGCAAAGGCTTACGACTGTTTTGCAAACGCCTGCAACTGTTTGCTGAAAAATAAATTCGTAAAGAAATTTTGAACATGTTCAAAATTTCTTTGCGACAAGAAAAACTGTTTACAACAAAGAAACTGTTTGCGATCTTTCTTGCAACCTTTTACAACATTTTACAAACTCTGGCGAAACCCCAAATTCGCTACGTTCGCAAGCATTCGCTGCTCAGTGAGATAGGCCCTTAAACGTCACTAGAAGTCGCTGATTTCCGCCAACATTCGTCAGAAAAGTTGGCGAATCCAAATGCACAACGCTCGTAAGCATTCGCCGCCCAGTGAGATACCACCTTAAACGTGGACACCATCATTGCCACTCTAACCCTAACCCTACATCTTTGGTGACATGAAGACATGGGCACATATTACCTGAACAAGAGATGGCGCACCTTACATGACTCTGACTCTAGATTTGCTGGCTGTTCCTTTTTGTTTGTGTTTCTAATCTTTCCTCACCTTTCTGCTCTTTGCTTTCAAATTTTGCTTTCAGAAATAACATCGTCTATGTTTCCATCTACTTCAAAGAAATGAGTATTCAACAGATCACCCAGAATAAAGATTATGGATTCTTCAGCTTCCTGTGTAAGTATACAGTCTAGTAAATTCCTAATACTGTCAAACCTGCTTTAGTTACCACCTGTCTACAGAGACGATATTTTTCCCCTCTTGAAAATGGTTTCTCATTGAAACATGTACTATAGACACCTGTACATAAAGACCACCAGCCCATAAAATCACTTTTCTTGTCTCCCTTTGGTGGTCTTTATAGACAGGTTTCACTGTACCTATTTATTTGGTATTGGTTGAATATTTGCCTAACTTTGGAATGATTGTGCGTTTCCCATTTAGGTATTATTACAATGTTATTTTACATTTTGTAGGTGTTATTTGTTCTTTTCTAATTACGTTAGATAAAATAGTTCGCAACTTGGTAATGAAACTCCTCTAAGTTGATCGGAAAGATAAAATCACCATGTTCGGCTATTTTTACTGCTTTTTCTGGACATTGTTTACAATATATATTAAAACCCAATCGTTTTGTTGACTTGAATATATATAAAGTTACCCCAATTTAAGAATAATATCGGAGATTACACATCAGAAGGAACTAACTGCTTTACCAAATGTGTTGATGTTGATATGATCATAATAAAATAAAATTCCACAATGATTTCAAATTTGTACTTTTTTGCCATGTCCGAACGATGGGAATTCAATGACCTCTTGACTTTTGCTTAAACCCTTCGAGTTGTAGCAGATAATAGATATATGAAGGTATAAATAGATAAATAAACAGTTAGATCAATAAATAAATGAAGAAATAATTCAATCATTCAATAAAAGAATAAATAGATAGATAAATTAAAAAACAGACAAAGGAATACATACATCTGTGTATAAATGTAAATTGATAAACGAAGAAATAGATGATTAGAAAAATAAATAAACAGATAAATAAAACGTGCAAATTAATGAATAAATAGATAAACAGATGGATAAATAAATGAATAAATAAATGAAAAGGCTGTTCTGACATAGTGCGGCTATATTGGTGCGCAACAATTGTTAATGATTTCGGACAAACACTGAACATAAAATCGGATTATTAAGGCTGCACAAACATAAATCAATTTTAAAAATTATTTAAAAAAACACTTTTCCGACAATATGCACTCTTTATCGATTGTTTGATCATTTACACAAGATGCTGTTTATAAAATCGGTTTATCTTGGATGGAAGAACGTAACCTTGAAAGAAAAAACAAAACTAAATCGCTGGTCTCTTTTTTTTATTTTCTTATTATTACAGGTGATGTCGGTGGTTCGCTTGGCCTGTGGCTTGGAGGAAGCATCCTCACTGTCTTTGAGATTCTCGACCTGTTCGGAAACTCAATTTACATCTATTCTAAACGATTTAAGAATGTCAAGAAGTAGATTCATTGGTAATGAATAAGATGTAAGAATAAAATATCCAACAAACAAAAGCCATGCGACAAATTGTAAGTAACATCATAATGAAGTTTGCACATTTTGAAGTTAAAGTATTACTTTATTTCTATTTGGAGTAGGATTCATGAGATTTCTTCAAATTCTGCTCTTACATTAGTAACACAGAATACAAAACAAAACAACAAATCTTCATTTGTTGTAGTTACGAAAATCTCTTGAATTTTGAAGAAGAAAAAAATTCTCTTTAGACATTTTAATACTTGTTAATTATCAGAATAAAACCCATAATGAAATTAGATATAAATTGCTAAAAAAAGATAGGGATAGATCAAATACATACAAAATTAAATACAAATAAAGTTATATACATGTATATATTAGTTTAATTTTTTAGATATACTATTAAACACAAGCTTGTTCTGATTTCTATATTGTATTGTCACTTACATATCATTATGATCATCATTATAGAAGTCTATAAGCATAATACATTGCCAACACATAATGTATAAAGCATAATATTTGCATAATATATATAGGTATATAATGTATTATTTCAGTAGCTTACGTACGGTCTGTAAATATTCTTATTCAAACCTGTTATATACTCCAATGTTCAAAACAAGTGATATGATTATATTTTTGGTGCATTTTTGTGTATACATATATATATATATATATATAGCATCACAGAATATACAGATGATTATACAACAAATTATGTAGTATCTAAAACTGTACAAATGAAAACATGGTTTTAACGTATTTCGTGAAACTCATCTTTTTAACTTTATTCACTTCACAAATTTTAAAAATCGGTTTCAATAAGTTCGTATTCATTCTTTATTTTCTTATAGGTTCCGATTGACGACAAATCATAAATCAATTTGATTTCTCTCTCTCTCTCTTTCTCTCTCTCTCTCTCTCTCTCTCTCTCACTCGATTTATCTCTACTTTGAGAAAATGTCAATCGATACAATTTCCTTGAGACATAAAATTGAGACATCACCGCAAGAATGTTTCTGTTGACAACTTTTGTTTCTTGGGGACAAATACAATGTTGAAGATTAAAATAGAAATTTATTTGATTGAAATTCCATCTAATTGATAGTTATGTTGAATTTTGAAAAGATCACAACTTTCTTATGTTTCTATATCTCCCTCTTGTTTGTTTTCATAACATTTTTCACGTCATTCAACATTTTAACTACCCGTTGATTGCATTTTTCTGCGTCCCAGCTTTAGAGATACATATAGTTACGTGATGTGACGTCTTTGTGCATCGTAATTTTACGATTTGATGAGAGCTGATTAGAAGATCAATCTTCAAGGCATCTCTGACGGGTTGATTGTCAATATTCATTAAGACCATTGTTCGTATTTTGCCTCTGCATGGGAAAAGTGCTAACTTGGCTAGGTCCTTAGCATGAAAGCTGCGTACTTTTATCATTCTCGTATTAAGAGGTAATGCAAAATATTTGTACTCTGTAATGAAGCCTCCCTCAAATTGGATTGAACATTAACGTCATTGCGAATTTAATGAGTATTTTGTTGATGTCTTGGATTTTTTCTCAGAAAATAAAAGGTTAGTACACTGTTCCAGATGAAGGATGACTTTTAAAGGGGCAAATTAGAACAATGATATTAATATAATAATCATTTTGTTTACCCAGAAAGGTCTCATTGAAATAAATTAATAAAGCAAATTTAAAGAACAGAAATTAATAACAATCAGTAACTATTTCATCTGGGTATGCTTAATGATTTATGAAAATGATTAAGACTATTTTTTTAATATTATATAAGACTATTTCATAATAACTATTATCAAGTTTATCATTTGCACATAGTTATGACTTAGTATTTGTTTCTTTTGTCTATCAGATTGATTCTGATTTACTTCAAAAAAATGCTTAAGATTTGCCTTTCTATGTTTATGGCCTAGTAGTAAATATATTATATAAAAATAGTTTTTATTCAATATATATATGAATGAGACATCGAAATTACATAATTTTGCCAAGGCAACGAAACGAGCCATTGGCAAAATGAAAATAAATGTTATATGTATTTTTTATTAATTTCATCCATGTTTTTGTATTCTACTTCAGCTCAATTTAAACTATCACTTGTGAACAAAATGTCTGTGTCAAACATACATTTTACAAATAGATATATGGGATAAAAATGAAATGAAATGAATACATTCACCGCGTCCTCCTTCCCTTCTCATGGGTAGATAGAGGTGGTGTTCGTGGCGATGATGATGATGATGAATGTTGGTGATGAAGAGGAAGATATGTGGTGGAGAGAAGGACAACATTACAAATAGAGAGAAATAGAACAAAAATGAAAAAAGAAGAAACATGTTATGTAATTAGGGAAAGAGGTGGAGTGGTGTTGTAAGGGAAGACAAAAATGGAGAATGGAGTGCTAGAGATCGTCAAGAGGAGTTGAGAACATGTAATTGCCGATCTAGATGTTGACATGACTCTTCCCTCCAATTACGTGACTGGCTAGTTATGGTACATCACGTGACCGTATTGCGCTTACGTATCCCCAAATATGCTGTACCCGTTTTTAAAAAAAGTTTCACTTCAAATGAATAACAACAAACATTTATAGTTCTTATTTTGTAAGCCCCCCCCCCTCCCCCCCCCCCTCCCCCCCCCTCCCCCCCCCCCCCCCTCTCTCTCTCTCTCTCTCTCTCTCTTCTCTTCTCTCTCTCTCTCTCTCTCTCTCTCTCTTTCCTCTTATGTTCAGTCTCTTTTCTTCCCTTCACTTCTCTGTTTAGCTTTGATTATCTTTGTCTTGCAATATGTTTCTCTCTCTCTCTCTTCTCTCTCTCTCTCTCTCTCTCTCTCTCTCTCTCTCTCTCTCTCTCTCTCTGTCTCCATTATCACCTCCCAGCTTAGAATACAAAGAGAAGGTCCATGCCCCGACACGAGTTTGCGTTACATCGATTTAGACAACAGTTTGTTATGGAAAGGTTCTTTCCCAAACATTGTATTTTCGATTAATGTTGCTCTAACCGCTCCTTGTAGAAATAGTCACTCTGTCAGGCGATTAAGGAAGGGCAAAGCTCTCGTTTGCTTTCGACATCTTTTTTTTTAATTCGGGACAAAAATTGTGCCTAGCAGCTGTCAGAAAAAAACAACACCCTTCTTACCTTTAAAAACAAACCTTGGATGAAGTTGTTAAAGGTTGACTAGGATTAATTTCGATGAAACGGTTTAATCAACAATTTTAAGCAGGGGATATGTGACTTCGTATGTTAACAGCCGGAGTGGGTCTCGAATACTATTTTGTTTGTGTGGTTTGGAGGGGGGGGGGGGTACTTTAGGAGGTTTGGGGCTTCTTTCATTCATTTCTGCATGTGACTGGTTGACAGACAGCATGGAATAAGCGAACTTAATTCGTTAAGTCACTCTTCATGGAAATAATGATTAATTCCCCTAATTTTCATTGTTATTGTGAGATGATTATTCCCATAGATGTCATCAAAAAAATATTTAAAAAGTTATGATATGAAAATGAATTAATTTCAACTACTGTATTAAATCTATGTACGTCTATAAATTTTAAAATTATCATATGTTTGGAAATTTGTTTCAAGTTCATTGCTAGAAATCTACATTGTAAAAAATCAAATGAATCATTAGTAATATAAAATATAACCGTTTTTAAGCAGAGGCCAAAAAAATTAAAAACTTAGTCAGATTTCCTATTCTACTCTCTTTATTGTGTTTCTTCTCGTCTACGGTTATAAATGGGGAAAAAGAAGGTTATTGCAAAATAAATCGTGTCAATTTGGATGATTGCAAACAAATGCTGAAACATACATTAGTACGAAAAGAGACAAACTTATTTGAATCATTCTAACTAAAACTGTAATTTAGATCAATTTCCATGAATGTCGCCCTAAAAATGGAGATTACAATTCCTTCATATTTTGGATGCGTCTTTAATCTTAGGTGATGCTAAATTAAACATATCCTGCTTTTAAATAAATATTGTTATAGCCGTTGCCCCGAATAAAGGTTGGTAACCGCCAGTCTTTTATATAATTTTACTTGAACCCTTGTTTAGAATCGGATGCTCTACCAATTGACAAAAGAAATGGTGTGTTGTTGCTGTTTTTTCCCCCGGTTGTTATGTGTCTCGGCAATTTGTAGATTACCAATGTTGTTTACGCCGCCATCGGCGAGATGTGATGTAACCTCGCAATGATCTTGATGGATTAATGGCTGGGTGTTCAGTTAATACAGGAAGTGATTTCAACCTCGTTTTTTTCCTGATGATTTTAAGACAATTAGTCTCAGTCATCGAAAGAGAGTTCATCTCCGCAGCAGATTACTGTTTTATCCCAAGTTCAGGAAACTACGGATCTAATTATACAGCCTACGCAACACAATTGATTTTGAATTATACCCCCTACTCTTACAAATTTTTAAATGGGGGTTTCGGGAGTTTAAGAAAGGAGACACAGATTTGCTTCTGCAGTAAGGCGTTAATGGGGGAGGGGGACTGTTTCTTTTCTCCCTGTATGTTAATGTTATTATGCTGCTGCTGTCATTTCTGTCTTGAGCAAACAATATTAAATACGAACATTACATAATTCATCAAGTGTCAATTATTAATGTTTTCATGGCAAGAAGTAAACTGATGACTAAAAAGCACTAAACCAAAAGTAGAAAAAAGAGACTTTCATAATTTTGAAGAAGAAAAAAAAGCATACCGTATCAAATGATATACGGTGCCCTATTTTGCACACTTACAGCAGCGTTACAGTCACCCTGTGTATAAACTTATGAAAAAAATAATAAGGAGTTAAACTGGGGCGAGAATATCTCCAACGAAAATTCAAAGCGCTTTTACCCAACTCCATTCTCTCCGCGCCATCCTGTCCTTCTTTTGTATCTTGCTTCATTGGCCCCGTTTTTTTTCTTCAATTATCTACCCTTTTTACAAACTAACAGCCAGTGCTTCATTGATGTTGCTAAAGGAGCTTCTTAATAGACACCATGGCTCATGTTTCATTATAAACATCACTTAAATGTATCACTTACTGTCCCGGGCGACACCACTTATGAATATCATCAGAAATTAGGTCTAAAATGATATTGCGAGTCCTTTTTCTAATTGTATTATGTTCAGGTAATTTGGGAAGTAGTTGAAAGTTTCTTCGTGAAGGCCTGTCTTTTCTAGCTAATTTCTTCGGCGCCCCAAATTATTTGTTCTAATTGATAAAATAAGCTTCTTAGAAATGTTTAAAAGCCATTGCCAGAGATGGGCATTGAAACTAAACTTAAAAAACAAGAATACTGAAGAAAGAGTAAGTTTTAAATGATGCAAATGAAGTGATTGTATAGATTTGAAGTATAGGGAAAAATTAAATGGATCTGTAGAAGGCGGTGATTTAGTTTCGATTTTTTAATTTCTAAAAACTCGATGAAAAGTTTGGTCTTAACGGCTGTTTTGTGTGTGTGGGGGGGGGGGGGTGAACGCGTTTGCATGTGTGTGTGGTGTGTGTATGTGTGTGTGGGTGTGTGTGTGCGTGTGTGTGCGTGTGATTCCGGAAAGGTTAGGGGAAATCAGGGGCGGCATTAAACATGGAGGCAAGTGCGATTGCCTTCTTACATTGTAAGTATGAATCACCCCAAAGTAGCGTACATTTATATTTATTTCTTTGTTCTTATAAAACACCATTCGTTGTTAGGTCACTGACACTATTTTAGCAATATAATTAATTTAAAGAAAATGAGTGAAGGTAAAAATGAGTGCACGATACACGTTTATTTCATTCAATAGTCAATCTTTCAGTAGTATGGTGTTGATATGATGCTATCTTCTTCAATATTTTCTATACCAAATATCACACTATTCCATCATCCGTGATAGCCTTATAATGAATTATTGTTATCTGAAAAGAATGATATTAGAATAGTATAGGATTTGTGAGCTTAAAGAGAGAATGGAAGAAAGAAGGAATGAGAGAGAGAGATAGAGAGAGAGAGAGAGAGAAAGAGAGAGTGAAAGAGAGCGAGAAAGAGAGAGAGAAAAGTAGTGAGAGGAGGGTTGGAGGGGGTTCAAAACTTGCATATTCATAAACAACTAATATTCACATTGAGTAAACCTGTCCATGCCTCAATTCCCACGTCATGTTCCCGTCATCGATCAGAATGATAGACGAATCGACGTCCCCTGTCCCTCGAGCCTCGACGTGACCACGGGTTCGAAGTCGCAATTGCCGATCGAGTGTCGTATTTACGACCAGGGGAAGAGGAAAACTGGGTCTTAACCTATTTGCGCGCGGTTTTTAATTACAACGATGTTGTCGGGTAAACTGTGTGCCTATTAAACCGGGCGATTGGACGGTATATTCTGTTCCTTTATCTAGCCCCCCCCCCCTCTCTCTCTCTCTCTCTCTCTCTCTCTCTCTTCCCCCTCTCTCTCTCTCCCTCTCTCCCTCTCTCCGTCTCTCTCTCTCTCTCTGTCTCTCTCTCTCTTTCTCTTTCTCTCGTCTCGCTATTCCATTATCGTATCCATTTCTCCACCCGTCCTCATTACAAGAAGTATAAATTATCAAGTGCAACCTTTTGTATGTTGCAGTCGATAAAGGTTAAATTGGATTTTAGAAATTGATAACTTAACAGCGAGGCTGACGTCAAAAGTCAAATTGACATTAAGTTCTAGCTTTTCGAGAATAGCGCTTTGATGCGCCTGGATTCCCTCTGACATATCAAACAATAAGGTGTGTCGGATTGAGTTGATCAGGCAAAAGCGGTTAATTAATGGCATAATTTGTTTCCGATACGCCATTTTGATTTTTGTTCCATAAGCGTACCTTGGGATATGATCTATGAATTCATTGTAATGTCATATCTAAATGAACCACGTGTTAGCTTATTACAAAACTCGGTATGAAATGAGATCCTTTAAATCAATTCGATTCAATTCAAATATTTTATATTTCCGTAACTCGATCAGAACACCAATGAAATGCTTACATAAAATGAATATCAAATGACGTTTGCAAAATAACATTGAAAATAGAACTTATTTGTAATTATTCAATCTTGAATGTTAGTTAGTAGTCAAAGCGTGTTAGGAAACAAGCGTTTAAGCATATCATGAATTAAGTCATTATTTATTTATTTCTATCAATTCAAATTGAACTGTTCAAAAAGTTCGTTTTTATCACCCTAATTTCTTTTACAGGAACATATATAAATACACTATTAGACGTCACACGCATACCTTTGACCATAAAATGCACAAACGGGGTTTGAGTCTTCTTTTGAATCTGTTGGTGGCATAACACGTATAATTATATTTGTACATCATCACAGTATGCCTAAACTGGAAATATGTCTGGAGAAGCATATCCTAAACGATTGAAGGTGTCACTCAAAGATTCATTAGATCAAGCCACTGGCAGAATAGTAATGATCGGATAGGGAGGGTTTGTAATATACCATATAACTGTAATTTTCTTATGTTATATAAGCCCCATTGCAATTCTTATAGCTGCTTGCGCCCTCTATATAGCCAACAATGCCTACTCGGTGCCTGTTGGTCACCCCTGATTCCCTTTTTCTTATGTTAATTGAGGGCTGATTTGATGTGATAACCACCTGCAGGTGACCAGCAAGGTGGTCTAATCCCTCCTGGTCAGACTAGTGCATCATACTTTGTGTTAAATAAATGTATGTTTAAGATTTTTCTTTTTCCTCTGTTTCTTTTTCCTCTGTTTCTTTTTTCTTCTTTCTTTCCTTCCTTCTCTCTGGATGTACCTCTTAGAAGAACAAAGCCATTATATCAATGGCTCTTAATAGAGTTATCCAGCTGTATTCTTATTCAATTAATTATTTGTTTTGTATATTAAGTGTTGCTGGGTAGGTCAAGTCATAATGTTTGTCCTACCTGGCAACAACTGAGGTATGCAGTTCGGATTCTGTCTATTGAAATACTTTTATTCTTATCAGGTGAAGGAAACAATTTGTATTGAGGCCCTTCACATAGACTCATGCATTCAATTTGGTTACATTACGAAAATGGTCCATTGAAAAATACACCATACCTTGTATCAGATGGATGCAATACTTCAGCTATCCTTAAAGAAGGAAGCATTTAAATACACATGTGAATTTGTCTATTGGGGTTCTCTATAGTATCAGTGCCACCGACTTTACACTTTAATCCCCTGTTAAATAACTTCTTTTAAACATTTATTCTATGTGGTCCTGTATTCGAATTTTAAAAGCATTATATTCACCATGTTGGCGGCATGTAGATACTCTAGGTGATACCGAATTGAGTTAGCTATAATACGCAATAACTTTCTTGGAATTGTGGCATCAATAGTTGAAGATATTTTCACGGGGCTCGAAACAGCTGGTACATGTAATCCTACCTGGACTTTGCAAGTTTCAAACAAGTTTAGTAGGATGTATCCCCGTTAGGACATGAGGGTGCGAGCTCTAAAGACAGGACAGGCCCAAACTGAAGCAAAAATGTAAACATGAAACGTTCTTTTAAATATCATCAACTATCAGGATTACAACCGAAATAATTGATATCAGGATCATAAAAGGGCTTGCCCGAGCCCCCAATTGTGGCCTGACTGATCCGAACCTTGCAGGAGATTCTTTTTCATTGGTCTTGTAATTTTTTCCAGCGGAGGCTTGCTGGGACAAATGTTAACTTTAAGGCCGCTCTTACTACATACAACTTATGGAATTATAGAATACAGAAGTGCAATATACAATATATGGATACATGTACATCATAGAAAAGAAGCATGCAATATGGGCGAAGGATATCATCTGAATGCTAGTGGATATAAGCTGATCGAGCTCAATTTCCGGATCTATTACTTTGGATCATATCAGAACTGATCAAGGCAGCTAATTCTCATCCCGAAAACTTCGAATTGCACTGACTGCATCGAGACGATGTCTGGGGTAAGTCAATGTTTACGCAAAGACCAGTTTAGAATAACCACTTATGATAGCCTTAATGGCTTGGTGATATCAATATCATGTTTCATATTATTACCGAGCCCTAAAGGATAATAGTACGATCTTAGGGAAACTGTGAAATTTAGTACTGAGATGGGCCTTGAGGGTCGGTTTAATGTCAGGCTAGTGGTGGAAAAAATGGTTTCGTAGAACCGTAGGTTCCCTTCTCCCATCATGAGCATGGTTTAAATCCAGACCTTAAGCAATGCCAGCAAGTTTTCTGGTTCCATGTCAAGAATACAGTTGTGTTGTAATATATGGGTAATCCATACGAAGTGACTGATTGATTGTGTGTGCCCTTTCTAAGCATGGTGTTACGCAAAAAAAATTCTGACATCAATTTTCGAAACTTTTCACGGTTTTTCGAATATGCGTGAGAATCGCTCACTGTGTTGAAATTCTTAAACCGTCACTGTAAACATGACGGACGAAGAAAGAGGACAAAATATACAGTTCCTCATTCTACCCTCAACAATGGTAGACAAAGGAACATCCTTTCAATGCTATTATGTAAACATGTGTAGAACAGGTGTCACATGCATATTCACCTGTTCTACACATTTTAACTTAATAGCAGGATGTTCCTTTGTCTACCACAGCAATTGTTGAGGGTAGAATGAGGAACTGTATATTTTGTCCTCTTTCTTTGCTCGTCATGTTCATAGTGTGTGGGCGCCGGATTTTTTTCTTCTTCACCTTGTCACTTTTCACGAAACTCTTTGAATTCATTGATGTCATTGTCCGTCGATATTCGATCGCTTCGTTCGTTCAATAGGTCCCAAACATAAACGAAATTAAGCATTGCGAATGGCCCATGAATCGTGACCGTATTAATTTGACAATGGTATACTTATAAGCTGAATAGGACCTATTTCAAAATTAAGATTTTCATACCGATAATATAGGCCGATAAAGCGCTAGCATTGCAATGTGTCTTTCTTGTTTTTCATTCTTAGATAGATGACGCAAGTTGTTGGAATCTGACTTTCAGCAAGTTTAGTTTTAAGGAAACCTAAACCCAAAGAATAAGTGTAGGTATTCTGAAAAATGAGATGTATTCCTGCCCTTTGATGTACAATATTCCTTACGAAAATGTACAAGATATATATAAATGACGATATTCCTGGCATGATGTGATGCCTGTCAGCATGACATGGGCGCAGCCATTTTCTTAAAAATGTGACGTATCTGTTGAAGTTGTACATGTATCATGCACCAAGCTTTAGTTGGAAAGAATTTTTAAATCAATAACGAAACCTTTACTTTTCAATGAAAAAAATAACAACTGAGATGATAGAAATTATATAAGGTGAAAAATAAATAACAGGGGCACAATTGTAACAAATTCATTTATAAATACTACACTATAGCAGTTGACAAATCTATTTCATTTATGAAAAACCTTCAACCCAGAAGAGCACTAACTAATTTATGCAATTTGCGTTCTGGCAATTATAGTACAAAGGATAATAGCAGGTGAATGAAATGCTTCATCGCCACACACGTCTGGGAAAGAAGCATCTATGAATTTGAATACATTTACTTGATAACCGACTTCGCATAGTACGTCACATTATCAAGAAAATGGCGATGCCCATGTTGTGCTGAGAAAGTGTACTTTATTTTTGCTTTATACCTCTCTCATACACTTTGGTGGGGAATCTTTTAGATGTATGGGTAATAACATAATAAATCTCTCAGAATAAGTAAAGTTATTACTTGGGGTTCGGTTTCCTTTAACTTAGTTCTCTGGAATTGATGTAGTACTGGCTTTAGATAACACTGTACACGAATGAGTGGTCCGATCAAAACAATGATGTATGATAAACAGTTAAAAGTTACTGTAAACCACCTCCTCACGAAATTTCACCCGATTTTAAAGAACTTGTGCCAGCTTTGCTATAAATTTAGTCTGTGTTAATTGTTTGATACAATTTATTCATGGGGTATTGTTCTTGTCGTTAGAAGCCCGATAGTCCGACTATAGGACCTAGTCCTGTGAAGTCCTAAGAACTCTTAAAGACCGTCAATACTACTGGGCCAGAAGGAATTAGACCACACAGCGAGGTCACTGACAGGTGGCTATCTCATTAACTCAGCTCTCAACTAACATAAGAAAAAGAGGATCATGGGGGACCAACAGGCACCGATTGGGGAAGTTTTCTATATAGAGGGAGCAAGTAGCTACAAGTAGAACAGTGGGGCTTTAAGACCACGAGATGAAGTCGAATTTCAGAAGTGGAAAAGTGAAGTGAAGTGAAGATCTCATCGAAGCTAAGGAGTTCATAGGTATAACAGATGAGTGAAAGAAATTTAAAAAAACGAGAGAATAAAAGAGATAGAGAGAGAGGGAGAGAGAGAGAGAGAGAGCGAGAAAGAGAGAAAAGAGGGAGATGCCATCGTAAATATGTAATACAATATGAACCTTATAATAGTAACCATTTATAACATATATTTTGTTGCGGTATGTGATCGCAGGTCATCAAGCCGAAAGGATTGGAGGATTGGACGTGAAAGGATTTTATGAAAATCGTGCTCGAGCCTATGGCAGGCAACTAATGCCATAAGGTTTCGCCAATACCTCGTAATATCCATGTTTCGAGAATCAACCCCCTGTTTTTTTACACGTGTAGATCAGCACGAAGAAACTGAAATAAAGGATAACACAAATTGATCTCATCATGCATGCTCAGTGATATGAAGAGAAAATCTAATGATCAATTTTTGGCCTTATTAAAGGGATAGTTGAGTTCTTGTTTCAGACTGCAAATGTCTTTAGAGTGCATGGTTATTGCACTTATTCTTATTTATGACATTTCTAGTGCCCTTTTAGGACCTAAAATTGATATGAAGGTAATTTAAGACCCCAAAATGTGTGAAATTTAGCCAATGCGATCATACCAATTCAGCTCTACTTTCTAAAAAATACAGTGACCGATAATTAATTAATTAATTAATGATAACAATACACGTGCCGGCTGGTTGTGCGTTTTATAAGCAACACGAAAAAGCCAACAAAAAGCCAACATCGGCATTGGCTGGAATAAAACTTATAAGGCGCTTTTTTCACTGGATGGCTGATTTTTGCTTCTCTGTTTTGTCAGAATCTTTCAAAAAGGATTGAATATATTTTGGATTGATTCTTTAACCCTATTTAGCCCGGGGGGGGGGGGGCTTGAGAAGCCCCCCCCCCCCCTCGACATTTTTCGCGATAATTTTTAACACAAGAAAATCTTCTTTCGAGTCTTGCGCAACTTTTGAAAGAAATTTTTCGAAAATCGGACCTACCATTACAAAGGCACGTGTCCTTTTGTCTTCGCATGTCAGCCCGAAAATCGCTCATTTTTGTGATTTGTGTACAAAACATATGAAAATCTCATTTTTCAAATAAAGAGGTAAAACATTGGTTATTTGGTCTTGTTTAGATTTTAGGTGTTTATTTTGGGGTCAAAATAGTTGAATTATAGTTGGAAATGAAATAAAACAACAAAAACAATAAGATACATAAGGTAAAAAAACAAAGAAATACATAAGAAATTATCAAAACAATACATAACATAAGGAATAACCCTGGTTTTTCAATTTTTTGTGTTGTATTATTATTCCAAATGGTCTAACAAATATATGTAGTGAGAAAGAATGCTTAAATATGAATAATGTCTGATTTATGGGCAAAAATGTGAATTTAATGACCTTATTTGCATAAATTACCATAAATATGCAAATGAGTGAATTTTTCAAAAAAATTGAAATTACCATAGTATTCTATACACTTCACTTGACATGTATGCACATTTTCGCGGCGATCGGGCTTTTCACGGCCGAGATCATAGGGGGGGCCTTAGAAGCCCCCCCCCCCCCGGGCTATGCAGTTTCAAAATAGCCCGGGCTAAATAAGGTTAAGGGTAATCTTCTTGGCATCGCTCTTTTTGGCAATAAATGCCTGCCATACTATCGAGGTAATCTGTATCCAATACGAGCATGCCAGTCACTACTGACAGGAGTCGTCTGATGCTATCTCGAATGATATACTGTGTTCGACTTCTTTTATCACGCTCCAAGATCATGTTTCTCCTTAACCTTAACTGTACTGGGGGGGGGGGGGGCGCAACCGCTTGGAATTATAAATTTGATGAGTTTGATAGTATTTTCCCGATTTTTTTTTTTAAAGGCTTGTTGCTTTTGATTATTATCTTCCTCATTTTGATAATTTTGTTTTTTCTTTTGTTTTATTATTCTTTTTCTGTAAGAAAATGAACTTTCTAGATACCGCCCGCCAAATGTCTTTTTGATACCCTCTCTTCAAATTGTTTTAACACTGATGCGTGTAATGTGCATCTTGTGAGTTTCATCAAATGAAAGAGGAGGATCTAAGCTTCACAAATATGTGTCATTTATCAATTATAATTGTGATTAAGTTATGATAAAACATCGATAATTCTCGGTTTCGTTTTTTCTGGGACGCACTGTAAAACTATACTACCCAGAATTATTCGGCATGCTCTCTTTTGAATTGACTCAAGTTCATAGATGTGTTGTTTGTACAAGCCCCATTGAAAACAGGGGCACAGTACTCTACAATCGGTCTTATGAATCCTCTAAATATGGTGATAAGATCTACAATAGGTAGGTTGAATGATTTCAGTCTTCTGAGTATGTATACATTTTTATTAATTTTGTTAATGCAAAGCTTATGACCCGCATGTCAGAAAAGAAAACATGGTCACGTGTAATAAAGAACCCGAAATGCCATGACTCTGCTAACTCAATTCTGAAAAACACTAGGGGCATTATGTTACCTTACAGTTGTTGTCATGTTGGGCTTTTTCCTGGTCAATATTATGTTAACAGTGTTTAAGGAAGATGTTTGTCTCGTCACTCTCGTGTGACTTGCGAACTTTGAGACGCAGAAACCGAGATTCGCCGATCTTTTTTTTTTAGAACGGAAGTGTTGCGCTCATCCTCCTCGGGGCCTTGCGGGCTCGGTGTTTTGGCAGCTTTCCGTGCACGTGCCCCTCAGTTCCTGTTTACGATATCATGTAGCTCGCACGACATTCGCTAAAGTACATTCAAGCTAATTTGTTTTGCTTTTTTTTTTACTTATTACGTACGCTCGACGGCCCGAACGCTCATACACATCCGCACACGCGCATACGCACTTACGAAAAAACGGAAGCGAGAACGCACATCCTTCCACCTCATAAACCTCTCTCCTCTTCTCTTTGAATAGAATGACGATTCTTATCTTCACGCAATAGCGTAGCTCGGTTGGTCTTGGAGGGGAGGGGGGAGGGGGGAGGGGGGTATTCATGATACAACGAAATGCGAGTGAGCCCCGCGACGAAATCCGGACGTGGTGCTCTCTCATTCTCACCAATCTGTTTATTGTTTCCTTATGTAAAAACAAAAATGACTCTCTCTCTCTCTCTCTCTCTCTCTCCCTCTCTCTCTCTCTCTCTCTCTCTCTCGGTCTCTTTCTCTTTATCTGTCTTTATGTCTCACTTTCTCTCTCTCTCTCTCTCTCTGTCTCTCGGTCTCTTTCTCTTTATCTGTCTTTATGTCTCACTTTCTCTCTCTCTCCCTCCGTCCCTCTCTCCCTATCTCTTTCTACTTCTCTTTCCCATGCAATTCAAAATAAAAGTCAAGGCGGAGGGGAGGGAGGTAGGGGTGAACAAATGTTTCTGGATAGAATACAAGAATATTTTACATGATTCAATCTGTCAACAATTAGTCCGATAATGGCGTGCAGTGCACTTTACATCCAAACAAAGCTGTCTGGGAATCTGTAGAGCCAGTAATACAGATACTGTATATGCTGTTCATAAACCATATTGGGAGGGACTAGTTTGTATATATGTAAAAGTATAAAGTAGTGAAAAAACAAATTCCACGTTAAAGAACATCAGTGGCAACAAGAACAAAACAAAAGGAAAAGGGTTTTAGCATCTCTTGTAGCGAAATGGTTTTAAGTCGGTGGACGAATGACAAGTATAAATCTCGACGTGGGCGTCTTATATCATTACTCAATCACGTGATCACCGCCTTTTGAGATGGCTGGAGGTTAAAACAACACGTGGTTCTGTTTCATTACCGATAATTACATCACTGACAAGACGAGGAGGGAAAGAGATGGTAGGTTTTTACGCCCGTTTGGCATCCAAGACCCTTGTCCAAAATTGTGTCTGTGACTCGGAGGCAAGGATGGGATAGAGTTCCGAGACAACATTCCAAACCAAGCACTCTCTTTTTCATCTAGGTAGGGTTATCCCATGGACGTCCATGGTTATCCTAACCCCATCTTCCCTATTGAGGGTACAGAACATTACTCTGCTGACACGATATCTCTTTATCTACGCATCTCTTTATTTGGTCCGCGTTACGCCCGGTGTACAATGAAGCGTCATTTCGCTTGCGTTATTGGGCGATTCCAGGGCATTTTGTCCCAAACCTTACGGACCATGCGCAACAAAGATTTTAAAATATATCTGATGTTGGTATAAATGTGAGAGCCTCACTTTGGCCTGATAAAAAGTTTGGTCCGACACCTATTCCCCCCCCCCCCCGTGAAAACTTTCTCGCGCCTCCCGGCTGCCATCGGACAATGTTCCGTGCTATGTTAAACTTCTCCATTAAAGGGAAATCCAACCCAAATAGACAACTTCTCCAAAAGAAAGCAGAAAAATCGGAGAAGCAAACTGAGGAAAGTTTTAATTAAATCTGACTAAAGATAAGAAAGTTATGCATTCCTAATAACTATAGGTATGGGCACTTTAAATTGGCTGAAGCGGTGATGTCAATGTGATGTAGTGCCGGACTACTTTCCCATCTGTTCCAGCATATAAAATTACTCAAATCTAAATTTGTTAAAAAAATCATGGCAGAGGAGGGTCTATTCTTTTTAGAAGACCTATAATAATATGCTATCTATAATATGTTTTTAGTAGTGCCCCATGGAAGAAGGAACTTTTGACAAAACAGAAATTAGTGATATTTGTGTACACGGCAAATGGGAGAGTTATCCACGTCCTACGTCACAATCCACTGACCAAACTACCAATTTGAGATTCGCAACTACTTTTTTTCTGCTTTCATACAAATCAACTTATTACAAGATTGCCCTTTAAGATATCCTTTTCTTGTTTAGCCATGGCCACCTGTTCCCCCTCTCTCTTCATCTCAATTATCTCTTTACATCGTTCCCTATTTTTCTCTTTTTTCTTTTTTTCAGCCTCTTCTCTTTAACTCTCTTTCTCTCCGTCTTTCTATGTCTCTCGCCCACTTTATGTCGTTAGGTCTAGTAATTGCAAGCCTTTGTGTGTCTTGTAAACCAATAATACTTTTTTAGATTTCGTTAAACAGTGTGCCATTACTTTATCGCTACTTAACAACGAAGAAAACCTTCCCTTTGGCTTCTATCCTATGCCAGTGACCTGTTGGGGGTCAATTTGTGTCTGTAGGGTCTTATTAGCTGGGCATGGATACCAATTACTTGTGAAACTCCTCCATTTCTTCCCATCAATATTTCAGGCGCAACCGAGGGGAGTGTTGAATAATAAAGGAGCGTCTCGATTGCCGAGTGTGAGATTAGGCAGGACGAATATGACACACGAGAGCAATAATATTGACCTCGATGTCTCCCTAGACGTTCGAGGTACTATTGTGTCTATGTCCGTAATACACACAAGGCGCCATTTTGATTGCGTCATTACCTATGCTAATGAAGCCTACGTATGCAAAACATAGTGCATGCACCAGTAATTAAATGCTATCTTTGCGTTGTTCATCATGTATTTGTGTTTTGCTTTAAATCAGTCTCAAATGGATCGTCAAAGACCGCAACGATCCTACGTCAGCAAAATGACACCTTATGCCTGTTGCACACCGGGCCTCATTGCGATTGCGTTATTCCCTACGTTAATCTAGCTTATGAAGCCAATCGGTGCATATTCTAGCAATTAAACGCAAAGTTCGCACTGCTCATCTAACATCTATTTTCTTTTGTCACGCCGTCATTTTCACGTACCGTCTTAGCCCCAGTGGATGACGCGGATATACGTCAGCAAATGACACGTCAGCAAATGGTTGCGTCAGTGCCTATGCTAGTAAAGCCTATAATTAATGTTTGCACTGCTTAATTTGTTATAAGTTTTGACACACGTATATCAGTCTTACACGAATGATGAAAAGACGCAACAGTCGCTGACGCAGTCTTACGTTACGAAATGACGCCTCGTGTGCAACCGTAATAGGTATGATTTCTTAAAGATACTATCAAACCTTTAAAATGTAAACTCACCTCGAGAAAAGGAAGCAAGGGAGCTGAGGCACTATCTTTCGTTCCTCAATTCGTTTAATCAACGTGATTATTTATCCAAAACTCAAATTCCATGAAATGGTACGAAAACAATTCTCTATTCCTTGCCAAAGTAAGACACCATCGGACATTGTTTTGTCGCTGACGTCATCACATTGACGTATACAAAACCTACTCTCTATTAATATTTTAGTTCCTTCAATATTTTTATCATCAGACAGCGAGTTAATACCATTATAAGGTTATCTTTCGTGAGAAATGCATGCTTCATGCATGCTTAACTAATGAGATGAGACACCTTTCTGACTCGAAAACGGGAGGGGATAACGAGGTTAGTTTAGGTCAGAATGAATTAACATCAACCCACATACTGCAGTCCACTGGTCTGTTGGATACTATTCATACAATAAGTGTACTCATTTTAGTCCAGGCTTAAAGATTGAGATGTGGTAAAGGTAAATTGTAACAATACATTATTATATGTAGGTATTTGTGTGTGTGCGTGGGTAGGTATGTGTGTGTGTGTGTGCGTGGGTAGGTATGTGTGTGTGTGCGTGGGTGGGTATGTGACCGAATCGAATTTAATTTATGTAACAAAATGTGTTCCCTATTTATAAGCAATTTGCTTCTGTGTGGTCCTGACCATATATTTGCTTTGTATTTTTTATGTTTATGTATTCTATTTTCTATTGTATGTTTAACTTTTACATGTATATGGTTTAATAAACTTTTTCATTCTTTTCGTTCATAGTTATTATATGTAGAAGGAGAACATTGTCAGATAGACCCAATTATCAGTACAAGGGATTGTTCTTATGAACCTAATATGACATGTCTGGAAAGAAATAACAAATTTTATACCATATTTTGACGCCACTTTGTGTAGTCCCATATATCCTTTTCCTTGTTTGATTATGATATTTGATTATCATCAGGATTTGATTTATTTGTCATTACTTCGACCTTAAATCCTCATTATACCAATTTGCCCCTATAAACTACACATGCAATCATTTAGAGATACTTTTAGACAATTCCTTGAACACTGGACTTGTATCTCCGGTTCTCAAAGTAGCTGTGCGAAGATTTAAAAAAACTAAATTTCTTTGATTATTGCAAAGGTGAAATTTGATTGGACAATTTTCATCAAAATTCAATGCTTGGAAACATTCAAAGTAATGATTAGTATAAATTACAAAACGCTTAAATACAGCCCCGGCATAGCACCTGAAGAGCACTCCGAACGCTGCTGAGATATGTGACATCACAGGTTGGGCATGGTTTGCACAAGCAGACGACATTGTTATAAGCATACACATGTTTCCTTAGAAGTCAGGTAAAACAATCATCAACATTTTCAAGAATCACTGATCTCTCGAGGACCTCTAACAGTACCTGAAGATTATTGATAGCAATATGGCCCAAAAGCGCATAAGGATGTCAGCGTTTAGAACCTATTTTTCCTTTCACAAGTTTAATTCAGACCAATGTTCGAATTAGTGTCTACAAATAGAACTTCTGATAAAAGTAGAACAATATATGGGACATAATTTGCCAATCCAACCTCTATCATGTTTACGATTATAGTATGGAATTTAACAGACAAGAATAATACAAAGTAAGACAAAATCCAGGGTCAGAAGAAGATAAAAGGAAGATAATTTTGTACCGCACCAAGAAAAAAAAATAAGTAAGGACGGTAGATAGAATAAAAGGAATTAGAGTATGTCTCAACAAAAGGTTTTGATAAGACAGGTTACCAGCCTAAGGGTAAAGAATAAGGTTTAGCATGACCTATTTTAAGACAGGTTGCTAGCCGACGGGTAAACAATCTAGGCGAAGAAACCTTATTCTGGGTTGATCCAACGGTTATTGGGGAAATGTAGGTTATTTATAGTTAGGCAACACAAAATAGTTGGAAGATGCCCGAAGCTAGTGACAAAACAATCCAATCAAACTTTTACGAACTTTTTTTTTGGTCGGTATTTTTACAAACCGAAGAGTTGCAATTAACCTTGAGGCCGCCATCAAAATCAAGCAACTTCTTTTTGATGGCGGTCTCCTGTGTTCACACATTCTGTTAATTCTTATATCTTCATTTCCCAAATGTTTATTTTATTATATGTGTTTAAAATAAAATTGCTAGCGTCTGAAAACATGTTTTTACATTTTTATGAAATACTATAATTATTTTGTATTACGTCATTGAACTTTAACTTTAGTAATCTTTAACTTTTTTTCCCTAGAGGCGCGTACTTCTTCATTTCTGATTCTGCAAACGCGGATAATCCTTAGTCATACTTCCCTGAACATCGACATATCACCCTGAAATGGTTGAGCCTACACATCTCTTAATCTTGATAATAACTAAAAAAATCTTAGCTGGATTACTTGTGACCTCTCGATTTTAATGACACTTTGTACTTTCCCGTTGCATTTATAAGAATATCACAAAAGCCAGGGGCATTGCCAAAACAATATGGGACCCGTGTCGAACCAAATATTTAGCTGTAAATGACCGTAAAATATCTTATAATAGGAAAAACAAAAATCCTGTTTGATAATGAAATATTTGTATAGAAATTAGTGTTGGACAAACTCAGATCGTCTATAGCAACAACAAATCTTTCATTATGGACGGACCGTTTCGATGCAAAGATTTTAGAGACTATGATATTTTTTTCGCACTTACTTAATTAATTTATGACAAGATAACCAAATTGAGGTGTATTTGTCGGAACATTAATGTGGGATCGGTGTTAAACCAATATGTTTGTTGAAAATGACTGACAAATCATTTAACGAGTAAACGAAAATACTGATTGATAAGAAAATAATTCATAAGATAATGGAAATGGAAATGTTTTACTACAACAAATATTAAGGCAGACCCTTTTCACGCTTTAGCAAAATCTCTGAAATTAACGGATCCGTTTGACAATATCATTCAACATTATTTTTCAGGAAAGTTCAAGGTCTTTGGAGATATTACAATCAACAATTCGTCGCTGTTTTCACGAAGTGACGGTAGTGAAAAAAAATTGCATTCGCTTTGCGTTACGATTTTCCTCACTACCGTCACTTCGTGAAAACAAGGACGAATTATTTGTTTCAAGCATCTTGCTTTTTGTTATGAGTGGTTCACTGGAACATCCCAATTATCTTCCCAATCTCATAACCCTGACCTTTCCTCGAAGTGGGTCACATGTTGAACACATTCCTTGTCTGTTCTTATTTGTTGTTGATTGCTTTATGCCAAGCAAATAATATTGGAATAGATGATTTTAAAATGAAAATATTGTAGACGAACGAAATGTCGAAACTGGTGGGGTTCTACCCTGAGAGTATTGTGCGCTGATAACAGTTGCCGGAGCTACAGCCCGGGTAATAATAATTCCCAAAGCCATTTGAAGCACATGGAGACGGATGAGATAAACCCTATACAAGAAAAAAATATAGTTATCATTCTCTTTCTAATCCTTTCAACCCGAAGCAATGAGGGGAAAATGACCAAAGCTACCTTAGCTTTCTTTTTGAAAAGGTCACATATAATCCCTTCCACCGGCTATCTGCACCGCGACCTGGCAAAACCCCTTTTTGTTTTATACAAAATACAATTATGAAAACACACTAAGACCCCTGATAGACCTCTTTTTCTAGGCCCGTTAACAATTCTTACGTGTATAACCAATTTTTAGAAACCGAAATCAGATTATAACTTTTAAGAATGGGAAGATGACGCTTAAGCTCAAACATAAACCTGTATTTTGATCTGTAATTAGATCAAATGTTTCTTTGATGCGCCGCCATTTTCCAATAGTTGTATTTGTTATCTCGAAAGAAATAATCTCATTTCATAACTCACAATGATGGGGGTTTCCTTCGGCTTTAGCAGTTATTTGCATTTAAATGGAGCGGGTCGATATGTGTTAATCTGGTAAGGATGATTTAGTGTGTCGTTTATGTTGTTTCAAAGTGTCAGCGTCATTATGCATGTCATCGAAATGTGATATTAGAGGAATATTTCATCAGCATAACTGGGCTATTAAAGATCCAAAACATAACACACATTGTTTAAAGTATGTGTTGTACAATCTGCTTTAAAGGAAATGTGAAAAGGCACAGCGATATTTGAAAAGTATTTACCTCCTCTCACACACTCAATATTTGTTATGATATCAATCTTCCAGATCTTTAATTGCATTAAAGGGGAAGTCCACCCTGAAATTAAGTTAGTTTTAATAGGAGTAGAAAAATGAGAGAAACAAGTCAATTCCGATTAAAAATAAGGAAGTTAGGATTTTTGAAGTTGTGATCAATCAAACACAAATTGGCAACTCTATGACGTATCATGCGAGCTCAACTTCCATTTGCTCAGTACTAAAAAAATCTAAAATTTTCATTTTCCCTCAAGAAAAATTTCAACCATACATGCACCCTAAATATAATAATTGCAAATATGTTTCTATACTCCCCCTGCAAGGAACAAATATATATTCCGTCATCAATAACGAAGAAAACATGATTTTATGGAATATTATGCACAAAGCAAATGAAGGAGAGCTCGTATAATAAGTCACAGAGTTGCCAATTTGTATTTGATTGATCACAACTTCAATAATTCATAACTTTCTTATTTTCATTCAGAATTTGCTCAAACTTTCACTTACCTGATTTTCTTATTATTCTGCCTCTATCGAAACAAACTTATTTTGGGGATGGACTTTCCCTTTAATCTCTAAAGGGGGACTCCTCGATAGTGTGTTTGTCAGAGATGTGTTTATACAAGAAGGTACCTTAACAAAAAATTACGCATTTCCTCTAGGTCCCGACGTACATGTACCGTACATTGATCGAAATAACGAAGCAATGAAAACAAGGAATGGATGAGTTAACGTGGTAGAATTTGTTTAATCTTCACAACTAAATTCACAAATAAACAGCTGATCAATAACACTGTAGTGGCATGGATGAAAACGACGAATTTAACACTGACAAAGGTCAACTATTAGTGTCATCCTTACAAAATAAGTGCACAATGAAAAAGTGTAATTTGTTCCCATTGTATAGTGCTTTAACACCCAACATTTTGGTAAAGAAATGGGAAACAAATATGAATACTCAAAGTCAATCAATTATTCAACGAAGTACACCAAGAACCATCCATGTAAAATTCAACGTGAATTCGCTCCAAATGAAATTGCACAGATGAGGTCATTTTCACAGTGGATTCAATTCTTAACACATTTGACTGGTGAGTAGTTATTTATAATTCATTATGTCACAATTTTCATATTTATGCATGTTAAATGCATACAATGTTGTTATGTCAGAACAAATCTTTTAAATCATCACACCTGGCTAACAACACTATTTTAATGCGCATTTTTGTCTTCAAATACAGGAACCTAAAACAGGTAAATGAAAGTACACAATATCAATGTCATTTTGAAAATACCCTTCCTAGCTAAATAGTATGTCCCTTCTCACTGACCATTCTTTGTACGAAATGAATTGTATTCATACTCTTATATTCTTAACACACACAATGGTACATTCAGAGATAAAAGTTATGTTACACATTTGTTGGCAAATGAATGAATCACCTACATCTTGTACGTACATGTATGAAGAATTAAATGACAATAGTACCCATCATTTCAAAAATTAATCATCGTCCGAAAGAAAAATTAAATGGAAAAACAAAGAAAACGGTCTGTATCTGAAATCAAGTATTCAATACGAAAGATGGAAAAGGAAATTCTTAATTTTCCGTATCCTGAATCAACTTTATGATTTCTGTAAAACTTTCAAGAAAACAGTTTTTTATAAGCTGTTCTAATTTATCTTCATCTGACGAATGTAATTTAGAATCGTTATGACACTTGCCATTTAACTTTAAACATAAAAAAACCATTAACGAAGAATTTAAAAAAATGAAAAAAGAAGTTACTCTAAAAAATGACTAATCATATTCTTTATACCTTTATCTATTCACATACAAACCAACCATGTCGACAGGTTACCACAAAGACAATTATTGACAATTTCAGCAATTGATGCATAAAACTTTACGAATCAATTTGAACACTGTTTTATGGCTTAAATAAGTCAACGTGTGCAAACTTACTTTCACCGTAGACATGGTAGAACTAAGGAAAAAATCATGAAAATACAAAAATATTTTTTTTTTTTAAATCAACATATATAACAATTACAGATACTATACATAATATATGAACACGTTGACATGTTACTCAGTACACTTAAAGCAAAAAATTGCTTAGTATACTTAAAGCTTAACAACACTCATCAATTTTGAAATCAGGTCACGCAAATCTTAACGTAAACTCTGAAAGACTGATACAAAATAAAGGCAATCAAAGCAATCAGATACTATAATGTTTCACTTTAACTATATACACAATAGAAACAATATTCTATGTTTAATCGGTAGCATCATCAATCTTTAATTTACGGAGGTACTAAACAAACATTTTATAATCAAATACATTCATCAACTCGTGTGCTATTAAATGATACGTTCTTAAAGGGGAATACTCTAGGAGCTCAGCAACTGAATTTTGGTTCAATTGAGTTGTACAAGAAAATAAAACAAAATTCATATCGTTTGTAATCATCGGTTTTCTTCTCTTTAATTTGTGTTGTTCCTACAACGAAAAAAGAACAGATACAGGTTCACAAGAAAAATGAGAATGATGCATTAAACTAAGATTCGATAATTTATATGAATATATTAGAGATAATTATGAACAATGCACGCACAACAGATAATATATTAAACTGTGAATTTGAGTTACACCTTTCCCTTCCTCGTAAAGAAATGAGGTGGTGCTGATTTTATAATGTGGAAAACAAGAATAAGAATATGATTTGTATGATTGAGAATAAACATAAACAGATATGCGCGCGAACTATTTGGTAAAGAGTAGATCTCTCTTCTCTTCGAAACACGACAATAGTAACAGTGGTGCTGTATTTTTGTGTTATTTAAATAACAGTTAAAGTGGTGCTACTAGTAGTAGTAATAGTAGCAGCGGTAGTACTAGAAGTAGCATTACAAATAATAGTAGTATAGGATATAGTAGTATAGTTCAGTAGTTGTGTCGCTGAAAGTTTAGTTGAACAACAAGTAGCTTATAGCAGAGGTAAAATTATTGTGCCGATGGCAACAAAGGTAGCAGGACTATTAGTTGCAGGTCTAGTAGCATTAGTGTAGGTCTAGAAGTATTAGTAGTAGTGGCAATATGAGGAGGAGGAGGTGGGGTGATGGTGGAGGTAGTAGCAGTAGTAGCAGCAGTATTTGGTGTTGTCGAAGTAGTAGTTGCAATAGTAACAGCATTAGTAGTGGTAGTGGTGTTGGTGGTAACGGTGGTACTACTAGTAGTAGTTCAAGCAGAAGTAGCAGTAGTAGTAGTGGTAATAATACAATAGCTTTAGTTTTAGTAGTAATAGTACTAGCAGTAGTAGTGGAAGTAGAAGTAGGAGTAGTATAGTAGTAATAGTAAAAGAAGAAGTAGTAGTACTGTAGTGGTGGTAGTATATGAGTAGAAGTAGTAGTAGTAGCAGTAGTAGTAACAGAAGTAGTAGAAGTAGTAAAGGTAGTTTTGAACTAGTGTTTGGTACTAGCGGTGGAAGATTTTATTTATACTTATATATGTAAGATAACCTTATCAATTATATCGTAATACTTTGGTACTTATATTCAGTTTCTAATGTAGACAAAACCACCAGCAGCAGTATTATTTTTAGTAGGAGTAGGTTACGTAGTAGTATTATCAGCAGTAGTGCTCCAGTAGTGATATTGGCTGGGGTAGTAAAGTAGAATTCGAGTAATAGTAGTATGATGAATAGAATCAGTAGCAGTACTAGTAGAAGTAGTAGTGACACGATAAGTAGTGAACTAGCAGCAACATCAGTCGTGGTTGTCCCAGTAGCAGTACTTATTGTAGTAGATGCATTATTAGTAATTCTGTCGTCATCGCCAGTATAATAAATAATTGTAATGAGGATAATATATATATTTATTTTCTCCTTTTTGTCATTCCCTCCTTCCAGAATATGTTCTTACTCATTATGTGTGATCGATTTTGATAATTATCATGATGTGATTAACAGTGGATCATACAAAAACCTGTTTGGACATGTTGTAACAGTAGTAGTAGAGCTGAGCAATAGTAGTAGCAGTAGAAGAAATGGTAAAAGCACCGTAAATACTACTAATACTGCTACTACTACAGTAGTAGTAGTAGCAGTAGCAGCAGTAGTAGTAGTAGTAGTAGTAGTATAACTTGTAGTAGTACCGTTACTACTAGTAGTAGTAGAATAGTAGTTCTAGTAATAGTAAAAGCGGTAGTATATGTACATATATACAGAGTAGTACGCCTTAAGCAGTAATCTGTGTAATAGTTGTTGTAACAGAAAAGGGTACAAGTAATATAATGGGAGTAGTTTATTTTTATTGTTG
This sequence comes from Strongylocentrotus purpuratus, assembly GCF_000002235.5. Taxonomy (NCBI): domain Eukaryota; kingdom Metazoa; phylum Echinodermata; class Echinoidea; order Camarodonta; family Strongylocentrotidae; genus Strongylocentrotus; species Strongylocentrotus purpuratus. The sequence goes on along the minus strand of NW_022145607.1, from coordinate 20,721,631 downwards.
TAACAGGTATAATTGCCATCAGCAACAGTAGCAGCAGCATCAGTAGTAGTAGTAGTAGTAGTAGTAGTAGTAGTAGTTGTTGTTGTAGTAGAAGTAGACATACATTATGTGTCTATATAATGTCTATTAAGTAGTATTACTAGCAGTTTAAACAGTAAGGAGAAGTTCTACTAATAGTTTAAGTAGTAGTAGAAGTAAACGTTGTTGTAGTAGTAGTAGTAGCAATATTATTATTATTATTATTATTATTAGTAGTAGTAGTAGAAGCAACAGCGGCAGTAGGAGTAGATATATGAGTAGTGGTAATAGCAGTAGTTGTAGAAGTAGTAGTAGTAGTCGTAGTAGTAGTAGTAGAAGTAGTAGTAGAAGTACAAGTAGTAGTAGTAGTAGAAGTAGTAGTAGTAGTCGTAGTAGTAGTAGTAGAAGTAGTAATAGTAGTAGTAGTAGTAGTAGTAGAAGTACAAGTAGTAGTAGTAGTAGTAGTAGTAGTAGTAGAAGTACAAGTAGTAGTAGTAGTAGTAGTAGTAATAGTAGTAGTAGTAGTAACAGTAGTAGTAACAAGAGTAGTAGTATTGAAGTAGTTTTTAGTTTGTAGTTTTACAGTAGCAGCGGTAATAGTCATGGTCATGATGGTAGGAAAAGTGGTAGCAGTAGCAGTTGTAGAAATAGAAGTGGTAAATTTCTTGAAATTCAATAGGATCAATTTGATTTAAATATCTATATTTAAAAATAAAAAGCAACGCACAAAGAATTGCTATCATGTATTGAACAATGGAATCATCCGGGGTAACGCTATGTCACCCAAGCCCTAAATATAAAAACAGATTTAATCCTAGAGATTTATTCCTTTTTAATGAAAAGTGGCCCTGATTGCAAAACGAACGGAAGGAAGCGTCACAGACCAGTCATACAACTATTCCATGAAGACGGGGTAAAAACAAATACATCAGCCGATATCAAGATTAAAAACGTCCCTCTGCACAACAAGACGGTGATATAATACATCAAATATTTTACCAATTAATGCAATCAAGCTGTAACGAAGTAACAGTTGGCCCTCCAACTCTTCGTTTCTGGTTTTGTCTCTCGGAAGACTGCACGTCAGCTCGATGGCTTTAGCGGGGAGACGCGCCCGGGGGTGATCTCTAGATCTCGTTGCTCTCTCCAGGACTCTCGAGATCTGGAGGAGCCTCATATTCGAGGCGGCCATTGACAGTTTCTTGAGGTACAGGGGATATATAACACTCATTTTTTTTGGAAAGGAAAGAAAAACTTTGCCCGAGGAGGATTTTTGGAAAGAAATCTTTTTCCAACGAGGTGGTTTTCAAGAGATGCCACCAATGTCCACTCGAACTCAATAGAAATGCGTAACCACACAAGAGGGGCATCCTAATTTTCCAATAAGCAAAGAGAAAGACTGAAATAAATAATCCCACTTTAATATTTGCTGAAAAGCGCAAATTAAAAGTGATGGACATATTGTCGAATTTATCTACGGAAAACGATGAGGAGAAGGGTGTCGCTTACCCCCTTATTGACCCCTTAGTCAATGCCCCCTGCATTCAGTTGAACACAGTTTCAATGTTGATAGTGCCAATCACCATCGACTTGTACAAAGATGATTTTTAAAATGTTGTTCTACGAGAAGGATTGTTTAGACAATTTCCTATACTCCCTTCATAACATTTTAAAGCTCTTTGCCTGAGAATGAAATACTAGATAGGCCATAGGGTATATCTAACCCTAACCTTAAACCTAAGTGCTTAAAGCAGTGATATTGAAATACGACACCTAATCCTTATATATTACAATATGAAGGCTGGAGCTTATGTTACCGAAGCAAATGTCGCTGGCGCAAGTGTTAGTCACCTTGAGAAGGTCAGTAAAGCCGTTCGCTGCTACACTTTTGTTTTCAACAGGTGATTATCATGATTATGGCTGTCAGTCCTCTTAACCCTGCCAATATTTTACCTTTAAGATGGAAGCGTGCAGGGACTTCATTACCTCCAATTTCCTTGAAGTTACCCTCGCCATTTTGTCATCAAGGGTTGTTCAACAGACCGAGGTATTATTTTGTAGTCCGATTCCACTATCCCTCATCGATGGGAATTAGCTGACAAAGCGGGTTTATTCATTAGCGAGAAAATGAAGATGTTGTGCTTGCCTACTCTAAGAAAGCTAGAAGAACCATTATCAGTGTCCCCAATCTGTTGTGTTATTCCTGGAAAGGCCTGCGTTTGTTTCTTTTATCTGTCCATTATAGGTTTAATTTGCCATCTCGTTGCTACATGGTACTTAATTTCGGGATAATATGTCGGGCGGCAGAGTAATTTGAGTGGACATACTGCGGGAGTCTTCTCAGGGGAAATAATGGTTGTTCGTCAGAACAGGCCCGGTACTTTTGTCAGCGCGCCTCCCCAATACGTGTCCTGAAAGTCAATTCCTTTTCATTCAATCCAAATGCATGATCAGTACACTTGTACTGATAATTGATAGGGAAATGAAAAAAAGATAGAGAGTTTCTTTTTTGGACAATCATATTGATCACATTTGATTGATTAACTTACATCATAACAAGAATTGTACACCTCACTGCTTCACTTCAAATTCCCTTCAATAGCTCACGCGTATCTAAATAAATGTGTGAAATCTTACATTAAGTACTGAGATATGGACGAATAATCGGAAAAACAGCTTGTTCTCTGTTGTACACTAGGCGTTATTTCGATTGCGTCATTATCTACGCTCATTAAATCTAGGAAAGCATTATGCCCCTATACGCCATTAATTAACGCCGCCTTGTACTGTCACAGGATACGTCAAAGACCACACTAGTCGCTGACGCATCAGGTGCAACCGGCATAATATGAGTTAAAAAACGTATTGGCGTATCGCTACGATATGGAAATGATGAATATTCGCCACTGAGCTTTATGTATCTAGTAACACGCCACTCAATTGCCAGCAATTATGTGGTCGCACTTTAGAAGATAAATAAACCAAAACTAGTGTGACATGATCTAGTGATTAAAATCACCATATTGATGTGATGTGTACAAATCTATCATAACCCATGCTAGATATTGAGATGACAAATTTAGTCTGAATTGTTGTACGTCAATACAAGTCATCTGGTTTTGATTAGACATTGCTTAGTCTGAAGATTCTGATACCTTTTGATGTTTACCAAACGTACAACTCTTATGAAACCGAATATGAGGCCATAACTTTCTTTCGAGAAAGAACGAAGTTAGAAAGTAAATAAGAAAGGTAATCATAGCTTAAGTGTATATTTCAGATTAAATTAATATCATAATAGACTTGAATACATTGTCAGAAAAAAGGGAATGCCAACTCAAATTATCGTCCACTTTCTTTCACCTTCTCTCTATACATCACTTCTAAAACTCGTTTCATGTTTATAATCCGATAACAGTGCATTTAGATAGAAAAGATCGAAAAGATCAATTTTATCAAAGAGGTAAGTCTAACAGAGAGGGAAAGAAATGGTAGTTATACATTGATAAAATCAGCTTGTGGCAGAAACAACATTTAAACATGAAAAGAGTGCAAACATTCAGAGCATAAATTTCTTACAGAATTGTGTTTTCTTATTTACAGTAAATTGTAATAAATACTTTCTGATAATTTTCTTAAGATATGGCAACAAATGAGTTTCATATAATAGTTAGGTTTCAATCTCTACAATGCTTGAAATCACTATGTACAATTAATAAGTTAATTTTGAAAATAAATTGAACTATCTCGTATAATCTAATAAGACATTACAATGACCGCTCATCTCAAGTTAGCGTTCGGAGGGGAATCGAATGCGCTGTCGGCCTTGCCGAAACCTATGGGTTTGTGGTGAATTTAATCTCTTACTACACGAAGCACGATCATTCGGCTTTGTTCGTGAAACATCGTGCGTTTGAAAACTTACTTCGTCATTGAACCGCACGCATTTTCTCTGTAACCTTGCGACCTTTGCTTTGGCAGTACCATACGAGGTCGAACCCGCTTTCATCATAGAAGCAGTCGGCTGTTTGTTGTTCCTAAATCTCGTTGGTCGGTTCGCCGAAACATGCCGAAGATGCACGAAAGTAACCATCGGCGTCCCCTCGGCGTCAAACCGTGCATGTTTTCGTCTCAGCCGAAGATGTCCGCAACGACTCGTCCAGAGCCGAGTTCTTGGTGGTGCTTGGGTTGAGTGGGAAGGTCGACTTCTTTTGAAATCTGATTGGGCCGCGAAACTCACGACCGCTTTTACAGCACAGGTACTTCATGAAGTACTGCCGATAGGTCCGACTTAGAAAACAGAGAGCGATAGGGTTGGCGCTGCAGTTGAAGTAGACAAGAAAGTGGGATGCGCTTTGGAATATCATCATCCCTGTTTTAGTGAATAGTAGCTCGTTGTAGCCGAACTGGAACCATAGACTGCAGAGAAGAAATAAAGAGATAAAAAGAGGGAAAATGATTAATACCATGAACGCAAACTGTCTCCTTTCCCCGCCCCTAGCTTTGGATAGGACTCCATGCCATAAGATCCATAGCAATGTCATAATGCCGTACTTGCATTATGTGTATTCATATAAATACTCAGTAAATATAATTCATCAATAATTTCGGCAAATTTCCCATCTCACTAAGGATTTACCGAACACACTCTGAATAGGAAGAAACTCAAAAAAACAAAATCGGAAAGTAATCTCTTATCCTATTAAATAATTTTTAAAAAATAACTGAAGCTTTCAATTGTCCTTTTAACCAGTCTACCAATACTTTTATGATTTAACATTGGGTTTTGTTGTCCATACACTATCAAAAGTCGTAAAATAAATATGAGTCCTACAAAATTAGTAGTAGTAGTAGTCGCTGTAGTCGTACGTCGCCCTAAAAGGAAATAGGTTCAAGGCTTCCAATCGTCTTTATATGTTTCTTCTTCTGGTGGAGTGATCTTCAAATATGCTAATAGCACTTGTCTTTGATCAAAGCTCGAGCATTCCATTTCCAAATACTTCCATAGCTTAAGGGTTTAATCACTTGATTGGCCACTAGATTAGAAGCGTCCTTCTTCTCTGTGGATACTTGTTGTGATTTCCTTTGGGCCCCGTCCATATTTGACCAATTTTTTTACAGAATCCTTTGAGAAATACCGATGCATATATAAAATTCATTCCTAATAGACCGCAAGAAAGAAATGAATATCAACTGCAAATTATTTGGGAAGTTTTGCCTTCGTTGCAATTAATCGATTTAACCCTAACGCGGGACATGAATTATCTGAGTCCTAAACTCATCACTTTTCCTTGTCCCATTGGCAAAATGGCAAAAATAATATTGAGTAAATCTCCTTTATTGCTACATTGTTCTAAGGAAGATAAAGTGATCCCCAAATTGTACAATTGTACATGTTGAACTGTTCAACACTGTCTCGAGAGGTTTAAACATGGCTAATTTGAATCAAAAATCTAACAGTTGCCAATTTAAGATTAAAAACTCGTTTTCTTATTTACATTTCCTGACGACAAACACAATGTCATTATCAACGCAAATGGCCGAAATGCATGTATGCGAAAAATCCTTGCTCTTTCTACTCTTTGATTTAGCATATTTAGTATGGGTTTGAATCGAATTTTAAATGATATGCCTAGAGGGAGATGTTGTTGTTGTTGTTGAGATTAATGACGTTTCTATCGCCCTTGGATGAGTTTCGCCAGGCAATGTGAGAGGGCGTAGTTACTGGTCCTAAGAGAGACACACATGCTCTAAGTTTTAAGATATTTAGCTGCGATTTGAAGCCTATTTATTCCTCAACTAATGTAGATCATTACCCTTCCATTAACCTCGTACAGCATGTACAATCGCAATATACATTCTGTCGGTGCTTGTAGGAGGTGGTGTGGCTTGTTCAGGTATTTCCCCTGTAGCCACAATTTCAGTTTCAGTTTCAGTTCAGTTTCAGTTTTATTTTTTATTTTCAACAGAACAAATTTTGACAAGAAATCAGATAAACAATTCAACATTCAATACAAATTCAGTTTACGCTCCCATCCCCCTCTATCACAACCCCACCATCAAATTGCTTCACTAGTCAACTTGACACGCTATGCGATGGCTTCTCTAAACATTCTCCTGCATGTAGCATCCCAGAAAGCAGTCAAGCGAGTTGATCTCTGGACACATTCATTGCCGTCCATACTAATAGACAATACCAATCACCCTCCCTATTTGAGAATGGGATTCATATCCAATCGTGAGGGATGGGGTTCTTGAGCCCAGTGTAGTCTAGGGAATGCCCTTTGCCGTGTCTGCTGAGATCCCTATAATACCTTGAAGATGATGGCGTTGTTGACATCATACTTCTTCACGTATGTTTGGCATGTGATGGAAAACCAGGGGCGCATCCAAGAGTTTGAAAGCAGTGGGGAAACATTTCTTTTTCTTTTTCAATGCAAAGTCCGAAATATTCTAGTCCGGGTTTTGCTTTGTTTTTGTTTTGGTTTCGTAATTTGCATATTTACGAGTAGCGGGCATATTCCGTCGCGCTTTCGTTTACTGAAACAAAATAATATGTTTTCTTTTAAATAAAAAATAAAAAAATAAATAGAAAGGACATTTTTGTTATTTTAATCAGTTATCGATGACCGCTTTTAGTCAAATTGTTGTCTTTATTACTGTCCCCGAACCAATTCTGAAAAGTCTTTTCTTCAGGTTTCAGATGATATTCCTTTTAAATATCCTCACACAAATAATAGCAGTTTAATCAACCCCAGAACGACGCTAATTGTTGAAGTTTACTCCTTAAAACAGAAACTCTACACCATCCTCTCTTTCAATAGGAGCTATAATACTCTCACCCCGGGTAAGTAAAAATGTAATTGTCGTATCCACGATGGACAACATTTGAAACCGAAAACGTTGCCTCTCAGTACTTCGGGCGTCGTTATCAAACAGACTTGGTGTTTCTCTCTCTTGTTTTGGGGCCATGGGCGTCAACGTGCCCAGATCACAAGCAACAATTAATCTCGAACTGACCAGCAAACAATCCTTCAAACTAAACTACAGCTCCGAAAAAAAACAATCAATACTCATCAGATCGTTGCCCCCCCCCCCCCCCCAAAAAAAAAAAATATCGCCAACTAATTTTGCCTCCGGATAATACTAGTGGAGGTGGAACTTAGTTAATGTATGATATTGAAGTCCTTCAAACTTTTGATGAACCCGCGTGTAAGATTTTAATAGTGAAATTAGTTGAATTGTAAGTTTGAGGTAAGAAACTAGGACAAAAAGCGAGGGCAGCAAAGCATTCGAAAATGCCCTCATCATTTGAGATTTTACTATAAATCTGCCTAACATATCGACACAATATTGAACATAATGTAAACTTTCAAAGAATAGTTTGTCTTTTTCACATGTCCAAGTTAGTTTTTGCTTGTGGCTGTTGAAAAAGAAGGAATTAAAGGTGGAGGAGCAAGAAAAAATCTCGTAAAGTAAGACAGAAATAATACAAGTAGTGCAAAAATATAGAGAACATTTGATGAATATCTGGTTATGAGGAAAGAACTAGAAAGAGTGGAAAAATAGTTGGAGAAGGATTTAAAAAGTGGGAGAGGGGATGAGGAACGAGGCTGCCAAGTGTGAAAGAAGGAGAGAAGAATAATGACTATGGGGCGCATAAGCGAGAAAAAATGTATGAGAGAAAACATATGATACATAATTATATAACCAATCTCAGGCAAGTTCAAATCAAGTTCATTGAGTTATCTTGACACTCAACAAGTGGTGTTTCTTTCTCCATTTAATCTTGGTTTAAGAGAAGGAAGAATTAGATTCCATATCCTTAGCATTAATATATGTAATAACATTGGGGTATGGTTTGTATTTTTCAAACACCAGTAAACATAACTTCCTATTGTTCTTTTGCGCCGTGGGAAGCTGTTAATCCCGGCAAAATGTGCAATGATATTACTTTATGATTGGGTCAAGAATCGGATTTTTGTTAAAAGACAGTGAGACGATACAAATGGATTTCTAATATTGCCAAAATAATGGAAAGTATTTTCATGCCCGAACCAACGATTACTGTTATTTGAAGAAAAAAATAAAGTTTGTCCATTCATCGGGAGAGCAATTGTACGAACAAAAAGAAGAACAAGAGGAAAAAAAAGTTTCTTATTACTTGTGTATGTCCTGCGTTGACATACTATGTGGTTTATGAATGTGAACGTGTCCCTTTGTCGTGTAAATTACAGACATTATAAAACAAGATGTTATTATTGGTACAATATGGTAACTTTCCCAGCAATTTACATGTTATGTTAATTTCTTTAGTAAATTTAGTAATGTTTGATCTTCTTGGTAATGTTAATTTGTTCAGTTATGTTAGTAATATTGTATTTTCTTGGTAATTTTGAGTAATGTTATTTCCATCAGTAATATTGATTTTCTTGAAGTAATCTTGATGTGTGTACATCGCTTTGAAACTTTTATGTCACAAGCGCTATATACATTGGTCGTATTATTATCATTATTATCATGTTGACCTGTTTTGCATACGTGGTTTATTTATAATGGAAAAAAGATAAACATATCGCAAGAAAAGAAAAACAGGTAAAATAATGAACAATTAAGAGACAAAGAAACATGTGAAGAGAAAGAAGAAGGGAGAGGAAGTGCGAGGATATGTACAGGTGTGAATGTTTGATTTGTGTGGGCGCGCGGGTACGTGGGTGTTTGACTTGTGTGCGTGTGTTTAGTGTTTGGTGTGTGGGAGTTTGACTTGTGTGCGCTTGGATGTTTGGCATGCATGCGCACGTGAAAAAAGAAACATACAAACCAGATATATGGAGGGAGAAAGCATATGTGTCTGGGTGTGTGTGTGTGCGTGTGTGTTTGTATATGCGTCTATGGAGTTATACACTGTATGTGTGAATGTGAGAGAGAGAAAATATATGTTTCTTAAGCTAGGAATATTATTAATTGTTAACTCAGATGAATAGTGGGCATTTTGTTATACGTTCTATTCTAGTCATCTTTGTAAACAAACTGGCAACAGAGATAAAGAGGGGAGGGAGAAATAGGCGAGGGGCGAGAGAGAGAAATATCAAGTCAATAATGTTTCTTAGAACGGCACCGATTCACTCTTTGTTGACCCACAAAAATAGGGGGCATTTTCCTAGCAGACCCTCTTTTAGACAAAATAAGTAATTTGATCACCAATTAACCTTTGGCGAGAAGGGATTTAATATCACGCTTTGCATTTACCCATTAACACCTCGACGGCCCTCTGAAAGGCTCTGATTACCACCTTTCCTCGACCGTTTCAAATCTGAAACGGATGTAACTAAATACGTTGTACTTGATGACCAGAGTTATTTTTATTTCTTGTAATTAACAGATAAAAGAATTATCATGCCAAGACGAAAACAGGGGGAGAGGCAAGTCTAGCTGCGTATCCAGGCATTGAATAATTAGGAGTGTTTTTTTCTTCTTCTCAACCAGTTAGGAGATATTTGTCTAGCCCTGGGTATGCCGTACATCCACTCCAAGTTCGAATATATATTGATGGCTTTTAGGGCCTTTACGTTGATGTCGCGTTCACTGTGATCATTATCTTGGATACCTCACAGTGATTAAGAGGGGGCAAGAAATCACAACCTCTGTCGCAAGTAAATTGCGTCACTAATTCGTCAAAATCCATTAAATCAGTTGTCTTAAAAGAGTCAATGCGGATTTAAGGGATAACATTTATGAAGCCGATGGAACACTTCAGAACAAATAGCCATCCCGTAGTACGGTCTTTCGGGTGTGCGTGTGTATGTGTGTTGTGTGCGTGTGCGTATGTGTGTGCAAGTGACGTTGAGTAATGTCTTTATATCGTGTCAAGTGCATTGTAATGAGGCATTTATCGTGAATCTCAGATGATTGAAGGAATGCCCGATTCTTGAAGAACACCCCCCCCCCCCCCCGATCCACCCTCTTCTAGAACCGTATTCCGGTCACACGAACGAGACGAACACCAGTCCGACGATAGACCGAACAAAAATATCAGTTCCACATTGGCCGAGATTTTTTGTCGTTTATCGGCCGGTGTCGAGTAAGTCGTTTTCGAAGCTTTACTTGGATATAGTTTAACAATAATTTTTATATGGAATCTATTGCATCATTGTTTAGAAAAATCACTTGGTATGATTTCTATCTCAATCATGTAAAATGTAAGAATTATACAAACTAACATGTAAATTGCTTACACGTGAGTTAAATCTAAAACGTTAAATCGACTCTCTTAGACTTTACGTTTTTATATAAAGCTTCAAACATTTTGTCAAATGCAATCAGAAAGGAAGAGATGTGTAAACTCAATGAGGCGAGACCTCCTAGCCCATCTTGGGGTTGTCGAAGAAGATTGGCATTTGCAGTAAATGTATGGTTACTACACGTGGTGGAGTTCGTCATCAATTATGCAACATCGGTAAGCAAAGAGTCCCAGGTTACACGATTACTCTTCCCATGTTCCTCATCCCATTATCACACTTACTTTCTATGCCTTAAGATTTAGAAGAAATTTGTTGAGACATTGTGCGATTGAGAAGAAGAAGAGATACGGATTTTCTTCAAGGGTCTGGGGAATCGCTATCTCTAGTAGATGAATAATTCATTTTAAACAGCCCCCGTCTAAACCTACCCAATAATGGTGTGTGGTTACAGGGCGTACTAAACACGAGTGCTTTAGATCTTTATTGAAATACGGTGTCATCAATGTCTTTCATGAGAGGTTTTTAACTCTGGGGTCATGTCAAAAGAAGATGCATAATTTTTCCCCCTGTGTCCACAAATTATTTACAGATTAAACTAACTGCCTTATTGCTGACATTTAAACAGCAGTGATTTTAATACCATTTTACGTTGAAGTTGTAGGCAATTTTTTTTTTTACATAAGGAGAGGTTAAGGCGTAGCTGTTTCATTACTTGGAGATCTTTGATAAAGTTATGTGACACAGTAATTTTAATTTAAAAGGCTGTTCAAGTGCAAGACTAGAAAAAGGTCTGAACTCCCCATTGGGGTTACAATTCCGTTTGTAATGAATTATTGTGGAAAAAACTCCTAATCTTTTTTGCCTATTCGTTGTAGCTCATTATTTATTCATTAAATGAAGAAAAAATGTTTTATTATTTGTTTCAAATTACTAAACACATATTATAACTTCCTCTCCTTTCTCTTCTGCTCCTTTCACCACCATCCTATTTTCACCACTCTTACCTTTAGTTCTTCTCCATTTTAAGAATCTTTACTTTCATATTGCTTTTACTCCCAGTCCGCCCCCTTGATTCGTCACACAGCGTCTCCTCCCTACCCAATATATTTCCCTCTCTGTCTTCCCTTCTTTCCATTCATAGCTTTATATCTTTTTCATTTACATGTTTCTTTCGCTCACTCAATTTTAGCAGCATTCATCAAATTAAGAAATCCAATATTAATCAATCGTATGATACATTTCCAGTGTGTGAACCGGTGTCCATTGATCACCACAAGGCGGTGTTGTCAAGATAGCTCTGAAATGAGGAACCTGAAATATTGATTAATATAGACAGCTCCCGAGCCATCTTGATGAGCCATTCACTCTTAAAGACTTTTCTTCGAAAGTTCGAAATTCACTTCAGCGGGTCAAATAGGAGAACGTTACTGCGAAGTCCTTTCAATTTGTCCCATTTCCTAATGTCCCGGAGGTAAGCAAGGTGTTCACCAAATCCCAGGCAGCTGCATTTTGAAAACAAATGCTCCGTCTCTTGGGAAAGATAAAGCAATGCTAAATCTAGGACGGCCTTTTTTGGCGACCACTTAATGCCGTTGCAACAAAAAAAAACATCTTGTAACTTTTCCATTCTGAGATTTTCTGTCGATGTTTAATGCACACGCTAGATGACTCTCTTTTCTCTTTATTTCACAAAAAAAGAAATTACATTATATTATTGCGTATATGCCAACAGGAGGTGATGTCAAAGAGATCAACTATTTTGTTTTAAATTGGGAAATGAAACGAGCTAAAAACGTAACTAAAACTAATACAACTTGAGATTCCTTAATACCCCTCATTAGTTTATGTATTATCATGTGACATAATAATGAAATCATTATTCAATGTCATCAACTTGATTAACTGTTACAGGATTTACTTTCAAACTGGTGAAGCATTAACAAAAATCATGAATTGCATATTGTGTCAAGATAGTAAAGTATATACTCATATAAACAGAATTTTCACTGATATTTAACTTTTTCCTTTAATGAAGGAGGCCAAACGTTTAACCTTGTTGGGTATGACCTGTGTTTTAAGAAGATGTTGGCTTATTTTTCGTCCGCTCGATTGCAAAGATACGACAGGAAGAACATGAAAATTGATCTCTGCCTGCCACCATGCCTCCGTCCAGACAGAGTTGGAAAGAAAAGTGATAATATTCCTTCAACTTAACGCGTCGTGTAACGATAACCTTGCGACCTGCGATGATGACCGGCTATACCCTCACGAGACGAGATAATTCGATACGCTGTGCGAACAAATTCATTACAACCTACGGGGGGATTCAATTAAACTCATCCGCTCCTGGGTCTGTCACTGTTAAAGAATAAAGCCTTCAAGACCTTGTTTGTCTGGTTGGGTAGAGTCAAGTTATACCAATGCGCTTTAGGATGATGAATTGCTACAAAATGTTTGTCTCTTTGACCCTCAAAAGCAGCCCCCATTCCGCTCAATGTCGTAAACGATATTTGTCTAGTAGGGCCCGCCGCGGATCAAGTCGCAAAATGATTTTGATTCTCCATCAATACAATGGAGTATGACCGAGTATAACCGCGCAATAGAGGTTAATTCAAATTCCACTCAGAAATGTAACTCTTTTGGGGTTATCCTACCCTGCCGGGTACGAGGTATTGAATCAAATTGAAATATTATTATCTCCCTCCAACCATCATATCACATCTCATTGTTTCCATGGAAACTAAATTGATATCACATTCCAATAGATTTAGCCTACAAGAATCGTCTAAGAGTTTTATGGTGTTGATTCCAAATCGGAGCTTTTTGGGGTATTATTTTACCTGTTTAGTAACATGAAAGGATGCCGCCTAACACTAGGCGTCTCTGTAAAGAGATATGATATCAGATAATGTAAATTTGACGATAAAAAGGCAAAAAGATGAAGGACGAAAAGAACTTTGATTGAGTTAAACTTACAAGAAATGGTTTCAAAAAGCAAATAAGATGTTGGTGAGTTAGTTCCTGCTTTTTTATTGTTGTTGTTGTTGTTTTTTTTGCAAACTGATTGAAAAGTACGTCGGTGTGTGGGAGTTGTAATAGATCTGCATCTATTAACAAAGTAAGCTCTGAAGGAAAAATACTAAGATATTGTGGTGTAAAAACAGAGTGACTTTTAATTGTTTGCAATCTTAATCATGTATTACTGATCGTTTTAATTCCTAAATGTAAATCATTAAAAAATGTAAATGCTAAAATCAAAGAACATGGTGTTATTGTTTCATCCCAACGGTTTATCTTAGTCTAGAAAATTAAGTTTAAAAAAATAATTCCCCATTTTGAGTCGTGTCAGCACAGCAGATTTTCTTTATGGTTTGCTTAATAGTAAAAAAAAGAGGCTAATTTCCTTTATTATAAAAATTGCTTCCCAGTCCAATTTATACTTCAGTATTTATATCGAGTTAATGGTAAGTGGGGTAAATGTTTATATTAAGTTAAAGGTAGTACAAAGTTTTGGCAAATTTTTAAAAATGGGTGGATAGTGATTCTTTACAAGTTTGGTGTATTTGGATGCCGCTGTGAATGTATTAATAACACCAGAAATTTTACCCCCTAAAACACTTTTGCTTTCGAGAAAAATTGAATATAAAGATTTACCGGTGCTCCCGGTAAATTTTCATAAATTTCAAATAGCTCCTACGGCCGTACAAAGGTAGCTGCGACCATGAAAATCTCAGAGTATGTAGTTGTGGTATATAATTTTCGAACAGGAATAGCTAATCGGTCGACTTTACTCAATAAACATTGTTTTATATGTGTGTGTGTGTGTGTGTGTGTAATTGGGTTTTTACAGACGTGTATCAATCAGATATGATTATTTACGTCTGGGGACCGACTTTTAACGTCACCATCCGAAAGACGTGACTCAGTTTCGAACCTGCGTCCTCGGCTGAATCAGTTTGTAACTTCCACTGTTAGCTGGATTACAGGCGCACGCCACAACGCTTAATTAATATCTTGACCTTGAGAGGGAGCTATTCAACATAAAGTGTTATTATTCAATTTTCATAACTTTATAGTCGATTTCGACCGCGACAACGATCACTAAATATTGTTGGATCGTATATGCTTCCAACATGTTCATTTGAACCAAATTCATGACCCTACACCAAAACTTTGTATTACCTTTAACCCCCCCCCCCTTTTTTGTTCTTCTTCTAAATAACAGCGCAGACTTTCGTTCATTTCTAGCTAACAGATTGTTCATTAATAGTACATACCCACTGATATTTTATTCGTTTCCTATTAATGATCTTTCATCCTTTCTCTCCATTGGCCAGAGATCATAAAACCTATATCTCACAGGCATGCCTGGTTTGACATTTGACTTGGAGAACAGGATTAACGCCTTTAAGGAAAACAATCAAATAAATAAAATATTTACATTTCCGTGGGTGGGAAAAGTAATTTCTACCCGCCACCACGTATCGTTTATAGTAAAGTCTAGTGATAGCTCAAGCCCCACCTTTCGGTTGATCGCCTGCTGCGAGTTCACGTATTTTGTTTTCATTCATGTGACCCGCTTTTCGGGGATATTATTCATAGAGAGAAAGAATTGTTTTTGCCTTTCAGATCATTTCATTCATTCTCTGCTTTACGTAGAAAATCCATGGGCACTTGATTAATTTAATTTGAATGGCTAACAACAAGTAGAATAATGATGGAAGTATATGCACGCCGAGTGACATTCAGAGTGACATTCAAGAGGGCTGTTTTCTTATAAATGTTTGAAACATACCGGGGGTCAGAAAATAGCCAATTTGTAACTCGTACTTTAAACCATTTAAACTACATTAAAAAAACACTATACATTTGAGTTATTGTCTTTGTCTCTCTCTCTCTCTCTCTCTGCCTCTAGTATCTTTCTTGTCCCGATCATTCCCCCTATTCTTTGCAGAAACACGTATTTGTAATACTTGTATCGAATCTTTTACATCGCCGTCTTTGTCCCTTCCAGCCCTGCAATTCTCAAAGGTTGGATATGAAGAAGACTAAATATGTTGGACGCTTGACGTAGCGCACCAGCGGTACTCAACAACGCTTAGTGACACCAGATACGTCATTGGTTAATGCTTTAGGGATTTTCCTCGCTTAGCAAGATTCAAAACTGACCCCTTTGGTTGAATCACAGGACTTATACGACAAAGATACCTGACTATATAAGAAGGTTTATCTGCGTTGCTAGCGGGGTATGTTAAACTATTCCTAGTGAGAACAAGCTTCTTTTTTCTTCTTTGTACCACTACTTCCAAAACTCTTTGGCAATTCATTCTGAAATCTGAAGACCATTTTATTTTCTAAGTTGTAGAAAATATTCATTATTTGTTCAAACAACTTGTGGATAGTCATACTCTCCTCTGAAATGTATGTCTCTGTATTCAAAATGTTCCAGAAACGTCTTGTACTTATACTACACGAGGCACGTCAATGATTTTTGATTTCTCAGAAATGGATATGAGAGTGGGTCCTCTCAAAAGGAATATATTGTATGCTAAGTCAATATATCAATAACAATTACAACTCGAATTACCTTGTTAGTACAAACAGCTTCCTCGGCAGTTTTTAACTTTTTTCGTGTCCCCCACTTCCTCCTTTTCCTTGCCTCTTCTTCTTTTCCTACTCCGTCTTGTTTTCTTCCCTATAATCATCACAGTTCTTACTCTTCCCATTTTCTCTTCATCTCCTTCCATTCTTCTTCCTTTAAAAAAATACAATCTGATTTGTCTGCTTCATCATCAAATCGCCATCATCATCATCCTTTTCGTCACCTTCCTCTTCTTATTCGGCTTCTTCTGCTTCTTCTCATATATTAATCATTCCTTGAGCTTTAGCCCCATCTTGATTCTCTTTCATTTCATTGGTTACAATTGTAAGGGATCTTGAAAGAAACGAGGCGTAATTTTCTTTGAGTTAAGTGGATGCATTTTCGTGGAAAAGAGTCCCCGGGCATCTAAAGGGTGCACCTCCTTTCTATCGATTGAGATAATGTTTCACCTGCCCGTTACGCCAATGTTTTCGAATTCTTCACACCTAAGTGACCACAGTCCAGTGATGGTCTCTACCTGATCAATCTCAGTCAAGTCTCTCTCTCTCTCTCACTGCCTCACTGCCTCTCTGCCTCTCTCTCTCTCTCTCTCTCTCTATCTCCCTCTCTCTCCCCTCTTTCTCACTATCTCTCCCCTCTTTCTCACTATATTATGTATATATATATATATATATATATAATTTTGTGCGTGTTTGTTCAAACTTCTCTTTCTCCAAACACCCTCACTTACTCACTCATTAATTCACCCCATATACCCCACGCTCTCTCTCTCTCTCTCTCTCTCTCTCTCTTTTCTCACTCTTTATCTGATTCTCTCTATATTTTTTTATTTCGCTCTTCTTGCTCAATCCCATCTCTCTTTTGTATTCTTCTTCATCTTCTTCTTCCTCTTTGTGTTCGTTTTTTCCTATTCCATCCCCTATCATACCTGTCATTCTCGTTCCTCTGGCCGCAGTTCTGTTAGTACGGTATCCTTTCTCTCCTCCTCTCTTTTGTCTTTCTTTCCATTTATCTCATCCCCTCTTCATCCCTTCCCTCTCTTGATACCTTCCTCTTTCCCCAAACTTCACCATTCTCTTTCTGCCGCCTGTATTTGCACCCTCCTTTCTGTATATCCTTCTCTCTCTCTATATATATATATATCTCCCTCTCCCTTTTCTCTCTTTCACACACACAAACACACACACGCAAACACAAACACACACACACACACACGCATACACACACATTTATAACGCGCTCCACCTTTAATGGTCCCTATTTTCTTTGGTGTTCTTACTATTTTATCGGTATAAAAAAATAAAATTGAATTATCGCTACATTCACATCTACTGTAGATATCAATGTAAACAACCACCGCTCTCTACCACGCACTCTTCCCTCTCCCACTATGTGTATCATCACCATCCTCTCTCTTTCTGTCTGTCTGTCTCTGTATGTCTGTCTCCCCCTCTCCCCCTCTCTCTCTCTCTCTCCCCCACTATTCAAATAATACAAAAAATCTCCTTTCTCATTCTCATCCGCCCCCTAGCTACCCCCTCTCTCTCTCTCTCTCTCTTTCTCTCTCTCTCTCTCTCTCTCTCTCTCTCTCTCTCTCTTTCTCTCTCTTTTTTCTCTTTCTTTCTCTTTCTCTCTCTTTCTTTCTCTCTTTCTTTCTCTTTATCTCTCACCATTTAATTTGTTTTTCGTCATTTTTCTTTTAATCTAATTTTATTTATTTGTCGATTTATTTTATTATCTTTTTCTCGTTATGATCATATTTCCAAAGTTACTTTACAAACTGATTTAAACATAAAGAACAATTAATATGATATATACATTATCAACATTAAATGATTGATTAGAGTTTTGATGTTAATGATTCATAAAGTAAAATTGTCACATGACGTTCGTAACTGACTCAATTTCTAGTTTTAGCTTGATTATCCTCATAAATAATTCTTTCATTCCACCTTGCACTCGTATATCACCTAACCAAACAAACATCCAAATCGCTACACCTTTTTCTTCGAAGAACCTTTTTGGAAAGATTGACGATAAAGGATTCCATTATGATCCGAAAGACGTCCCCAGATACCCGTATTGCCTCAGATTCGGATAAAGTTACATGGATTTTTGTTCTGGTCTTTTTCAAGTCCTTTGCCTCATTCGTTTCATCATCCTCTTTCACCATCCGGCCCGTAAGCCCTGTTCGTGGACCAGGTTTTTCCCTTGTGAGATTGGTCTTTACACGTGGTCAAAAGGCTTAGGGGTTGGAGAAATTTGCAATTATAATCATTGTCTAGCGATAAATCAGTACGTGTAATCCGAAGGGTCGCTGTGGAGTTTATGAGAAAGCAAACTGAGAGGCTTCGTGATTTTTTAGTATTATAGGCAAGATAATGTAAGTTAAAAAAATACATTTTGTGTTTGAAGATGCATTGAACTTTAACGTTCTAGTCTACATTATTTGGAAATAACTTTGGAAGTAATTGGTTTGAAAACATTGGTTTTATATTTCTCCGTGAATGGAGTTTCGAGACTTAATGACTGACAGAGAGAGAGAGAGAGAGAGAGAGGGAGAAACAGGGGGAGAGGAAGTGGTGATATATATATACAGAGAAGTAAAAGACTGAAAAAGAGAAGAAAACTAAAGTAGATGATTGACGGGAGAAAGAGTATATCGAGAAAAGGGGAACGGAAAGCGGCAGCAGAGAAGAGCGAGATAGGAAGAGGGAAAGAGAGAGACTGAGATAAAGACAAAGGAACGAGAAAAGCAATGGGAAAATGTATCTTGGGTGCCTGATCGTCACTAAAAAAATTAGACATAATTCCCATTTCCCACCCTGAAACTTCTCATTTTAAGTATCTTTAAATTAAAGTAAAAGGTGCTCAGCGCTATTTTCAATGTAAGATGATCCCGTTTAATAATGCTTTGACCTTAATAACTTACAAAGTATAACTTCAACTTCTACTCCAAGAAAATACGATATATATATAGAGAGAGAGAGAGGGGGGGTATTCGTGTGGCCTCTGCTGCCTATTCTCCTCGCGCCAAGTCCACTCCCTGAAGGATGGACAAAACACACCGTAAAGGATGACTAGCGACCTTAATCAGCACATAAGTGTTCGCCGCGTTGAACTGGACATTCTGTTTCTCTCTATCTCTCTCCCTCGCTCTCTTTTCTCTCTCTCTCTCTCTTGTAAGATTGAGAAGTTATAGGGTCCATCACTAGAGAAGCTTTCTCCGAGAAATTCAATTTCCGCTCTCGCAAATTATGCTTTTTGACCTAATAAACACTGATGATGGGTTCAGGGTATTCCTAAGTCCGAGTTCGTCTCTAAGCACAGCCTCAGGGCCAGCTTACTTATTAGAGGCCTTTCACAAATAATCCACAAGCCATGTGTGTTTTTGATACTCTATACTGATGGGAGAAGGGGCTAGCCAGTTCACCCGTACATGTCCTCGATGATGGAGAGAAAGGGTGCGAATCAATAACAATTTTGCGCTAATTTTTGCTAGATTTACTCGGAAAACGAACTTTCTTGTTCCTTGCAAACTACAAAGACTGCACACAATTCTTGCGTAATGGATTATATGATGGATAAGATCTTTTACTTAAATCGATGTAATTTTATTGGATCGTTCTTCCCATAAAGAGATGGAGTGGTTAACGATCGAGGCCCTCTTTCTCAAGTTCGACTAAAAATGACGAATACAAAGCTCTACTGTTTTTATTTTCTACTCGTTTGTATCGTAGTTCATTCAACAGCAGATTGTTTTCTTGAGATGATAAAGCAACTGTCTTAGTCTAGAAATGAAGAAAAAACAAGACAAAAGAATCAAGATTCGAAATTATGATTTTTGTTTGTCTGCAGTATTTACTAAATTTCGAATTTTGATGTATATGATGTATATATCATGAATGAGAACATAACTGAATTGAAGTGAAATATTTGCAACAAATAAATTGAGTTATCTATTATACCACACGATAGTAACTACTCTTGGAAAAAATCAACCGAAGGCAATTTCTATAGCCTTGTGTGTCACTTAAGCGCCTTGAGCACCCTCTGGGTGGATATGTCGCGCTATAAAAATGTCTTTATTATTATTATTACTTATTGAAATGCGAGAACATGACAATGACGTATCATGTAATCCGAAGATTGGAATTGGAAACGAGCGGTCATCCAGACATACCATTTCTCAAGGAGTTCCTCAGGGGCCCGTACTTAGCCCAATCTTGTTTACTCTCTATAAATCTTCTTTAGAACGTATAATTGATACCCATAACATTCATAAGATGACAGCAGAGGATATTCAACTGTACACCGCATTCAAGAGAAATAGTGATATTGATGTTACTATAGAAATATGAAATTGTGTGCGATTGGTCAGAGAGTGATCTCAAGAGACATGCATTATGCCTATAAAATGCTTTTAATTATTGATATAAATATTGATATTAATTATATGGGACAAACAATAGGGTATTGTAATTGCCGCCCTTGACTTGGTCGATCAAAAATAGTTGAGATCGTGTTAGTGTTTAATTACCTGTAGCAAACTGATTCTAAGATGTATTTTCCTTTTCACATCCGCTTAAGTTGTGTAAGAATTGGCCTTATCATTGCATTGAATTCCGAGATGCCCTCGTTATGTTAACGCTTGATCTCCTTCTCCATTAAATCCATATAGTCTCTTTTATTAAAAAAATTGTTATAATTACAATAAAACAGACTCCTTGGAATTAGATTTATTGTGAATAGACTAGTTCCAATTACCATGCAGAGACTTGCTTTAAAAGTAGGTCTATCTCTGGTATTATCGGACATTCCAATACAGGGTGGCCCAATAAAATAGACTAGCATACTTCCAATAATGTGGGGTCAAGTGCACTGGTACATGCGGAATGGTAATCTTTTCACATGACAAATGATACCAAGATTGATAACTTTGGTAATGGGTTTTTTGTTTTAGGGAGCATTTTGTGACGCAAGATACGGTTCAAAACAGTATCAATGTCATTTTTATGAGCCACCCTATACGTCAATATCCGGTTGGCTGACCTTCATTTAGACGTGATGTTATACACCATCTTCATCACTTATCTGAAGTTCGACCTTTGAAGTCCATCCGTAACCGGTAGACAATGAGCTAGTACCCAGGCGTTCCTAGCTCTGTCCACTTCTCTTTAATTTAGCGGAGTGGGGTCATTGTCAGGGATCGCTGTAGTGTAGAGTGAAAATCCCTTCTACATGTAGTGAAGTACGTGCACGTTACAAAATGTAGTGTAAATACACTCTTAAACGAGTGATTACCCCAAGACGAGGTAATCCCTAGCATGACTCATCAAAGAGTGCATTTCCACTTTCTGTATTGAGAGAGAGTTATCGTTCCTTTAAAGCCTATCTGCACTAGTTTGGCCAGGAGGGATTAAACCTCCCAGCATGGTCACTGACAGGTGGTTATCTCATCATATATAGAGGGCGCAAGTAGCTATAAGTAGTGCAGTGGGGCTTTCAATTTGAAAATATTCACAATCGGTGCTATTTCGTGAGGATTATTTCGTGTTACAGACAATCATGTCAAGTCCAGACCGTACTAATTCTCTGTCCGTTTAACCCACATAAACTTTTAATCGGAAAGTAGATCACATTTATCGACACTTTTAAGGGTGATTCCCCAAACACCGCAAAAAAGAAAATGAGAGCAGCTTATTAACGGAATTTCGTTAAAGGATTAAAAACTTATGAATTTTTAAAAGAGACAATCATTCGAACCTTTCTATATAATTGTTATATTGGGCAGAGGTAGGATTAGACATTTTCTTTGAAAGGTTTTAACAATTGTAAAATTTATGAAATTATGAAACGTTGTGATGGTTATTTTTCTTGGTTGAATATAAAGGAATAGCTTTAATTTTATAGTGAGTTTCGTGTAAATGTTATCAACGGCGCGGGTATATTTTTTTCGTAAAACAAAATTAATTAAAAATTCATGAAATCTATTACAAATTAAGAAAATTTAATAAGGATCAGAAACATGTGATTTTTTTTAAAGCTGTAATCCCACAAATACAAATTGGCAAATTCCTGATGTCTACTGCGAGCAATTAATCCTCCAATTTTTTGCCCTAAAAATAAACAAATGTGCGCTTAGAGCCTCAGAATAGTAATCGAACTCAGTGACTGGAGTAATCGTGAAACTGTACGCGAGTGGTTAGTTTATTGTAAAGCGATTTCTAAGAAACTGGTAGTAGTATTATAAGGGAGGTAACTTTAAGAAATTCTCTCGAAATCCAATTCCTTTACCGGAACTAAAAATTGCATTAACTCCAAGTTTAACTGCTAAGGTCAAGTTTTAACTAGTTTGATAGGGAGAGAGATGAGGATTATTGGCCGGACGCTACTAGCCCTGACCAGTTGACCATAAAGATCATTGCTAAGTACGACGGTCATTTAATCTATTTCCTGTTCTCATCACACATGTTTACCTTTATTTCTCAATTCCAATATCTTGTACCTCATGCAGGTGGTAGGAAACTAGGCAAATAGAAGAAATTGTGATTGTCCGTGACGTAGTTTTGGTGACTGATACGAAGAATGCGTTCATGATCATTAATATGGCTGAATATAAACAACTTTTCTTTTTTTCTTCTTTTAAATAAAATGTGAAAACGATGATAGACTCTTATAATGGCTTCTTAATTAATTAATTAATATGACGTGTACAAATGTTTTCCATATCAAATTCGTGTAGGAAACAATCTAAGATTTATAAGGCATAAATGATGAAAACATTGATGAATGAAAAAAGGGTATTCTTTAAAATAAATTAAAAATGTAATCGAATTGTTTAGATCATGAATGAAAGTTGCTGGCATGGCGATTGCCTAACAACTAATATATAACTAACATGAATTTCAAATGCAGGTTTGCTTTGGAAATAACACTGCAAACATGTAATTTGTTTTCATCTCTCCTTTTCATTCGGTTCAATTTTGGTCCCGATTCATCATCCTGCATTTTAATTCGATGAAGGCCTCGGAATGTTACACCAAATAGTAAATACATTGTAAATTCTGAAAAATATTATTATGGTTAATGTCATTCTTACTATCTTTAATTCGTAAGCCAAAATTGCAAAGCTTAGAAAATAGGATCTTCCTCCATGTCGACGCACCGCAAATATCAAATTAGCATTGATGTAAATTCCTTCTGAGAAATCTTGAAAATGATATATTTACTGAATCTTTATCCATCCATTCCACTTTCTTGTTTTTTCTTCATTTGTTTTTCTTTCTTTCTGTCTTTCCTTTTTTCCAATTTTTTTCCCTATCTTTTTTTACCTTTCCTTTCTTTGTTTTTTGTTATCTATCTTTTCTTAAATTCTTTATCTCTTTCTCCCCCTGTCTGAATGTCAGTCTATTTGTTTGTCCCTCTCGATACGCCTTTTCAAAAGTCAATGACTTCTGCTTGAATGTATATGTATGTATATTTATCCGTCTCTTTCCTTTCTCTGTCTACCCATCTTCCATTTCTCTCCTTCCTCTTTGACTTTCTGTCGATAAACTTACCCCCTTCTCTCTCTCTCTCTCTCTCTCTCTCTCTCTCTCTCTTTCCCCACGTTTTTAAACACTCATTATCTCTCTCATTCTCTTCCATACTTTCTCTGCCCCAATTTCTCTCTCTCTCTCTCAATCTCTTTCTCCCTCTTTTTCTCTCCCTCTCTCTCTTAAGTCTGTCTGTCAGTCAGTCTCGGCTTTTCCTCTTCCCTGTTTTCTTTAGCTACTCGATACTTGACGTTTATTTCTTTTTGAGTGTTTCCAAACAAACAACACGGGATCAATACTCAGAAAGTTACCCCACTAGCTCCACGTCAGGCAGTTACTAAGACAGACAGTAAGTCAGTTTCAAAGCGAAAGCATGTTTGAGATCATTCGGACAAAATCAATTCTAAGTGAGTACGAAGACTTCAAGTCTGAGGGATGTAAAAGAGATAATTGCAAATCGTTTCATGGTTCTGTTAACGGCTTGTCATTTGCCATGTCTGTGCTTATTGCTACGGTAAGTGGGTTTTAAATCCCACTTAATCCGCTCTAATACGCTCATGTTCGATAAAGCTTTTGATCACGTGACGGGTTTTAATCGCTCGCACGATCTCGGAGAGAGTCAGCGCCCGCCCGAGGGCATGTTACGGCGACTCCGCGCACCCGTTCGCTTCCGGGGTTTGAGGCAAAAATCAGTCTTAGATGTAGACGTATTATGAGCTTTGAGGGAGAGTGGGGCAAAGCATCTTCTCCCCGATGTCAAATTGTGAATCTGTATGTAATGTAAAAAATCACTCACAACTCCCAAAGGACATTCACTCGAAACTCATTGTGCAAAGGAATACAAAGGATTTTCATGGTGTTACATCAAATCATAATCTGTTAAGGATCATCATATCAAATCTATAGGAGAAAAAAAAATGATCTCCATATTCCATGAAAAGTTATGATAAGAAAATAAATAGCTTAAAATCGGAGCGATCATATGATTTTACGAACGGAAATGGTGCTTTCTAACATTTTATATTATAATAGCCTAATAGTCCACTCCAAATTTTATTAAACCGAAACGGAAATTCTTTTTGCCCAATTGATCGTGAGCCCGGCAGCCACTGAGCAGCGCCAGATCGACGTTGCTCTATCCCTTATTGTTGAACGCCAAACAAGGTAGCAACAACTCCCATCTTTTAACGTCTTTTGGTATGACGCGGCCGGGGTTCGAACCCACGACCTCCCGGTTGTGTGGCGGACGCTCTACTGACTGAGCCAACACTCCGGTATGTACTTTTAGCAGAAAAAAAATTGTTTATGGTATTTCGTTTGCTTTTGAAAATTAACCTCTCGCAGCAGGGACATATTAGTCAATTATAAGATCAAAGTTTCGATGGGTCACCTCACAGCGCCGATAATGACTCCATATAAGTCCAACGTTATTATCTTCATAAACTCATCACATAACTCACGTAATCAAATCAAGCATTAACGATTGCTTGAGGTCCGGTACTATAATATGAACAATAGTTCAAATGAATGCAAGGGACCATTACTTGATGTGAAAGATAATACTATTGAAAATCGTAGACTTGTTTCTTGTCAGTGAGAGTTGAGTAGTAGGAGGATAGTTACAACCTTAATCTGGTCAATTTCCCCTTATAATTATATTATTTTAGTTTTGTACGTATCTGTTGTATTTCCATCAGCCGAATTTTAGGGAATATCTCAATACCCCCCCCCCCCTCCCCCTCTCTTAAAGATAAAGTCGAGTTCTGGTCACGCGATTGCATTGTGAAGTAAACGGTGAAATCGATCAGGAAAAGGTGATCATGTAGCATATAAGTTTTGATGTGTACTGCAAGGTTCTGGAATCATCAAAATGATAAGAAATTTGGCCCAGTCTTGGTAAAAGTAACACGCACTGTACACAGAAGGATGTATATGGGACTACACAAACATGTGACATTAAAGTGTGGTCCTCATTTTTAAGCTATTTCATGTCATATTTAGAATATAAAGTCAATTAAAGAGCCATGCTTTTAAGGGAACAATTTTCCTTTGATGTTCTTCCACACTTAGAACGCTCACAAAATATATTTTACCTCTCCCCAGAACTCAACCTTCTCTTTAAATCTCCTTCTCTCAATATGCTTGTATACCGATGATTTTTTTGTATCTTCATGGGATAAAATCTTATCTTCATTTGTATTTAGGAAGGTACGTTGGTGTTAAAGGGGGAAGAAGGGTGATCCTTCACAAGAAGGTGCATGTTATGCTCCAGTTACCGACGAGACCGACGCGAGACCGACCACAGACCACTGAACATAGCATTACACTACCGGACTACCCCGATATGGTACGAATCGGTCAGTTTGGGAGACGGTGTAGCGGTCTGACTGAGGTGTATTAACCTGAAGTACAATTGACAGGGGACGCAATTAAGGGGAAAGTGCCACTTTTATGATTTCCACCCCTATTTTTTTCAGATTGTACCAGAAAAGGATAGCATTTAGCAAACCCGTGTTATGCAAAGGTCAAGAATGATTTGAGCACTGCTGGACTACTAAATCGAATTATCGTCATGTCGATTGAAAGATATGGAGTAGATCGTGAGAATAGTAGTGGCTTAGGAGTATTGCAATAAAATTGTACGGTTGGGGAGGGGTAAAATCTTTGATTTATTTTCGAAAGCAAGGAGGTGGGGGACAACATGGTTGATAGGAATTAGCGATTTTGTTGATTTGTTGATGGGGGAGGGGTAACTGATTAATAAGTAATATATTCTTAACAGCTTGACCATCTCTTGTAAAAGGACATTAAAGGGAGTGTGTCATGACGAGACTATGTGTCTTTCCCGTGGCCCTAGCCGGGGCCAATCGGGTATAAAACGACTACGGACGACACGACCGCAGCATTCACGTGCGTGCAACATACGCGAAACAGAAGCGTGAGGAGAACTTCGGTCTGTTTCACGAACGCTAGCGCGTTAGCCAGATGGCGTTAATCAGTATTTGCCATGATACACTCCCTTTAATGTTAGAAATCATTATATTATTATTTTTTGTTACAGTATAGTTTTTTAACGACAACATTTAGACAATGCAATTTTTCACTATTAAATTCTCCTTCACTTTCCTTTGCTAAGAAAGGGCAGTTCACGTACCATGCACTCCTACCTCAAAGGTGAAACTCAAAGGTAAATTTGACGTTACTCTAGTTCAAAGTGTATAAGGACCCTTGAATTCCTTTTCACCTAATTAATATTTTCGATACTCCTGGCATCATTATATGTATTGTAGCTTGAAATAAAATTCAAGTCATAGTAGGAGCAGTAGTTTGAGAAATGATATGAAAGGATGGTATTTTAGTGCCATTGTGATGTTTTACTGTAAAAGAGTTGTTATTAGTCAAGGTAAAAGTATCATCAAAATTACATGAAAGGTAATTTATCCTATTTTACTATTTTTTACCCCTCTCTCTCCCCCCCCCCCCCCTCTCTCTCTCTCTCTCTCTCTCTCTCTCTTTCTCTCTCTCTCTCTCTCTCTAGTATTTTCTTTTTCTTTTTTTCCACTCGTTCATATCTTTAAATCTCGCATCTGTCCCCTCTTCTCCTTCTTTCTGTTTTCCCTCTTTCATGTTCTATTTTTCTCTTTCTTCTCTTCTTCACTCCTTTTCTTTGCAATCCGGAAAAATAGAACTATTAGAGTGTCTGAAGTGGAAAGGATTATTATAATATATAAATGCACGAAAAGCATTTTACTTTTACTTGTTAGGGGGAACAAACATTGGCCTTTATTCTTCATGCTTGCTCTTTGATTGCCTCTTGGTTTCTGCCTTGGGGTATATGTTCAGTCTGCCGCCAAGACACATATCTTGATGAAAAAACAATTTCAATCACTGCATCGCAAAAATAGCAACAAATATGAAAGCGAAATGTTTGAATGTGCCATAAATCAACATTCCATGTTTCTTCCATGGCCGATTTGATATCGTATTGGCCCATAATGAATTCACCCCCGTTCTCCCCCAATCTTATCTTTCGCGCGTATGAGTTGCAATTTGGAGGGAAAATGAACTGCCTCACTTGCGAGCGAACGGTGGAAAATGGTTGAAATATGGTGAACGCTTGTGTGTGTGCTTGAAGTGTTGTGATTGGGAGTAAATGAAGATATTATCATTTGTCTATTATGATCAAAATTTGATATAAACATGGCAATTATCTATATCATAATGAAAATCTTACAGCACAATCAATGAAAATGTTAACAATACTCGGACGGAAGAACAACATAGGACAATGTGAAAATCAAATAGCGAGGAGAACATGCGAGAGGCTCCGCGTATTAAAGATAAACTTTAGTACTGGTAATGCGATTGCATTGTGAAAGAAAAGGTGTGGAAAGGATCAGAAACAGTTGATCATGTAGAATGTAAGTATTGGTGTGCACTGCAAGGTTCTGGAGTCATCAAAATCATAATAAATTTGACCGAGTCTTGGTAAAGTAACAAGCACTGTACACAGAAAGCTATATATGGTACAACACACATGGTGTCGGGGCTAGTACTACCTTGATTTCCTTGTCTTTCTATGCTCATTACTCAGCCAGTATACATTTTCTTCCAAAATTGTTTGGCACATGTCATTTATTTGTAATCTTGAACATTCAGTGTAAGTTTCGTTTGATTCTGTGAAATTTTTTTTTTTTTTTTTTTACCAGAACTCAAGTTTATCTTTAAGTTATTACAATTTGATTTTACAGTGCATGGTGCTGATAATGTTTGATATTTCAAATTGATGTAATGTAAAACAAGAATTTTCGGTTAAAATTTTGATTTTTATCGAAAGTTTACTATTTCTCCAACTTTTCTGAAAACAAAAATAGAGGCACTTTCTCAAACTGTGCTGCCCTAGCTTATAATCTACTTTACTATCTCTTCAATAACCTTGGAATGTTTCTTAAATCTGTTTTTACCTTCATTCTGCTATCTTGTTCTTCTTTAAAAGAATATAATGTCCACTTCATTTTCTTCTTATTTGGGCTCCTCCCATATCCTTTCTATGAAGAGCGGGAAGGAAATTCCCCCTTATTGCGAAAAAATTAGCGGAAACTGCGAGAGTGGGTTCAATTCCGGGCCTGCAGGTTTCGTTATTGCCCCCCTAGTCATAACTGCCACATACCTTTTATCATTTACAACACGACCGCCCTGCATGAAATGAAATCAAACGGCAATATCCGTACATGACCGCGTGCGAATTGCTACACTGCAGATCATGTTCGATACCTGTATGGAAAATGTGAAACTATTGTGGGGTTTTTTCTAAAATAAGAAGAGCTAGACTGACAAATCAGGCCGGTTCAGGGTTTGATGGGGCTCAAAAACATAATGAAGACGTGATGTATTGGAAGACGAGATGTTATAATGTTGCTCTTTGATCGCGCAGATGCGAACTTTCTAATTGCGACAAACGTTTAGCGTAACCCAATCAATAATACAATTTCGTACAAATTTGCAATCGTTCAGGCCTCATTTTCCCTCTTTTCTTTCTGAAGACTGGTCCCTCAAATATGCCTTGGTGAAAAACACAGCGAAAAATTGAAGACGGCGAACGCACTTTGGAGAAGTTATTGCCAACCAATTCAATCACGTATGGGACTGTGCGCAAAGTGCATATCTTGTTTGTCGACTACTCCACTACGAGTACTGTTCATCAAAACCTGCCGGAATCACTGATTTAATCATGCTCTTGCGGGCAGGGCTTATGTGCTCATCTAAATTCAAGCGGCCCTATAATAATTCTCCAAGAATAGAAATGGTGAGATATGGTCGTGCACAGGGGCATTGTCTTCATGAAAATTGTCCATCAACAGACAATTGAGTCGCACATTATGTATTGGATTTGCCTGAGAGCGAAGCCGGAACCATATGGGGCTTTGTGCATGAAACACCTTCAACATTTAGTCTGCCAAACTCCTTTTATCAAGAGAGTTAACATTTTAAAATCCAAAGACCAATCTCTCTCATCTATTTTGGGCGAGAAGCGGTATATCCATCATAGTATGGTCATTGGCATTTTATTTTAGCTATTCATTTATTTATCTTTAAAAAAAAGAATGCTCCATGGAAACTTATTGGCAAATAATAATTGCTTGACACCGCCCCACCACCCCCTCCCCTCTTCCCAACCTACCCTTCGTCTAAATATTCCCGCGATGCCCACTCTTGAGACGATAGCGCAATTTTTTGTAATTCAATGTTTTCGACAGATAACGAGGGTCTTCTCTTTTGCCATCACGAGCATTTTGATAATGAAAAGCTCGCAAAAAATGACATGGATGCCT
Organism: Strongylocentrotus purpuratus; assembly: GCF_000002235.5. Classification (NCBI taxonomy): domain Eukaryota; kingdom Metazoa; phylum Echinodermata; class Echinoidea; order Camarodonta; family Strongylocentrotidae; genus Strongylocentrotus; species Strongylocentrotus purpuratus. The sequence continues at coordinate 20,691,900 of NW_022145607.1, read as the reverse complement.
CGATAACAAACTTGACTTTTCTACGGTCAATACTTCCAAACAATGAACCAGTACACGGATACAATATCAGTTTCACTTCATACAAGAAAGAGAGCTGCCCGTGCCTCAATTCACTGCGTAAATGACTTTAAAAAATGAGTACCCTGTCAGGCAATGAAACATGTTTGCAAGATGGTCAGGAGTAGAAACCTACTCTTTTGGGAGTCATATTAGGGATCACCTCATGTCGAGTGGAATCCTTGCTAAAAATAGTGAAAATCACTCTCAAAATAATGGAAACCACTCTCGAATTATCAAGTCAACCACTATACTACTTTGACGGGGATTTCGCTTTATGTAGGATTGGATTCAACTCCATAGGAATTGTCCCTAATATCACTCCTAAAGAAGTGGGTTCAATTTCTCTGCATTAACGAGAAACGGGATAAGATGGTAATCACAAAGTTCATGGAAGAATCCATAGGGGGACATCGCCCCCTCCAATCTTTCGAAGAAAAAGAAAATAGAAAACGTTTTGAAAAGTATACCCTTTTTTTCTTTAAAGGTACTGTAGACTTGTGCGGATTTCTTTTGACCCCCTCCTCCCGATAACACAATCCCGGTTCCCCCTCTTTGACTTTGAAGTGCTTTGATATGCATCTTACGTGCCCCTCAATGACATCTACAAGTGGGCCGTTAAAGGTGGATGAGTTAGGAATACTTAATGTTCTCTAAAACAACAAGCCCCTTCACCCAACAGTCAATCTTTCGGACAGAACAATTTCCTGTTTTTTTTTCGCCCTCCCCTTCAAAAATGTCGGGCAAGTCAGTCTTACATTTCTTCTGTGTTCCTTAGAATACTGGCATTGACCAGGTCGTGAAGCTAGAGTTATTCGACGAGAGAAAGAGAGAGAGAGAGAGGGGGTAAAAGAAAGAGAGAGGTAGGGGCGGAGAAGAGAGAGCGCGGTAAAGAGCAAAGGAAGAAGGGAAGCTAAACCAGATTTTAAAAAGATCGTCTTTGTCTTTTAGGAAGTTTGGATCTACTTTTAAAACGAGGAAATACTAATAATGATGGAGGAGAGGAGAGGAAGGGAAATTTATAGAAAGAGAGAGAGAGAGAGGGAGAGAGAGAGAGAGAGGGAGAGAGATAGAGAGAGATGGGGTGACTTGAATAAATTCGAAAGGATGGTGAAGCAGAGAGGGTAAGAGAGACGGGTGACAGAGAAATAGGGGGAGGTAAAGAGGTAAAGAGATACATGTAGAAAGAAAGAGAGAGATAGAGAGAGAAAGAGGGAGAGAGAGAGAGAGAGAGAGAGATTGGATTTTCAAAAAGAGGTAGGAAAATCAGAAGATGGAGGACGAAATTCATAACAAAATGAGAGGATACTTGAAACAAAAGGGAATGCTAAATGCAGAAAAGACAGGTGGTGGACAGAACGGAAGAGAAGTATCTGATGTTGCACCATGGATAATGGACGGTAGAAGAATGAAGACAACGTCATGGATGGAACAGAGAGACCAAAGGAGGAGAAGGTGACTACATTTTAGTGAAAAGAAAATGAGAGTGTAAATAAGAGAGGAAGGGGAAGTAAAAGTAAGAGAAAAAGTAATAAAAAAAGAAACAAAGATAGAAAGAAAAAAAAGGATAATTAGATAGACTAATGTAGATACAAGGTAGACGGTTTATAGGGTTAAACGTAAGGGAAGAAAGAGACAACAACAAGAAGAAAAGGAATTTAAAGAGATCTAATGATTAACAAAAAAAGAAGCAGAGAGGAGAGGCAGAACGCGAGATAGAAAGAGGATGAGGAGAAATAAAGAAATCGTTATAAGATAGTATGTAGACATAAGTTTTGAAGGGTAGAAAGAAAGAAAGAAAGAAAGAAAGAATTGAAGTGAGGATAAAGAGCAGATCAAGGGAGAGTGTATAGTGATATAGAAGGACATTCCCAGACATTTTTTTCAGACATCCATCTCGAAATGGTATGGTATTCTATAACCAACTGGATATGAAAGAATAAAACATCAAACCTCTCCAAATAAAATTCAAAAATGAAAAGAGTTGGCAACAAGTTTTTTTTTTAATCCTCAAGAATCATGGTTATGTAGGATATAGAGTCTAGTAAAATAAAAATATGGAGAATTCAAGACGGGCATTGCCGCAGTGAGAATATTTCTCCCCAAATTTCCGCCGGAGGGCACGGCTGGAAACCTGGCTTTTCATAGGGGGAATCGAATTACTTTTGAGACCGACATCCAAGACCTTTTCGGAAGAAAACGATGGCCGTGGCCAAATTGACAACGAGTGTCTCGGATGCAATACGACTAACTCACCGAGACAGATTGTTGGTGTAATTGGTTTTTTAGTAGTTTGCGAGAGCAGGGGTTTGAGGAGGGGGGGGGGGGCTTAGGGAATGGCGGAAAATGGTCATGTTGTCCTGGTATTGTGAGCTACAGCCCTTAACCTCTCTTCCCATACGGAACTCATCATACGGAACTCGCCCCCCCCCCCCCCCCCCCCCCCCCTCTGTCGAAAATTTATATTTTGTAATTCATGTAAGCGTAAACCCATCATGATATTGTTACTTGCAAACACAATATGGAATTGATAAGATAGGGGCCGATGGTAGGAGAAGGTAGGAGGATACTCACAAAGAAGAAAGGGTTAGTGTAAGGAGTGAGGACGAGAGAGATAGACAAACAAACATGGGAATAGAGATAATGTGAGAAGGGGAGATGCAGAAGGATCCAAGGAGAGAGAGAGAGAGAGAGAGAGAGAGAGAGAGAGAGAGGAAGGGGGCAACTAGTGGGAGGTTGAGAGACAGAGAGAGAGAGAGAAAGAAAGGATTAAAGTATTAATACAAAAGATAAGGAGAGATGATAGGTCAACAGAAGCAGAGACATGGGAGAATGACGCAGGAAGATTAAATTAAGGTAGAAATTGAAGATGGTCGTATTCAGCGTGTATAATGCACTATTAGAGTACCTCGGCTCGAAATACCCTCCTCAAATTTCACATAATTCATCCCCTCTTTGTACACCACGGCTCTTCTTAAAGCCAACGAACAAAAGTTACTTTTGGATGCAGCCATTTGGGTATTAGCCGAACGAGTAATTACACTAAAAGCAACCCACGATAAACCGAAGACAAGGTGGATTTATTGGTGATGCAATGAAAAGGAACACTTTTCATAATAGGAAACAAAAGGCGGCCTGGGTAAGATGATATACACCAGACGATTTTATAACTCTCCTAAATAATTTTCTGCGGATACTGAGAGCTATTAGGGAGAACATGATTGTTACAGATATCCAATTTGTCACATTCGATATTGCACAGTATAAAGGACGGAATAGAAAGAGTCATTGGACCAGGGGCGTCGCCTGAAGGGAGGAGATAATTGGGAGCGTGATACCCCTTTTCATTCGAAATTTGCGTGGGCAAATTGAAGATTTTTAAGCCAACAAATTGTGAAACGTCGTATTATTCACACAAAAGAAAGCTTCATCCTCACCCCAATAGTCTCCCCTTACACAGCTAGTATGAACACAATTTCAGGCCGTTTGCAGGACTCTATTTAGAGAAAAAATTGTTATCGGTAATGGTCATTGGACACAGAGAGAATAACGTTTGTTTGCATTACTGGAATTCAAGGCCTATTTTTTGAGCCAGCAGTGAGAGGACATTCGGCAAGAAGGAAAGAAAGCGCAGGGTTCAAAACCCTTGCTCAAGGCGTATGGTGTTGTGCCGACGTACGGCCCTCCCACCCGTCCAAGGGTCTTTGAAATAAACGCTACATTTAAAATATGTCCCCCCCCCCCCACCCTCCGGTGGACCTGCCCCCTTCTCAACATACTGTTTGTGTGGATACGGTCTGCCCAATGGTGCAGCGTGAGACCATCCATTTAGGGGGCACTAAGACAATTATTGGGAGCTCCGGGCTTTTTTCGTTTAAAGGAAATGCGAATTTACAAGGCTTCTAGTTTTGGATGAGGGTGCGGGAGGTAGTGCCAGCGTCTTCTCTCCTCGCCCTTTTGCCCTTCCAACTTCCCTTAGTTTCCTTTCCCGCCTTTTCTTTTTAATAATTGAGGGTGTTTACCACTCAATTTATAGCACGTGCCCCCAGTACCTTTTGTACCTACGCCCATGTCTTTACCTGCATGACACACTATTATTTTCTCCGTGATTAAAACACGCTCACTCTCCAAAATAGACTCGAAACGATACCTGTTGCAATAATGAAGGTTTCGTTAAATCAGACCTAATTTCGCTAAATCCAATTACCTATTCAGCAAATTTAATACCATTATATATGTCATGTAACTATCTAAAATGTCAGACATGTTTATTGGTTGCCCGAGTTCACATGTACCACATCATCACCGTGCGAAGTCACGTATTCAGGATTTACTGTGTATCGGATAGCAATTATGATTAATAGAAGAAACTAAATGATATTGAAGGCACTAAATGTTATTCAAAGTTTGAACTTTGTATTGCATCTTTCAGGCAACAATAGCAAATTGCTAAATGACGCAGAATGAGGCATTTAGATAAATTAAAAGGACAGCGCGGTTGAACGATATTTGCACAAAGACTAGCCCCCAATTTTGGTAACGACATCTGGTATTTGCGATCGTGGGTTCAACGCAGCCGGGAAGCATTAAGCCATCTTAGGTCTATGTCGGGAAAATTGATGCCTTAAATGCGGTGAAACATTTCAGGAACAATCCTGATAGATACAATTTAATCGTCTGACATCCCATTGATTGCCGATTTGGGGACGCGACGAGAATAGATGTTTGATAAGGATCTGGTAAACAAGAAACGCGCGACTTTACGTGACGTCGGGTCCTCAGAAATAGATTCTAGGCGGTGTGGAAGGCACATAATCTTATTAAACACCACTAAAAGGTTCACAGAGTAAAGGAACAGAAACTGTGAACTATCGAGACATTTTTCTTCCTGAGCTTTTTCGCGCCTTTTTCAATCGCAAGACTTCTTAAATTATTTTCAAATTTCGTCAGTCATACGCTTATCTTTGTGAGGTACGCAGAAAAGGTCCAGATTCTGTTCAGATGCTTAATTTATCCAAAAATAAAATCGTTTTATAGATATTTTTCTCCTACTATACAAGAACTCAAACGTGTCAACATTATCTTAACGTTTTTCTGCCACTCAGATGGTTAAATGATATACCAAACCAAAGCCTTGTAACAACTTACCTTTAACTAAGAAGACGAAAAAACATGGTAAACCTTTAATTTGAAGACTAGAAAACCTGTCTTTAGAAAAGTTTATCCTGCACTCCTGTGTTTGGATTCACTGGATCAGGATACACTCACTTTTGTGGGAATACAATTTGCATAGCGGTTTTGCGGTGGAATAATGACTTTTAATACCAACTGACTTAGGACAAGTATTAATAAACAGCCAAACGTGGATTTGGATTTGAGCGTTCACGCGCCACTAGAGTGTTTACATGCATGTTTTTATGTGGGTGTAATTCTCTTACACCAAGTGGTCGCCCACACTTAACCGCGATACCTCAAGGAATTGAAACTTGGCACGCGACATTTTCGGGTGTGTGCCGCTGGAGAAACGGGTCGACAGAAGCAGGCCTGTCAACATAAAAAGGTGGTTTGCTAGTTTTCGCTTGAATATTAGATTTGAGGTTCGATTCGTGGTTTTAGGTTAGGGTTAGCTTCCCATCACCTTGAAGACTGCTCCTTAAGTGGACCAGTTCAAGAAACTTTTGTAGACCCACTTTTTTTTGTTAGGGAGCATGTAGTGCTAAACGCTTATATTGGCTCACCTGGTATTTTGGAAGTGTTTTGTAATCATTACCATTAATTCAACGATCCCAACACTACGTCGTGTAGCAGATTGGGAAATGCTTTGTAACTAACTGCAACGGAAATACTAAATAGTCTGCGGAATTGGATTGGATAGGATATGTTTCAGGTTGCACGACACATGGTCCTGCGACAATTGCGCCGCGGTAACTTCCTACACTAACTGAATTCTTTACTTTAATCCTGGACATAACACTATACATAACTTTATCATTAACCCCAAACCTAACCTAAAACCCTAAAGAAACCATAACCACAGCCACGTAGGCCTACATTTGACAAATTGTCGCCGGGCAATTGTCGCCAGAGAAATGTCGGATCGCAATGTTTAGGCCAAACATGAATTTAGGAGCTCGTTCTCGGAGAGTGGAGGATATTGACCGCGGAGTGATTGTCGCTGGAGGATGAGTCGTGTAAATTCGTCTTATCTCTTGTCTTCATAAGATGTGAACGTAGAGATGGCTTACGAGTGATTTGTTTGGATTTGGAGTTTTACGGCACACCACAATACACAAAATACGGCTACATGATACATTATTTAGATATCCTTATAGAGGGGAGAAAAAGATAGAGAGAGAAAGAGAGAGAGAGAGAGAGAGAGAGAGAAGAAGAAGAAGAAGGTGAGGAGGGGTGGAAGAGAAAGAGAGGGAAGGTGAATGAAGAAAGAAAGGCAAATGAATAAAGATAGTCGACAGAGAGTGAGAGAGAAAGTGAGAGGAGAAGGAAAGGGGGAAAGAGCGAGGACAGGTAAAGACAGAAAGAAAGAAACAAAAGTTGTGATATCAATCAAGGGCAAAAGGGGAAACGGAGTGAAGATGGTAAAGAAAATCGAGACGTGTGAATGTTTCGTTTAAGCGTGCTTCTTAATAGTCCTTCATTACTCTAGGGGTGCATTAAAGAGAATTAATAGTCTTGTCATTTCGCGTTTAAACTCGGTTCCGCGACCCGTCGACAATGCAAAAACTTACCACCCCATCTTCCCTCTCTTGAGAGAGAGAATGTTAACCATTAACATTCACCCTTGCCCCCGCCTTAAGTTTGATTGCTTCCATCTTTAAACCTAGATTCTAGCAAGGTTCCCGACATCTTGACACAGAACATGCAATTTGCATTGATCAGTCCTGGAAAGAATACTCGCAACATTCTCCCCTGCAAGCGTTGTCTTCCATGTTGAGTCTCCTCCCCAGGCGGTGTTATATAGATTCAAACCCACGCATGGGTGGTGTGGTCTGTGACTGGGTCTAGTGCGGTCGTGTTTAGTCACCGTGATCAATAGTTTTAAATAAGCTTTCCACATATCTTCAAAAAGACCAAGTTAAAGAAATACATGAGCACTGAAAATGGAAATGTTCCCCTGGCTTTTTTTAACCTATTTACACTTTTAGAAGGAAGACAAAATAGGATAGACAGGTGAGTACTAATCAAATTAACATTTTAGTTTTGGTCTAGTTACAAGTAGACTCTAGTGCGTATTTTTTTAAAGAGGAATACATGTAGTTCAGAAACACCTGGCAAGCACACACACCCACACACACGCACACACACGATGTTTGTTTAAAAAAACATTTCCTGAAGCGTAACACAATCGCGACAACGGGTCTTACATAAGTTTGTAACAATTAAAAAGAACAACAACCAAAAACAAACAAAATAACAAATAACAACAAATAATGTTGGAGGCACGTTTTGCAATCCACGAGTGTGTACCTCCCAGCCCGTAACGCTGCCCCTGCTAACATTCGTCGTCAATGTCCATATTTTGACGTGAAAATTATTTGACCCCCAACTACTCAAGAAAGACGATGAGAGAGAGAGAGAGAGAGAGAGAGAGAGAGAGAGAGAGAGAGAGAGAGAGAGGTCAGGCATTATAGATTCAGCCTTGAAAGGCGCCTTGTTATCTATTACGAAAAAGAAAATCGTACATTCAAGACGACATACAGATCGATAAGGCGATTGAAGTTGCCCTGCGAGGGGGTTGAACGTAGCAGTCGAAATCATAAATCTCGCCGCACAGAAGAAAAAGTAAAAAAAAAAAAAAAAAAAAGGAGATAGAAAACGGAGAAACATGATAATGTCATTGCAAAGAGCAATAACAACTTAAAACGATCCGCTTCTATGAAAGCCAAGCCGCTCAGCGCCTATCAGGATGACCATCGCCCCACCCGGGGGAAGCGTCGGGGAGGAGTTTGCTTTGCTTTTGATGATTTCTGCGCAAACATGCCGCCAGAAAAATGTCTTCGGTCATTACACCCCCACTTGTATTATGTGCGTGCTTTTCAACGGTGGATGAATTTCGATTGGTATCTGACCTGTTATTCTCGATTGTAATATTGATTTATTTTGTGTGACGTCGTTTAAAATGTATCTTTTAAAAACAACTTAGAGAATGTAATGTTGTGAGAGAGCGGTGTTATTTTTAGGTATATGTTAGCCAATTATACCCGAGGAGCATTGGTTAAGAACCCGACATGACGTTTTGAACTTTCAGAGGTTGTGTAGACTGATCGCAATTTAAGCGATGGAAAAGTGGTTTTCTAGTGTTTACTCGAATATTATATTTAAGGTTCGACTCTAAGGCTTTAGGTTAGAGTAGCTACCCGTCACTCTGAAAACCGCTTGCAATTTAAAGTAATAGGACATTCAAAGGATTGACAGACAGATAGAGAGACAGACAGATGGAGATGAGGAGAGAAGGATGGGAGACCAGAGAAAAGGGGAGGGATAAAGATAAAGATAGACAGTTGGATAGAAAGATAGATAGATATTTGGATAGATTGATGGGTAGATAGATGGATGGATATATATATATATATATATATATATAGCCTTGAGAGAGAGAGAGAGAGAGAGAGAGAGAGAGAGAGAGAGAGAGAGAGGGTGGGGAAAAGACAGACATACAGACAAAGCAATGAATGAATAACGAAAAATAATGAACAGATGCAAAATCAGAAAAGGAAATACTTCACAAAATAGGATGAGACAAATCATGTTTTAGATCGATGACAAGAGAGAGGCAAAGAGATAGAAGGAGTGGAGTGGGGATGGAAGAAGAGAAAAAGGAGAGAAAAAATACGATTGTATTTTTCGAGAAGAGAACGTACCATGTTCGACATGTAAAGAGCCTAATACAGCAACAGTGTTTCAGACTCACTGGAAAATAACCGCAATACTCATGGTATTAAATAAACACTTAAAAACTTAGCAAGTGTTAGCTGCGGGAGTGTTTTAGCACCATCGATCATACATGAATCCACCACAAACTTTCGCGAGCAACTGTCATGAACACTTTCTTTTCTTCTTCGTCGTCAGACACGATGCATAAGCCGCGTTTGCTATTTCAAGGATTTCTCTTTCCTTTTTTTTCATTACTTAGACCACAACTATTTGTTCAAGTATGAAAATGTCACAACATGCATTACCTAACGTCTCAATGACACAGCCATGATCTTTTTAACACGCTTCATATGTAAAAGAGACCACTCGGCAACGCTCTTTTGCTCTGTTCATACCGTTATAGATTCCCTCTTAGAGCTACGCTTTGGGCTATATAGTCTAAATCATAGTTAGAGTAGTGTAAACACACCTAATGTCTTCGTGGACATCAAGCTATATTCAGAATAAGTTGTCAATGAAACATACTTCAATCCCTCTCTTCTACTCGACTGAAAAAGATTGTGCAAGTGTTGAAATTGCTTCTTTTTTTTTTTTGGTTTTTCTGTCCTTTTTTCAATTAAAAGTTTTTTTTCTCTTTTTCGCAACCGAAAATGTTCGACGTGGTTTTTTTTTTTTTTTAGTTTAGTCACTGAAGTGCTTAGGAACTGATCTGACGGGATATTATCTATCAATTTTTTTGTCTTCCTCTTCTTTTCCTTCTCTCTCTCTCTCTCTCTCTCTCTCTTCTTCTTCTTCTTCTCCTTTTACTTTTTCTTCTTCTCCTTTTGTTCTGTTTCTGCTTCTTCTTCTTCTTCTTCTTCTCCCTCCCATTCCTCTTCTACTTATCTATTTCCTTTTCTCCTCCTCATCTGCCATTGTTATCCAAAAACAAATGTCACTTACTTCTGGTCAAACACAAGAATTTATCCAACTCGAGGATCAATGTTTAAGATTCAATATATAAAATGACGCGAAAGTTGCATTTTAAAAAAGCAAGTCTTTTATGTTGTTAATGACTGAATAGAATGTATATAGTGCAAAAGAGAGAAAAATTCACAAGATTACGGAAATCTTTACATTTAGCACTGCATACTGCCTGCAACCTGTAAACGACCTCAAAACGACCTTTTGCTTTTCCTCCTCAGTCTATCGTGCGCGTTTCTTTCACCACAGATATATTTTTTGTTATATCAATGGTTGTTTTTCGTCATAGAAAAAACCCACTTGGTTTGAGGGGACTCCACATTTTTCGCCGATTTTTCTTCTGGCGTTGACAGCTTAATTTGGAAATGAGATAACGGTATTATTTTGCCAAGCTTGCATCTCAGGATATTACCGTAAGCTACAAAGCAGGCTATTAAAAAATGTTTGCAACTCAGAGTGATGATAATGGGGATGTTACGACATTAGGAAAACTACACGAGGCTATCAAGAGAGTGACATTAGATGACACCATCAAACTATTTTATTAACAAGAGAGTGGTGGAAATAATTGTTTACGTTTTGAAAAACAAGACAATCTATATTTTGCATGTTTAATATCATATTGTAAATAATTGTTTACGTTTTGAAAAACAAGACAATCTATATTTTGTATGTTTAATATCATATTGTAAATACGCCTGAAATAGGCTATCAGCCGTATAATTATTTTATGTATGTATTTGTATGATGTGATAATTTTATGCGGAAATAAGAACAAACACATTTATAAATGCGATCGCACATACTTTCGAAAAATCAACTCAAGGGAAGGCACTTACAACGCCCTCTTGTGCAGCCCATAGAATAATGTTCACATTATGTAATACGTCATTGTAATGGATAAGGCCATTGACATTGCCCCTAGGTTGTTTTCGAAAGCCTTTGCGATGATGCTTTCACCTTTCTTTTGTATATAATTGCTCAATAATCCGGAAATAAAAATCATTGATTTGTTTTTCGCTTTGAAAGAAATGAAATGTTCAGATGTTCAACTGCTACAGGCTAAAAAAGCCAACGTTCTCGGCAATTATATAAAGGTTCGCTGCATTATAAATGTTTGCATCATTACTCAAGTTTCATTGAGTAAATGACCGTGGGCACGGCTCTTAAGCATAATATGTTTTTCCATTCTTCCTAGGTAACTCGACGAATGTCATTACATTACATAAAAAAGAAGGGGTCCACAGATATCCTGAATAACTATACAGGTATGTGACACAACAAGCTTCATCCCTTTCTAAGGCATGGACATGACTATGACAATCGGCTAAAGCTTTTAAGCAATGAAATAATTACGATAAAATGACATTCAACCGAAGGGCAAATCGATTTGTAATTCAAACATTACTTATGTTATTAGGTCCCTTTTTGAGCCATGATATTTTTTCTGAGCCCTCAGGATCTCATATTCACCGGGTTTTCCTCCATTGTATATATGTGTCCTTTTCCCCCTTTTCTTTTCCTTTCTTTTCATTGATTTCCTTTCCTTTCCTTTTTATTTCCCTTTTCCCTCTTTATCCCTCTTTTTCAACCAAAAAAAAATAATAATATCCGGAGTGCTATGTCACGAAATATTCTTTCTTGACTTCGATGTGATTGAACTCTGGTTGAATTCTAATGGTGGCATGGTTTTTTATTGAAATCATAAGTATTCTTCAACGCTTCCACCTGTAATCCATTGAATTCACAATATATTACATCTACGAATGCTATCAAAAAGGGTCATGAATACGTATTTTCCTTCAAGATTGCACAAAACATCGTTTAGATGCAAATTGTGATCCCCACAGGGTTATGACCTCGGAAGTCCGTTTCGTATTTGTTGTCTTTAAAATCAAGGTTTTAAAGAAATGTTGTCAAACGGCTGCCAAATTCAGGTATCATTACGTCCTGGTTTCATGACACTAATTCGCCTGCATGTTTTCTAATTTGGCTCTAACCATTTCCGGAAGATAACTTCCAGGACAAGCCTTCGGCCAAGTTCTCTTAGGATTGCCTCCCTCGGACGTTATGCACCAAGGACAACTGTCACTTCAGACGGTTACAACCCCGTAAGCCACCCCTCCCCAAACGCTTTCCATCATAACCTGATATGTCCAATCAATCAGGGAGTGTAAGGATTGTACCGATTTCCGCGGACATTGCAAACTCCTTGTTTGTCGAGACAATGTTTTGGAGACAATTTTTGTTGTGATCACATTGAGGTCATGCACTAAGCATACAAGGTTTAAAGAGGTTGTAGCTTGGCAAATACTGGTTAACGCCATCCACGTCTTCTTTTGGACAACTGCACGTAAACGAGTGGACTTGGATAACGGTACTCTACATGGTCAGTGCGCTAGCGTTCGCAGAACAGACCGAAGTTTTCCTCACGCTTTGTTTTCGCGTATGTTGCACGCACGTGAATGCTGCGGTCGCGTCGTCCGTAGTCGTTACCCGATTAGCCCCGAGTCAGACCACGGGAAAGACACGTAGCTTCGTCATGCTACACCCCCTTTAACCATTCATGTAACACATGTTGTATTGATTAGAAAAAAAACAATTATATACAGTAGATGGATTTTTTTAAAAAGTTTCTGCAACCGTGTTGCGTGAGAAAAAAAAAAGTTTTGATGTGGATATTGTTGAAGATGGGTGACTGCCTGGTGTATTTATCATGATAGGAAAGGTTTATTTCATATAGCCGAAATATTCATTGACCTATCATCGTCTATTAATTAATGTAAACATACTTGTAAGTGTAATAGAATGGCCATAATTCAGGTACAAAAGTTTGTTCTTCTTCTATGATCATTGCATATCGAAGAAGAAACTCATAAAATTAAAATATTCGCTCTTCCGAAAATCAAACAAACAAACAAACAAACAACCTAACTTTCTCCCAGATTCCGCCTACGCTTTACCATAGCGTTTTATACGTGGGTAAACAGCGCATGCACATTTGGACAATGTACACAAGAAACGAAATCTACACTTGAATTAGTAAATGAATTGTTTGAGATCTCATCACCATGAACAATCGCCTCCGCATAAATCCCTTCCTCTTGATTACCAAGTTACACCAGAAAACGCCACCAGACACTCTGCTCCTCCATCCATTAGCTACTTAACCTCCGATCGGCAACAATATTTGATTCCACTCCGAGCACCCAAGTCGCGATCGTGATGCATTGTGGGGCGTGTACTGGAAGACAGGTGGTGGGTTCGCTGGGGCGTAGGGTTTCATCTTGGCGTAATTGTATACACATTTATTCCCGGGCGCATGTCATTTTTGGCCGGGAGCAGCAAATGATAGATGTCAACAATGATATGGTTTACTCCGGCTTCCGCTTTCTGCACTTACTATGCGTTGGAAACAATTCAAGTCTCCCCCGCCCCCTAGTGATTGTGTGTCATGATTGTTTGTGTACACTCATATTTCTTTACTCCACTGAATATTCATAGGACGAAGTTGACCAACAAGATGCACACGAAATCATAAACAAGTTTTATTCCTAAAATACAAAACAAAACAAAAAATACTACCAAGTGTCAAAATATGTATTCGCTTGTAATGTTTCCAAAAGAGAACTGATGCCATTTTGATATGCTTATTATTCTGCTTTCATAAAATGTTCAGGCTTTGAGTTTTTTCTTATAGTTTTCTTTTATTATTATGTTTCACCTTCAACGGATTCTATTCTTCCCTATAAATACACGTATAGAAGGTTAACCAATATTAGGAGATGAAAACGGTGCTAAAATTACTGAATAAAAGATGCAAATGTAAATGGACGAAAACATTTGGATCGTATCAGACGTACATGGACAATGATGAAGTACGTTGATTGCGATGTGGCATACACTTTCGATTCCTTACACGGAAAGCCATAGATAGGATCTCCTCAGTGCTATACTGAAGTTTATCACGTGCACTGAGTTCCTATTGATGGAGATATTACATGTCAGTATCATAGCCTACACAAGCATTGGGACAATAGTCCTGTGGCGCCGAAGGGTCACTCTATTACGTTAACTCTAGCCGGGTATATATCCAGCTTAATCAAAGAAATTGATTCAAAATGTCAAAATATTTCTTTATCATGGATTTCATTCGGCGGATGCACACCACCCCCCCCCCCCCCTTATCTCTCGCCCCAGGTAACAGAGCGCTATATAATGGTTGCCAGGCTACCGTACATCTGTAAAAGCAAAACTACCCAAGGGTTTACACGAGAGTAACACTGGCTAGTCAGGTAATGTTTTGTCATTTTGTTTTTATAAGACTCAAATAACTAATGCTGCCAAGCGGGCAAGATTTTATTATCAGAGTAGGGTATTAAGAAGTCGGTGCTGTATTTAGTGGGTAGTTTTTAGAGAGAGCATTTGCATTTTTAGCCCATTTTTCTCTCTTTTTATTTTTGCGGTGCTCTTACCTTTGCTTACATTACAAAAAAAAAATCATATATGTTTAGCTTTTATTAAAAGCCCTTTTATGTTTTTCTCCCCTATCTTTCTCTCTATTTCTCTCTCATCCTCTCTCATTCTCTCTCTCTCTCTCTCTATCTCTATGTGCTTACCTGCAGAATACATCCACATGCTCACCCACACCTGCACACACTCACGATCCCCACAAAGTCCTCTCCAATGTCTCTCCCTTACTTTCTGTGTAAATACGTGTGTGCGTGAGTGTGTGCGCGTATGTGTGCTTATCTGCAGAATACTTCCACACGCCCACTCACACCTGAACACACTTACTATCCCCACAAAAGCCTCGCGCCTCTCTCTCAAATGCTTTCTGTGTGAATGCGTGTGTGCGTGCGCGTGTGCGTGGGTGTGTTTAACTGCAGAATACATCCACACGCTCACCCACACCTCCACACACTCATGATCCCCAAAAAAGCCTCTCCCTAACTTTCTGTGTAAATGCGTGTGTGTGCGTTCGTGCGTGGTGTGCGTGTGTGTGTTTACCTGCAGAATATATCCACACGCTCACCCACACCTCCACACACTCATGATCCCCCACAAACCTCTCCCCTCTCTCTCCCTTGCTTTCTACGTAAATGCGTGTGTGTGCGTGTGCGTGTGTGTGTGTGCGTGTGTGTCTTTACCTGCAGAATATATCTTCACGCTCACCCACACCTCCACACACTCATGATTCCCCCCAAAAAGCCTCTCCCTAACTTTCTGTGTAAATGCATGTGTGTGCGTTTGTGCGTGATGTGCGTTTGCGTGTGTGTATTTACCTGCATAATACATCCACACGCCAACACCCAATCATGATCCCCAAAACAACCTATCCCCTCTCTCTCCCTTGCTTTCTACGTACATGCGTGTGTGTGCATGTGCGTGTGTGTCTTTACCTGCAGAATACATCCACACGCCAACTCACAACTGCACCCACTCATGATCCCCACAAAAAGCGCTCCCCTCTTTCTCCCCCTTGCTTTTTTGTTTCTCCCTCCCTCCCTTTCTTTCCATTCTCTCTCACTGTCTCCTCCTCTCTTCCTTCACTTCTTGCTCTCTGTTCCCCTGTCTTCTCCTCTATTGTCCTCCCTCTAATCTCATTCTCTCTCCTGTCACCACCCCCTTCTCGTAAACAACTCAATTAAAACAATTATTTGTCAATCACATGTACAGTAAAGTCAGCTACATGTAGTGTGTACGCACTTCGTGGTTACACGAGTTCCTTGCTTGAATGAAATTAGCAAACCAAATGAAAACACCTATATATCACCCCGCAATTAAACATACACTGAAAAATAGCAACTCCTCTTTCTGTCCCTTACGGGTAATATATATCCTGTCCAATTTTCTCCTGTTTGCCCTCCAAACACCTCTCCCATTCTCTTGAAATAGATGCCATCTCTCTTAATGTTGAACATGAGGATTCTACAAGTGTGAAATAAACGTAAAAGTCCCTGGCGCCTTTTGCTGCAAGGAGGCCAAAAATATTTCTGTAAGATCTCATTTTACTTCCGAACGTTTTGAACGTAAAGACTCGTGTGCGACAAAGTGTCTCACAACATTATACTGAACAAAAGATGACGATACCGCCGAATGTAAATAAATATGGATCCATAATGAAAGTGCAGATTGAATTCGAACATGGAAACCCCTACGATGCCCGTATGCGCCAAAACCACATATGTGATTTTGAGACAATTCTGTCTTGACGAAGTGTACAGTTCGACTATTGGGTGAATTTGAAACGTTCTGGTAGACTACAGTGAAGTCAGACTATTTTTTAAAGAGAGATTGACGCACTATGAAAAAAATGTTCAGATTCCTTTTCCATGGTACCAGCATGGAATACATTTGAATCGAACATAATGATCACACTTTACCATTGTTTATTTAAACAGTTTTCTGTTGTATTTCCAATATACAACACTTTGTTATTTATGATAAGAGTACTGTACACATAATTCGCAGATTTCCCATTTTCGATCATATCTAATTTTCGAGGGTATAGGTTGCGGTGTGCGTGAGTTCATGTTTTGTACTTTTCAACAAAATACAAGGGAAAGGAAAATCCAGTGGACCGGCAGCATTATTGTCCAGAGTTTGGTCAAATCTTTGGTTTCTCGTTTATATGATCAGACCGATTTGTTTTTGTAGGGCGGGAGAGAGAGAGAGAGAGAGAGAGAGAAAGAGAGAGAGAGAGAGAGAGGGAGAGAGAGAGAGAGAGAGAGAGAGGGGTAACGAGAAATAGCCTGAGGGAGGGTCAATAGGATCGAAATAAATAGACATACCGACTAAGACGGGTACGAAGAAGTAGGGATAAGAGAGATAGAGGGGGAGTCGGTTACTATGGTGATAGACATCGGGACACAAAGGAAAAGAGATCAAGAGACATATCAACATTAAGTGAATCATGACTATAGTCATGGCCGAGAAAGATTGCAAACTCCTTTAGCGATTGGAATGGGACTAGTAGATTGGGTTCGATTGGGCAATTGCTCTATTTGATCGAGATCAATAACGGCCCTCAAAGATGAAATCGGGATTCTTTGAACTACTGGCTAGTGGCACTTTGTTGCTATTTGAATGCGAACATCCTTAGGGAGTCCAAGATTGAAAGAAAATACAAATAAAAAATAATGTTGCATGAAACTGGAGATGGGAGGAAGAGAATGACCTCCAGAAAGTTGAAGGAGAAGGTTTTTGGTGATTTTGATTGTGATAGTGATGGTGGTGGGGGTGGTGATGGTGGTTGTCACACCGTAAACTCAGCCAAATTTCCGGTTGTACCCTCTGAAGTTAATCTCTAATGCATATATAACCTCCACGGCTGATTTTTTTTTCTTCATTACATTGAATATGTCTGTTATATGCTTTAGTTTAATGCTTTCAATTGAAAAAAGCTCTATATATTTTTTTATACTCGTCTGTAATATGTATAGCGCTATAAGCCACATTTATCATTATCAGCATTGCCAATATCTTTGACCCGTCTGGGTAAAATTAAGGTAGCTTTGCACGGTTCTCACTTTAACCAAAGAGATACCACAGTTGCTTTTACATCACACAAATAATCTCATGCTGTGGTCTTATTATCGTATTGTGGTACTTGCAATTAAATAAAGAACAATTGAAATACAGAACAACATGAGCTAGCCGAACAAATGATGACACAGACCTGAAATAGTTCTGTCGAACTGGCCTTTAAAGCAAATCACTTTAGCTTTCATTTTTCATCGTATCCTCGACGAAAAAGGGCAAGAGAATTGGGAGTATGAAATGCATTTTTCCATTTCCATATCTCCTTTACATGGAATCCCATTTAAAGTAGAACCTTTCGAATAGTGTCTTCTATTGATTTTGTGAATCTCACATAGAGGTACGTTCCCACTACCGTACATTTCTAAATTCAAAGTCTACGTGTTAAATGTTTTCGAAGTGTATTCTATTGATCAATCACCACATCTCAATCTGTTCCCCTTTCTTTATTTTTCCAACTTTGTTTTTTATTAAATTATCGAATCTCATCCTTTTTTTTCAGCCGTATTAAATATAGTATCAGAGAGGATGGTGCATCTTTTTTTCGTCTTTCTATCTTTCCCTTTACTTCTCCTTCTTTTTCTTCTTCTTCTTCTTCTTCTTCTTCTTCATCTCCTCTTCAGAGAGAGAGAATAACTCACTTGACATCAAAATTTGGTGCAAACTTTCAATCTACCACCTTTGAAATATGAGGGCCCTTTTAAATGTTGGAATAATAGGAACATCAAGAATGAGGAAAGTCACAAAATATTTGTTCTTCCTTACCAGAACTCAACCTTCTCTTTAAAGATGGAAATCTTGCACGAAGCTAGAGTACATTTTCGATCCCCTCTCGAACATACTTCTACATGGTTGGCCACATGCATGTATATTCTCTCTTCTTTTTCGGGAAAAGCCCATTTGGGGATCATTTTTCATCCCTTTTCCCTCCTTGTTGATGCGTTCTGGGCCTCTAGAGAGTATTACACCACGCCATTCCTAGGGTTTGAGGATCATTATAGTGCACTTTTCTTTGCCGTCGTCGTCCATGCATTCATCTCTATCAGGTTCTGAAATGATTACGTCTCCAAAGAATTGGAGACTTGAGGATAACAGCTTTTCTGGTTATTACTTCACTGGAAAATACAGGGGGTTGGGGAATGCAATGGACCGTATTAATGCTGAAGCTTCTTTGGAAGTTCCTTGAAAGATTAAAAAGAGTTTGATATTCTGCAACTTTAGGATTTCGATATCAGCATCATAAGTGTCCAGATGTTATTATTTATTATTATGTTATATTATTTCACTGGAAAAAACAGGGGGTTGGGGAATGCAATGGACTGTATTAATGCAGAAGCTTCTTTGGAAGTTCCTTGAAAGATTAACAAGAGTTTGATGTTCTGCAACTTCAGGATTTCAGGATACTATCATAAGTCTCCGGATGTGTACAACAAGTAACTAAGGAGGTCAATGATTTTTTTAAAGGATACATTTAGGCACTTTTAAGACGGTTATTTCGATTCCTGGTAATTTAAACTTCTCTCTCTCTCTCTCTCTCTTCCCTCTCTCTCTTTCTCTATCTATGTTTTCCCTTCTCCTCTCCTCTTCTCTTCTCTCTTTCTCTTGATTTTGAAAAAATGCACTGTGTAAGGCTCGTTGGTTTAATCTCATTTGGATTTCGTAGTACTGATCAAGTAACAAACAACCGGCAGATATCAAACATTCGGGCCCGAATTCACAAAGCAAGGTTTGAGCTCAAACCTCCTTTTGTTTCGCCAAACCTCCTTTTGTTCTTTACAAACCAGGTTTGTAAAAAACTCGTAAAACGCGTCATATGACGTACGAAAACCAAGGTTTGTCGACAAACCTCCTTTGTGAATTCGGGCCTCGAAATCTGTGGTTTAATTAGTTAAAACACAGATTTTCGAAGTACATGGAGCTTCCAGTAATTAAAGAGGATTAAGAAAAAACAGTCATATTCATCTGTTCAAAGTTAACAACAAAGGAGTGTTTACATTAACGACTACTTAACAACCATTTGGGGCATGTTGTGTTCGCAATTTGTCCCAATTTTTCAGTTTGATGCTGTACACTTCCTTTCACAATATCGATTTCTACGAATAGATATCAAAACCCAACATCTCCAAACCCTGGTAGACAGAGAGAGAGAGAGAGAGAGAGAGACGGGGACACATACAGAGGTAAACAACTTTGTTTTGAAAACTATCTGGATATCACTATTTCAAATGTGTCCGTCATTTTTTTAAACGATTGAGGTTTGATTAAAATGCGCTTTCATTATAACTACTAAAATTGAAGGGAAAAGCAAATTCAATCTGAAAGATAAGCTTGAGTTTTGGTAATGATAAAACATAAATTGTCACAGAATCCAATAAAACTAACACTGAATTTTTAAGATTACAAATAAATGACTTGCGCCTAAGGATTTTGGTAGAAAATGTACAGGGGCTGAGTAATGAGCATAGCAAGATAAAGGAATCAAGGAAGTACATGTAGATCCGACACCATGTGCTTAACACGGGTCACTGTGTTTAATTGAGATTTGTATTTTTTAATTGGAGATGATTTCCAGCAAGTTTTGGTGAGGTTGTTTTTATTTTACTGGTTCAAAAAATCAATCTACTACAGGATAAACAATCCAGAATAGAATTATGGCCATGTTCTCTCGACAAACGACAAGTGCGTTCCAAAGCTCAAGATTAGCTTTAAAGAGATTGTTTAACAATGTTAAACCTGAGATGCACGGCCCAATGTGTTATCATTGTCTGTCATATGGTGTAATATTGAAGCCCTAAAAAAAAATCGTGCTTCAAAATGATCAAGAGGTGCCTCAAAAAAGTAAAAATCTGTGAGTGACCGGTTTTACCATACTCGTTTTCCCCAATAGACTGTAGTGTTATGAAAACCGTTAGGAAAACGCAAAATTTGGTTTCGATTTCTAATCATAAATATCTTGCGACAGGCGATAGGCTTGTTCCTGACTGACCTAAAGGTTTATAATTATCATTGCAGCATGAGCTAAATCAAGGATTTTTTTCCAGAATCTTAGACAAATTTACCTGATCTCTTTAAGTCTGCTCAAGCACATGGGTATGAGTACATGAGTGTGTAAACATGAACGAGGGGATAAAGCAAATAGGAGACAGAAAAATCTAAAGATATGAAGATTGGCAAGGGACAGGAAATGCGATAGTTAAAACAATCAATTCTAAAATCTCTCATGAAAGGCAAATGTTTGTTTAACTCGACATTTGAATGTCATCTAAGGTTTTCGACTTTTAAACTGAACAGAATGATATCATAGCATATTTACTTATGTTCTTATCTATTGATGTGTTTGCTTGTTTCAATAGTTTGTTAATTAGTTTTTCAGTTTGCTAATTAAAAAACAGGATAATTCATTAAGTATTAAAACTGGTCTTCTATGAAACACTTTTGAACAAAACAGTGTACAGAAGATATTCAATCCTACGGTTATTGTTCCCTTATCAGACCATCGTTAGAAAATTGTTCATCAGTCTAAGAACCCCACAATCCAATGACCTAAAATGCCGAGGTGAGGCGGTGCAAAGAGGGGCCTTTAGATTTGTCAAGATGGCAACGGCAGGCAAAGTAGTGTTACTTCCATGTTGAAAGATCTTGGATTGAGTACACTTACCAAAAGGAGCAGCTAGACTAACTATACCTTCTTCAAGACTTATGAAGGGTTCCTCACCGTTCCAATGCGAGACCTACTTCACCCTGTTACTCGTTTAACCAGAAGATCACACTTAAAGTCTTATAATGAAATTAGTTCAAACAAAGATCCCTTCAAATATTTTTTCTTTCAGAAAATCTTGCAGACTGGAATTCGTTTTCACCATCCATAGTTAACATTAAAAATCCTGACCTTTTCAAGGCTCATTTTCAAAGGTATCATTTTGATCCATTTCACGCGCACACCCAGTCCGACTCGTTTTACGCCACCATGCAGGAGTGTTGAGTCGTATTAGTTTCAGATTAATCACGCTATCTACGCCCATGCATGTATACAGTCATGTACATGCAATTATCCTATTTTCAAACTCTTTTCTTCATCCTAGAATCCTAGAGACTGGTTTTAATTCAAATCTAAAGAGACAACACCACTCAGTATAGAGTAGTGCAAACATGATTGGACATAAAATGTCTCTGTCTGATAAAATCATCTGGCAACATTGCTCTTAAGCACTTTCGCTAACACCCCCGTGGAATACGAAAAACTGTAAACAGTTCCGGACGTTGCACTCCAACGATGCCCTATGTGATAAATCCATTTCGATCTTGTCACTATCCTTAGAAGACCAAGGTCATCATCTTGGTCATCTTCTTCTTCTTTTCAATCATATTTGTTTGCTAAAGAGAATGTTGAGAACTGGTAAAAAATGAAAATAAGTTGCGATATTCTTCGTATCAAAAGTGATTCCTCACTCGATTTATTTTAAATCTCTCATCATGGAAGAATTTTAAAACTGTAAAATAGCTCATGAAAAGGAGTAACTCTTCAAATCCCTCGAAATCGAAATAAGAATAGACATCGCTTTTAAGCTTTTCCCAATACTGTATGCCAGATTATTTTTGGTGTGGTCCCATACATCCATATCCGTGTAAACTGCTTTTCACATGCTACCTTTTAAAGCAAGAAAAAAGTCAACTTGTTATGATCTTGATGATTTAAGGGCCTAATATTAATGAATTCCTCTCATTAACTGAATAATTATTCATTCAAACAACGATGAGTCAGAAAATTTCTTTTCAAAATAGAAGCGCAGGACCAGTAGTCAACATTAGCAAGAGAAACCTTTAAAGGGATAGTTGAGTTCTGTTTTCAGACCGCAAATGCCTTCAAAGTGCATTGCTCTTATTCTCATCTATGACATTTCTAGTGCCCTTTTAGAACCTAAAATTGCTATGAAGGTAATTTTAGACCCCAAAATGTGTGAAATTTAGCCAATACAATCATACCAATTCAGCTCCACTTTTTAAAAAAATACGGTGACCGTTAATTAATTATTTAATTAAAAATAACAATACATGAACCGACTGGTTGTGCGTAATATAACCAACACGAAAATGCCAACAAAAAGCCAACACCGGTATTCATTTGGCTGAAATACGACGTAAAATGCGCTATTTCGTTTTTTCAACGGTTTTTTGAAATTATCTAATATTTGTGGTGGTCACAAGTATTATAAATCGTTATATTTATGGATATTTCAGCCGTCTCTGAACCGATTTTGATCAAACAAAGATGATTTTGTCATTTAAATTGTATGTTCTTTCAAATTTGACACTCATTTTTCATTATCTCACCAAAAAAAATGTTTTGTGTAGCGCCCGCTGCAACAGAACTCAACTATCCCTTTAAAGATGAAGTTGAGTTCTGGTCATGCGATTGCATTGTGAAAGCATCTGTGTGGAATCGACCAGAAAAGGTTGAGCATCTAGCATATAAGAATTTGTGTGTATTGCAAGGTTCTGGAACCATCAAAATGATAAGAAATTTGGCCAAGTCTTGGTAAGTTACAAACACTGTACACAGAAAGATGTATATGGGACTACACGAACACGTGGTGTAAAAATCCTACCCCCGAGTTTTACGATGTTACATGACATATTTCGAATATGAAGGCATTTGAAGAGCCATGCTTTTCAGGGAACATGTCTTTATATATGATGTTCTTCCACACTTACATAATAAGAATGATAATGCTAACAAATTATTTTTCACCTCTTCCCAGAACTCAACCTTCTCTTTAAAGTGATATACAAGGAGTTTGTGTCGTGTAGTGATGAATAAAGAATACAAAATAACAACCCGCAAACTTAATATGGAGAAGAATGAGGAGGACAACACACACTCTGACAGTTCAGAACTTTTCTCGAACATTGTCAAAAGCAAATATCCAAGAAATTAAAACTCATTTTGATGGCTGGAAAAATCGGGATCGATCACTCGCCCACGCCTATAGTTTTATCTATCCCACGACGCCTTCACATCTAGACTGTAATAGACACCAAATTCTGATTACTGAATTGTAATCACGAATTTCGTGTCATATTCCTCTGACACCTTTACATTTCGACCTCGTCAGATAGACAGCCCCTCCCCATCGACTGCCAGACCTATTAGAGCAGTCCATTCAAAGAGAAAAATATAATAACATATTTCATTACGTCCAGTTCGTTACTTAAAAGCTATTACGGTACTGCGATCGACAGTATCATGATTCTCACCGCAAATATAATGAATTATTGATAATGATGATTTAATTACTTGCTGGTTGGTTACAGCCGTTTTCCTCATTGAATGTTCGTGAGATTTGGTTAGAAACTGTCAATTGAAATTTACATTAAATTATGTTTTTGTGGGGAGTGGGTCAAGCGTAACTTTAATTATATCATTTTCAACATAGTAGATAATTGTATGATGGATGTTTATAGATATTATAATGAAGGTATTAGAAAAGTAATATACTTTCATGTTCGATTTCAAATAAATATTTACGTTGCGCATGATAAAATGCACATTATGCATGTTATGTATATTGGTCATTTACAATTTACCGGACCCGGATCTTACCCCTTAACTTTCTCAATAGTGGAAAAGATACAGGGAGTTAGAGAGATATAGAGAGAGATAGAGAGAGATAGAGAGAGAGATAGAGAGAGAGAGAGAGAGAGAGAGTGTGTGTGTGTGTGTGTGTGTGTGAGAGAGAGAGAGAGAGAAAGAGGGAGAGAGAGGGAGAGAGAGAGAGAGAGAGAGAGAGAGAGAGAGAGAGAGAGAGAGAGAGAGAGAGAGAGAGAGAGAGAGAGAGAGAGAGAGAGAGAGAGAGAGAGAGAGAGAGAGAGAGCAAATTTGTTAACATTTTCTATAAACCATTTGTACAATGTATATTCTGAAAAAGAATGAGAGTTTTTGTTTACATTTTTTAATAATTTTAGAATGGTGGCATATTTCAGCCAATGGCTGTTCTTCAGTATGGCCGTGCATTCAGAGTAGTAATAGAGAGACTGATCAAGTTACGTCGGCTGTAATTACATTTGTTTTGAAGAAAAACAACGTCATGAAAAACAAACTGATTTAATTTGTTCTCTTTGATAAATTAGCATTACAGAAATATAGTCTATATTTATGTAAATGAGTTGTCTACCTACGCTTTTAGATCAATTGAAAGAAGGTTAAACTTTGATTAAGAGAATCAAATTAGAAGGTTATCCCGCTCTTTTGATAAATCCTTTCCCTGATCATTCTATTCATTTATATCCAAAAGTAAATTCAGATTACGTTGTTATAGCCAGGAGATTGACATGACCTAATATTTTAAACCATTTGAACGCATATATTATATTTCAAACTGAATGCCGACCTTTTCCCCACGCATATAGCTTTGATATTGAGAACTGACAATAAGTTAGAATTTAGTTTAATTAACGTATTTAATTAAATTAGATTCCACTCGTTGTTATCCTGGTAGTAACCATACTCTTAGCTTTTTTTTTCTTAATTTTTTTCTTAAAAATCTTAGATTGTACCTGGTACAAAACCAAAGTGTCCCTCTTAACAATACTCTTAGCTTTTTGTCATTTTATTCAAAATATTAAATTGTACCCAGTATGAAAACGAAGTGTCCCTCTTTTGAGCAGTATTGCTTCTCACAAATTGGGTAAAAGCAATTTTGCGAAACCAGCTGTGCAGTGGTTTCATCTTCTCGTATTGATCACGATGTTTACAAAGGTATCGCGGTTAGTCACTTATTGGACATAGATGCAGAATGGGCTGCCGTCTTCAATGTTACATAAAGATGTTATTTAATGTGCAAGGGTTTTACAACTTCGAATTTCGATTGAAATACATGTGCAATTGTTTAGTAATAGCTGAATTGGAAATCCAAATTCGCATTCTGTAAACTAAAAGTTGATTTAGATACATTTATTTGCCTATATCATTCCAAATGGAAAGACGTAAACCACCATAATACAGAACATCAGAGGACAGTCACATGGGTACGGGGTTAAGGGAGGGGCACGTCTGTAGGTGCCCCTTCCACATTAAATAGGAGGATAATAAACTTACAAAAATAGGAGATAGAGGAACACCAAAATAAAATGAAGGGATCGCCTCTCACATCCCTAGTGTATGGCCTTACTAATTCACATTTTATCCACCGGCTAAGACAGGTGCCCCCCCCCCCCATGATAACAATACCCCCTTATTGTCTGGCCCCTGCTACGCCACTTTTATGGACGTTTGACGAACATATCTCTTGTGTAACAGGTTTCAAGATTGAATGATTCATGTGTTATTTCTTGTTTTTTATGAAAATTTGTCTTTCCCCTCTGATTTTATGATCAATTTATAATATATGTAATTTTTGAAACATAATTGCGATGGGCAAAATGATGCATGATAGTGCGCATGTTCTTGAACAATCTGATGTTGAGGAGTCGATAGCTTTGACAAAATCATGCATGTGGCACAATTTTGTAAATCCCCTAACCTATTATGAAACCTAGATACGCTGCCCTCATTTTACGCAAATTACGACAACAAACTTCGACAATTATGACGACGCACAGTAATACGCTTCAATGATTTGTTTATGTCTTCTTGTAAAAATCAGTTCCCCAAATAATCAGTGGTTTGATGATTTAAATTTATAAGATATTTGGAAATCAATAGTATCCATCACTTGTATTTGTATAGTAAATCTTATCTGTTTTTGTTTTTTTCAAGTCTGTTTTCGATCCTTCATTGCGGTTACTGTCATTACCAGAAATGGAATTAGAATTGGCTTTCGCATAAATTTATATGATGTAACTATGTCTCTAAATACTATATTTACCCATGCCCTATAAAATCTGTTTAATATTAGTTACATATTTTAACCTTTTTTTCGTAATCTGTTTGGTCTAGAAAAGTCAATCGCCATGGTAAGCATAGAGTTTATTGAGAAGATTGGAATTGCTTGGTGCTTGGGGAGGTTTTTACATTTTTTTTGACAAACATGAAGGGAAGTATTTTGCAAAGAGAAATATCAAAAAAACTCTTTAAAAATAAAATCTTTTACTGATAGCTGTCTTTCTCTCCTCTCCCTATCACTCTCCGTTCTATTTACTTATTTATGTATGTGTGTGTGTGTCTCTCTCTCTCTATCTATCTATCTATCTCTGCCTTCCTCCCAAACCCTACCTCCTCCACTCCACTCTTTTTCTCGCTCTCTGTCTCTACCATGACAATACAGCGATGGCTACTGAAGATACAAGGTAACCTTAAACCCGTAGCTGCATCAGAGGGGATACTGCCTACTTAACAAATTCCAGCCATCCTCCGATAATTGAATGAGATAAAGAGCACATAAAAGCTTTGACATAATTACATACAACAGTCTGACCTTCAATGTTATCGACGGTCAAGTACGCCAGGAAAGAAGAAGAAAAGGGAAAAAAGAGAAAAACAAAAGAAGCTCCGACCTTGATCGTGATTAATGTTGACTTAGAGATTTGGATGCTGGAGCTAAATTTCGTTTACATACGAATGATATTTATAAATAAGTGGAAGGTAAATTAATGTGCTTACTAATACTAAGTAATACTTATTATTTCCCATCGTGCTCGTACCATCGTTATTTTCATAATTTCCCTTCTTTACCCTCTATTTCCATCTATCTTATTCTTGTCAAAGAGCATACTTATAAAAAATGCACTCCCACTCCCAGCAACTACATGCATCATACGACAAACGGATTAATAATGGGGATTGACCTTTCAAAACTTAACAATATACATCCTAAAGTGATGTAATAGGTTCGATCCGGAGCCATCATAGAACTCCCACGTATTCATTCCTCTTTAGATTTCACCTGTTCGATTTGTGACTAAAAGGATGCGTCTTTTATAAGGTAATCTAAATGCGAAGGGAGACGCGACGGCTCAATGGTAGAGCAGTGGTCTCGTACCAGGGAGGCCCCGGGTTCGAAACCAAATCGATGCGCTAGTGCTCTTTGGTTAGGCATTTAGGGACTTTTAGATTTGCACGTCGACAAAGTGGACTGCAGCGTGTGACGCCAGTGCCTTATAAGGACGTCACAAGTAGCAGTCCACGATGTCGACGTGCAAATCTAAAAGTCCCTATGAATCCTCATTAGCAACTCGGAGATAATTTAAGGCCATCGGTCCCTTGGTTGCTTACTTTCAGGCATACACATATTTTCTTAGCAGTCAGGTAAACCAGACCGACCAACCAACCAAAGGTAATTTGGGGGTCATGTGTTTCGTTGTCAAAAGTTTTGGGCTGCCGGCCAGGATCTCCATTCGCGAAGTAGCTTGGGCAGTTGCGTAGCTATATGAGGCAAGGGGCACGTGCCATCCCCCATCGAAGGACAAAAAAAGAGAGAAAGGCAAAATGCAAAAGGGGAAAGGACGAACAAAATCTACTGACACGACAAATCCAGCACCCTACGCCGAATAGCGGCCTTTCCGAGGAACGACTGCACCCCTCCCCCGCCCTATGATACCGGTGCCTCGTTATTATGCTACGCCATCGTACAGTGATTACTTGAGTGAATTATGAAGACAATTCGGGACGCGAGACTCCTGGTAGTTTCAGAAAGCCCCTACACATTAAAATTTGACCTGGCAGTATGATCCTCTGATCATCAAGAATTAAATAATCATAGCGAAAATAAAGGGCTTACCCCTAGAAACCTCCGGGTGAACAAACTAGATAAAAACATAACGTCTGGACGGAGTTTCAAGAATTTAGCATTAGCACCATTATGTAAAATTTAGTATTGGAATTACTTGATGTTTGATCGATGCAAATAGGGGATCAATGATAAAATTGGTTTAGTGTTTTGCTCTTATTTTTGAGAAAGAGATTGATGATCCCAATCAGTATGAGATAATTTTGTAGCAAACGGTTCCCTCGGCAAACCAATTGGGCAATATTTCAAAATTCAAGTAATCACATTTGGATCAATACATCACCACTGTGTCAACAGAATAAATCCTTTAATCCTGATTTAAATTATGTTGCCTGTTTTGCTCTACATGCTCCAGCTATAATAACTCCACTGTTAAACTAAGTATTAATCAAAACAAAGGTTTGAATTTGTCCTACTTGACGGAAATCGGGCACTAGATGTATAACCCTTTTCTGTCATCAACAAGTCTCATCGTCACCTTCCGTGAATGAAGACTGAGGACAGAATTACCAAACAGGTACTACCATATGGTACAGCTTACTTTTTTCATCATGAAAATTGGGGCTGCGTGGTGGAATTTTACTCTCACGCTCCCTATCCTCTATAACTACTTATCTTTCTTCATCTTTATTTGTCGTTGTTTTTGTTGATGTTGTCTATGAAAAGCTCGGAATGATATTTCATAAGTTGAAAAGTTGACAACCATGGCCGCGATCTCTAAGTTTTACGCTGTACTTTCCAGAAGCTTTTTGACAGACGACTTCCTTGATTATCCTATTTTTGTTTCCATGGCAACGTATTGTAACGGGCATCGGATTTTAAGAAATCATAGAGGCGAAAGGAAATATATTGTGATGCATATTTTAATCAGCCGTGTATTATCCGTAATTGAAAGGAACTGTGAAAAATCGGCAACTGCGAAATACTGCAGGGACTTTCATGCGGTATATGCACTTTCAAGAAGTATAACACTCAACTTAGTGGTATCTTCTGCGATTTTAGTTCTTTGACACATAATCAGTATAAATCTGGCCGTGTTTGAAGTAAACCAAAGAAAAAGGAAAAGCCAGAAGAAAAAACCCATAAAAAACAGGTAAGACGTCATCAATATTACAAGGTTTCATAATAACTAGGTTTTGTTCAGCGCTTTTCAAACTTGTTAGGTCACGGTACCTCATTTGTGAAATAAAAGGTCTCGCGTCACCCAAATCCCGAATACAGAAGATCATTTTCCATCACTCTGGTAAACGCTAAAGTGCCATGTACACACGTATGGATACAGTTGTTTCTAAAAAAATTGCGGGGGAACGAAGCGAGCGACATTTTTAGGATGTTATTTTGTAAAGATAACACACAATATAAGACATAGTGTTATGTATGCGGGCATCTCGCTGCCCAAAACAATAATACAAAAGTCAACGAATACAATCGCCAACGAAATGCACGAATATTGAGGATATTCGGGCATTTCGTTGACGAAATATTTTTTTTTTCTCGAAATGTACTGAGCGGGTGAAGCGAACGATCGTGGTAAAAATGTAATTTTTTATATTTAAACTATACAAGATATATTCAGGTACAAAGCTGCCAAACAGATCGTATGGCACCTCGTTGACTATTAAACTATGTGAGTATTCAGGCACTTTACTGCCTGTTATCATACTGTTCTGAATGTTGCTAGAAATCGAAGCAAGCGGGAAAAAAGACACTTAATTGCCTTTCAACAAAAAAATCTTTATGAAAATACACAGCGGTTTCTAATATTTTTTTCCCACAAAAATTCCGTTTCTTTCAAAATGGATCCGAAAATATATATTTGATTAATTTCTCTCGCGGTGCCCTAGAGATGTCATACGGTACCCATTTTTTTCAAAGATTTAGAAAGCCTAATTAAATTTAGAGGATCAAATCGTATGATCGTGATGGGGTCAGATGACTATTTCTGGACAGGCTGCTATAGAGTGTGACATATCAACCTCAAATTCCATATCCACAAAGGGTTGCCAAAAATAGCGTTCAATCCACTGGGAGGTTTCCGTTGTAAACACAGCAGTAAAGCAACTTTATAGATCTGTACTGTTTAATGACGGACAGCTTTTTTATAATGGGGACGCGATCAATCTTGGTTTATAGTGACTATTATGTACACATGTTTACTTTGACCTATCAAAGTATCTGTCTTTATTATCGCGACTTGTGACAACTTCTCAATATACAGTTGGCCTAGCCAAGATATCCCATAATACATGATGCAATGCAGTGTATTAGGGAGTAGGGTCTCTCTCCCCGTAACATCAATTCCCCCTCATGGGCGCGGTTCTTTAAGGACATGAATATTTTGTAGGGAGGGCTTGGGTCTCGGGGAGGGGCTTAAGGTTCGTGCATTCAGTTTCTATGTGCTTCGCTTAAATCAATTTATAACTAATGATTTTTTTTTTAAATTATTATTATTATTTAGGGGGTGGGTTGAGCCCCAACTTCATTCCCTCTAGAACAGCAACTGCCCCCCCCCTCAATGTCTAAAACCCGGCTACGCCATCTCTCCCTTCATGTACTCTAATGAGGCCCGTGGCGTTCCCCCTGAAAATCGAGCACTCGTGTTAGCTTACAAACAAAGTTCGTATGATTTAGGACCAGTTCACAATTAAATCATGATTTACGTTCCAAACCATTTATTTTTCCCGTCACGCGAAATTACGAAATTAAATTCTGCGTTTGGAGCACTATCGTTTTCAAACACTGATGAAATACACTCCCATTTCAGCCTGTGGGGAAGGAATGGTATGAGCTGGGCACATCGTAAATTTTTGGAGAACGGGATGGTGACATATTTTAGATGATTTTTGGGGACATGTATACAGACTCGTTCATCACTCCGGCAGCGTTTCGTCAAAATAGCCCTGTAGAGCAACTTTATGGTGGTTTTGGGTAGCGATTGTGATTTAGGTAAAGTGTTGAAAGGGGAAGTCAACCTTGATATTAAGATTGTTTTGATATAAGCAAAAAAATAAGACAAACGGGTCTGTAAAAGTTAATCATTGATTTTTATTAAGCACTTTTACAGAACACTATCAGAGCTCTGATACAACAAGAAAAAAAACGTGTATTTAGAACCTTAGCAGTAAATGTTGCAGCAAAATATAATTAAAAATAAGAAAGATATGAATTTCTGAAGGCGTCATCAGGAAAACACAAACTGGTAACACTGTGACGTATCTTTCGAGCTCTTCTCCAATATGCTCCGTACAGAAAATGTCATAAACTCTCATTTTCTTAGTTGCTGATGACGGAAGAGATTTGTTTCATACAGGGATTGCATGGAAACATTATTGCAAGAGTTATATTAGGGTGAATGTAAGGGAAAATATAAAGTTTTTAAAGTGTTTTAGTACAGGGCAAATGTGAGGGGAGCTCAAAGATACGTCACAGAGTTGCCAATTTGTGTCTGATTGGTCGAGCCTTCCAAAATTCAGAACTTTCTTATTTTTTTATCGGTTTTTGCTCAAAATTTCACTGACTCGCTGCTGTAATTCTTCTGTTTCTTTTAAAACCAAATTAATATCAGGGTGGACTTCGCCTTTAAGGTAAGCGTAAGTTTATAATGTTTGTGTCAGGATCGAAGTGAGGAATTCTACATACAACCATTATTTATTTCCGTGTTTAAAACACAGGAAGTTCCTTTTTTCTAGGACTCTCTGATCGATGCTATGCGCCTCATTATCCATTTCCTATTGAAATTAGCCTCGTTCGAACTACATCTATGTCCACGTGATATTCGCGTGATCGAGAAATCTAGTTTCTCTGGTGGTCAAAGGAAATCGTATGATGATACAGATATCGATCGAAAGGGGTTTCCGATTTTGCTCCTGGGTCACGTGTTTAATACACCGCAGTCACATGGTCAAACCGACTCTAACCCGACCAATTCCCGGCTAATTGGGGTCGTGTAATATCGAGTTTGACCCGTTCTCGATGTGACTTGGCTATTGTTCAATAATAAAGAAGAAAATAAACTTAGTTCCGTTCTGATTATTATCCTATTTACAAAGTGTCCGAATCTCTCGTGATTTCAGGGACGTGCTAATATCACGAAACAACGGATCCGTGCCTCTTTTCCCAAATGAAAAAGATGTTCTTTTGCGACCGATATATTAGAATTTGACCCCACCTTTGTCCCCCGACGTCGAAAGCAATACTGACCACCACACCTCCACGCATGCTGTGGTCACTTACAGAGTGACCACTGTTCTCATAATTTGGGCTGTAGCTAGGGTTATTTTGAAGAAGGGGCAAGAGGTGGTGTCGGTCCAAAATTTGCCAAAACGTCTTCTTGAAGGTTTTTATCACAATGACCAAAAGCTAAAAATTACCCCGTGTTTTTTTCCTCAAAATTGCAAACATGGTAAGGAATAAATTTCACGCCCCACTAGATTTTCGAATTAGCAACAACAACAAAAAAAAAAAAAAAAAAAGTTTTGTAGTTTGCACCAGGGTCAAATTCAACCCTCTCTCTCAGCAATCTGATGACGCCCTAATACTTAAATGCCCATGAAATGAATGGACACAGCTGCAGCTGAACATTTGTCACTTTATAAAAAAGACCATTCCCCTTTAATTATTTAAAACTAGAATTTACTAACTTTATCGGTAAAACAAAGGAACGTGAAAAATCGAATGCAAAACAGGCATTCAATGATTCCACGAAAAGAATACTGAACATAGTTGTAGCTTTCTGGAGAAAAATAGAAGCTGGTGAGACTGATAGAGACAGAGAGAGGGGGACGGAGAGAGGGAGAGAGAGAGAGAGGGAGGGAGAGAGAGAGAGAGAGAGAGCTCTAGCTTTCTGGAGAAAAATAGAAGCTTGTGAGAGTGATAGGGAGAGAGAGAGGGGAGGGAGAGAGAGAGGGAGAGAGAGAGATGGGAGGGAGAGAGAGAGAGAGAGAGCATATCACACCCCTTCTCTCTCTCTCTCTCTCTCTCTCTCTCTTTCTCCCTCTCTACATATCTCCCTGTCTTTCTCTCTATATATTCCCCCTTCACTATTTCTCTATTTCTTCCCACTCTCCCTCTCTCCCTCTCTCTCTCTCTGTCATGTTCCCCTCTTCTTTTATCCCTTTTCTGTATTTTGTTCACAGCTCCACAAATGGCTACAAAAGATATGCATTATGTAGAAATGCATGTAGCAACATGACCTATCTCTCTACCCCTATAAATTGTCAACATAAGAATGCACAGGTTATTGGCATATTGATTCGCAAAGGATTTAATCTCATCACATTAATGTTGGAGTTTCAATCCATCTCATTAGACCCTGAAAATCTATCAATACTTTCATATATTCATCATGCCATCGGATTTAAATACTAAGTGCATAGCTCCCTGTCTAATACGTGACTGGCGCGCTGAAATAAATGCATAATTTATGCTTTAATCCATGGCCGAATTCAATGATCTCTTTTTGACACGTTTCTCTCGACCGTTCCCCAGGAAACATGGAAAACAACAACAAGATGTTCATATTTCATCAAACGAAACGAAGACGAATATTTTGAAACAAAATGAGCCCTGGTTCGAGCTTGATCTAATTCATAAACTTGACCTCGGGTCGGATCCAGCATTTTGTACGTGTGGCATACAACAAAGATTTACATAATTAATGGCGTTTTGTTGTTGCTGCCTACCAAGATATACCACTAAGGATTCAACTGGGTCATGGACCGGTTGCCTCTCCCTAAATTTACCAGAGGATGTGTGGTCAAATCATTATTGTTGATATTCGTTTGTACATGTTTTCAAAATGTTTTGATTGTAGAGAAAATTGCAAAATTAGGAAAAGGCGAAATAAAGTGTAACTATGACGTCTGCAATTAACTTCAGTTTGTTTTTGTTTTGTTATTTTAATGATCCACACGAAAACTTAAAAATTACATCTTATTTCCTAAGTTTGGTTCTTATTTGTATTTCGGGTACAACTATTCAAAGACATGCCTTTAAAAAATGCTGAGTCGAAAACTAAACTTGGTAAAAAAAAATATTTTGACAATTTGACGGTTCGTCGAACCATTAAAGTTGAACTTGAATAAAGCTGCAAAAAGGTTGCTCCACCTTCTTACCCGCAAGATTCAATTCCTGAATTGCTGGAATGATTTGATTCTTGGTCAGGTATCCATAACCCTTTCGATAGTGCTCTATTCCATGAACTTCCTCCAGCTGAAGACCCAGTCGACATACGATAAACATCCTCCTTTCATTACCTAGCAACCGGCAAGATTCTGCGTATAAAGTTGGAAAACCGCTCCTCTGAGCGATCCATAAGAGGAATTCAATTGCGCGCTATTTATTTCGGCGGGGGTGAAAAAAAGACGGGGCGATCAAATAATGAAACATTTCTCGGCGGATCGATGCTCGTGCGGGCAGATGAGTCCGAGCAGACGACCCGAAGTCATTCTATCATCGACGAAGATGATAAGATTCCAAGATGGCGACGAAAGTTGGTAATCAGAATCGGGAACGCGTCGTGTATGGATCGTAATCGGTGGACGGCTACCGATGATTGGGTAATGGTGAGAAACAATTAGAGAAACAGCACTAGACGTCCAGAAAAAGGTTCATGGGAGGTATAGCATTTCTTGGATTTTCTTTTTTTGTTCTTCGTCGCAAATGGTTGTGTATAGTGCTATTGCACCTTATGCAATCACTAGGCCACTATAATTATATGACTGTGTGTGTATGGGGGGAGGAGGGGGTGGAAGTTTTCGAGGAATATAGAAGCAACGTAGGCCTATACCTGAAAATTCAAACAGAAAGGGAGGTTCTGGAACGTCATCATAGTCCCAAATTCGCCAATTGTATTTTTTTAAATTTTAAAGTGGGAAAATGTCCAGCAATGCTGGCGAAGAATAAACTTTTTATAAAAATGTTGTTATTATTCAACGAGCGCAGATCAAGGAGAAGTACATTTTCGTTAACCTTTGCGAAAAAATCACGGATGTCTCAGTGTCCCTAATTGGCACAAAGTCGAAAAAATTTATTTTGGACGTCGCTTTTTTTTCTTTCGTTGCTACAATTAACATGATGAAGTTCATTCGAATCACAATAGCTTTCGATGCATACAGTTTTAAACTTAGTCCGCGTGTCTTAACATTTAATTAATGCACAGCCTCAGAAACGCTATACATTTTGAGGATGAGGAAGAGTCTGTATAGCCCTATATGTTTAGTCCATTACCCTTATCAACGGTCACTTCTACAACAGAAGTAACACAATTAGAGACGATTATCAGAATTTTATTCACATAATAGTGACCAACAGCTTTCCTCCTCCTTCATCACGTGTTATCGTCTCACATGTGCATTCAAAAGCATAGATTCAATGTGTGTCCACAATCTTTGAAATTGATTTTTTTTTTCTCCTAAATGCTTTTAAATACCCAAATTCTCTTAGGCAAACACGCACATACTACCAGACGACAACAAACCTACGGTCTAATTTGATCGGTCACTTACTATCGAAAAGGTGTGCCCTCCTGCACTGTCTTCTGCTGTGGCCCACATTTCCACATCCCCTGTCAGTTGAAGATCGATATCAGGGCTTAAATGGCTCTTGTTTGTTCTACTTTTCATTTGCACTTCCAATAAATATCGAGCCCCTCTTGCCCATCACCTTCTAAACGTTAAACATTAGCTCCCAAATGCGCGCTGAACTGGTTTATGGTAAATACTGGTATTAAATGGAATTGTGAGATTTTTCTTAAGAGTGATGCAGATTGCAAATACTAGGCCGGCAACATGGGACGCTGTATATTCAATGCAAACAAATAGATGGAAAAGAAACACGTCTGAACTATAATACCACATGCGTTAGATAAAAAGCAGCTTGTATTCCAAACTTACGGGGGCACTTGCCGCACCTCTAATAAAAAGAAAATACGGTTGAAAGAACTAAAGGAAAAGAGAGAAGAAAAAAATAGCGACCAAGAAGGAACATCCTTCAATATCCTTTCACTAATCATCGAAGAAGAAGAATATGTTGAAGAAGAAGAAGAAGAAGAAGAAGAAGAAGAAGAAGAAGAAGAAGACGAAGAAGAATTAGAAGACGAAGAAAAAGAAGATGAAGAAGAAGTACATTTAGAAGAAGAAAAATGAGAAGGATAAGAAGGAAAAGAACAAAAAGGCGACGACAAAGAAGGAGAATTGTGGTTTTTTATACAACGCTCATGTCACACCTTGACGCTCCAACAAATGTGATATACATGAGAATGGTGTTCTATCCTAAGATGCATATCTTATTTGTAAGAGCTCTGTGAAAATAAAGCCATGAGTTTATGCCACTGAGGTCAACTTGATACCCTTAGCAGCTTTGTTACACTTTAGGGCTCAGGCTGCTGAGCACATGCTGCAGATGGTAAAGAAGCGAACTTGAAAAAACAAAACATCAATACGAAAATAGTTGAGTGGGTTTACGGTATGTAGGCCAGTGCAGGGATATCCTCGATCCCTGGTCATCAAATTCTAGGCCTCCAGGGATCTAATTTCATTATATGTATAGAGGAGGGAACACATTGCAGGGGTGGGGTCGTCTGCTATCAACCAATACTGCCGGATTTATTTAAAATTAATTGAAGGGCCTACTTTTGAAACTTTAAAATAATTCAAATACCATTGATTATCATGATGACAGGCACAGCTTAATATTGGTTCCGCCTACCTCCAGAAGAAAAATAAATAAAGTAAGAAAAAACATTTTCGATGAAAATAAATCAAATAAAAGTATTCCGCAAATATTCTGTAGTATCTAAGTTTACTGATACTCTTGGTTTGCTGAAAACCTTTGGTGTCATAATATCGAATTTAAGGCCGCCAATATCCCTGTGATATACCCGCCAAAATGGAAGGCATGAGTAAACGCTTAGAATTGCAAAATGTGATGTTTAGAAACTGGATAGATTTCGACATTTTGATTCGAATGTTCGAGTGGGCTGCGGGGGGAACATGAACAAAAGATGACAGTAAGTGAGGGTATGGGATGGGATGTCGTAGAAATTAAAACCATCATTTTCCTTCTCTCTTTCCTTAATGGCAGCAACCCTGGAAGAATGTTGCCCTGGATTTTGCCAGAGGGTTTTGATGAATGTTTGTGGAAATAAGGTATCACAAAAGGCTCTAAAGGGGACTTATCCAATTTGATCACGTTCCCGTGGGTCGTGTCACGTGATTTAAGGGAGCAAAAAAGCTCGTGTAGTCTGCTAATCGGATGGGAATGATTGCGAGTTGAAACGCGGGCCAATTTTCCGCGGTTCAGCGGTGAAGATAAATTGTTTAAGTTTGATTCTATGAGTATTTGCAATTTGATGAAAGAGGTATTAACAGAGTGATGATTGATCGAATGTTGAGTTTACAGTGATAGTGAAAATGAATTGAATCCGGTTTTTCTTTTAGATGAGACTAAGATTTAAGTGATTTTAAACGTATATGGTAACGAATGAAGAGGGTTATCTGTCATTTAATACGTGTGTGAGATCCATGAAGTAACAGCCTTCCATCTATCAATGAAATTGATCTGTCCAATTAATATATGTCCTGTCTTAAATTGTGTTCCTGATATGGAATAATATACGATTTATTTTTTCCCATGAAGTCTGAAATAAATGTTAAGGCGCCTAAACTATTAAGCAATTTTGGGAAATTTGATGGTAAATTTTATTTGGCAAACTTGTTGCATTAGGATAGGGAGCATGATAAAAAAGGGACATTTTATGAAATACACATGTTTAATATTTTATAAAGCGACAGTTGAGTTCAAACCTTTTTTCTTCTCTCCCACTCATTTGTGGAGAGATGATGTAGCTTAATATGGAGGAAAAAAGTGGGATATGTCCTCGCTTTGTTGTTTTGATATAAGTTTAAGCCATCGCCTACGGGAGCTAAGTACCCCTGGATTATGGGAAATAAAAAAATCCAGTAGATCATGAGTAAAAAATACTTTTGTTCGCTCTATAGTCAAATTTATTTTTGAAAAGGTTAATGATTTCAGATACTCTCTCACTCCTCTCTCTCTCTCTCTCTTTCTCTTTCTCTTTATCTATCTCTTTCTCTTTATGTATCTTTCTCCCGTTTCGTTATCCCTCCTATTTTGTGTATTGAGTGATGGATCCTAGTTTAAAATGTTTATGATTTTTTCCTAGATATACGTCATTCTAGAAGTGTTTCCACCTCTCTCTCTCTCTCTCTCTCTCTCTCTTCCCACCTCTCTCTCTTTCTCTCTCTCTCTCTCTCTTTTCTCTCTCTCTCTCTCTCTCTCTCTCTCTCTCTCTCTCTCTCTCTCTCTCTCTCTCTCTCTCTCTCTCTCTCTCACACTTTCTCTCTCTCTTTCCCTTTCTCTCTCTCCCATTATTCATACGTTCTGTGATGAGTGATGGACCTTTCGATCAATGATGGGATCAAAATCGACTGATTACATTTTTGTTCTAATTCCGAGTTTTCCCAATTTATACGTCTTCAAATTCTTACTTTAAAACCATGCAGCTTTCTGTCATGATATTTTAGAAAAATATATTCGCCTGACCTTTTAAACGAAAGGGAAAGACGTAACCTATTTTCACGATCCTTTTGGACATTGGTTTTGAAGCGCTGGAGACTGCAGCAATATACTCGGGATATATTAGTGATCTTATTGTTTTTGTTACATCCTGTTACTGAAAATATCTTAGAATTGTTTCTTCTTCAAACCTATGAAATTCGAGTGGAAATGGGGGTAAATAGAAGAGACTAGTGAAAGGGGAACCCCCCCCCCTTTTTTTTTTATACAGCCCTCTATTGGACCATAAGATACATGTGTATGTCTTTATATTCTTATTTCTTTTTCTCTTTCTATTTGGGAGGGGGTTCTTATCAATCAATGTCGTCCCCCCCCCCTCCCCCCATCCTCTGTCTCTGAAGCGTATTTCTGTCAGTGCCACAACTCTAAGATTCAGATTGCATTTGTGTCATATGTGTCACTTCCCCCTAAAATACCCCACGGGCGACCCCCAGGATAAGATCCCTCTCGACTAGAGATACACGCTGAAACAAGTTTCACTTATAATCATTGATTGGTGAATTGTAAGACAATAATATTGAATCTTATCTTTTTATGCAAATTAGTCTTATGCTGGCCAAAATGCAATTTCGAAGCGTCT
This sequence comes from Strongylocentrotus purpuratus, assembly GCF_000002235.5. Taxonomy (NCBI): domain Eukaryota; kingdom Metazoa; phylum Echinodermata; class Echinoidea; order Camarodonta; family Strongylocentrotidae; genus Strongylocentrotus; species Strongylocentrotus purpuratus. Next base: position 20,652,546 of record NW_022145607.1, on the reverse strand, counting down.
CATGTGGACGGCAATGCAAGGTCTTATATATTTATTTGTTTTAATATAATCTTAATTTACGGCAGTAATAAAATATGAAAGGACATATTTTCAAATTGTCATTTTAATTAATAATCACCGACTGTTTGGTCTAAATATTCATATTGAAAAAATTGGATTTAGAGCATGATTAATTTATTATTAAAAGCGGACGGTCAAGCTTATAATATTTCAGTAGGTAATTGTATATTAATACCTGGATAAAGGTCGCGTATTGTTGGGTTATCTGGAAAAAGTGGCAGGGAACCAATGTTTTCAAGGACCCACAAAACAAATTAACGTCGCCTAAAATTTGTTCGTGTTATACAATTTCAATTTCAAAGACGATTTTGACATTGCCTGGGGTTTATTCAGATGCCTTTGACTTCAACAATAACAACCCCAAAAGTGATGCAGAGTGCTAAATAATAAGTGAAGAAATCAATTAAAGATGGGGTGTTTTATTTCGTTCAACGTAACATGAAAGAGAGACCTTTAATAACACGCGTGTGTTAACGTTAACGCATCGCTGGTTATCACAAGGGCGTTTTCTCGAAGATTTGAACTGTGTCGGAAACACGTGTTGCGATTAAGCCCGCTCAACTGAACGCAGTTGCGTTCTCGAATCAAATTACATGGACGATTTGTAATTGAAGACAAAATCAATGGCTATTCATATTTGTGTAGCTCTCCCATTATATGTATAGCGATCGGTCATTTCATATTTTGTTTTCTTAGGTTCACAAAAAAAAATGAATCGATCTGATTAATATTTCAAAGCAAATTGTGTTTTTTTTTCTAAATGAGATCGTTATACTGATAGCAACTATCAGCATGTAATCGGTTTTGTCTCGCATCTGACAAAGACTGCAAAAAAGGGCGACTTTCGAATCGAGTAGCGTTCCTGGCATAAAAAACGTCTTTACGGCCTTATAAATATTTTAGAGAAGATATTAAGAAGCTACATTACTGATGACGTGTTGTTTTGAAACTATCAGCGTGGCAAGGAAATTTCGAGATTTATTACATTTCAAAGGTAAAACTGCGTCATAACTAAGTGTTCCCGGCATCTCTAAAGCTTAATGTCATTCAATATTAATGCGCTGATTACCGCGAGCAAGGGTATTAAGGTACTGGTAATCATATCATTTGTAGTATCCTTCCAGCTTCCGTACGTCTTTTTTCCTAAGGTCCCACCTATTCAAGTCTAATGGGGTTTAAATCCTTCCATAAATCAAACTCTAAGGTCTTTTGATAGCTTCTCTCTTGAAAACATGGATGTTTCATATGTGTAAATGATTGATTGACGGAAGGGTTTCACTCTGGCGTAATATCCAATCCTGGTATTTATAAAGCGCCAATATCTAGTTGCCTAATCAAAGGCGCTGAAAAATAGCTACTCGTTGAATAATATGTGTCCATTAGGACACTCGTTTTACTTCTAATGTTGATTTAACGTTAGATTCAAAAGGCACTAACTCTAGTTTTCATCTGCGTTTATGATTGACTGACGAAAGTGAGGCGCTCTAGCCGCTAGCGTAATAACTACCGTCTTCCTCCATGCGTTAGATAGGACACTCGTTTCATATTAAGTGATGAAATTGTAAATTCAAAAAGGCGCTCACTCCAAATATCAGTTGCGTTAACATTATGATGGATTAATTGACGGAAGGGCTTCAATCTGGCGTAACAGCTATTTTGTTCCTATCACGCGTTAATTATGACACTTATTTCACATCACCTGATTATCATGTTCATTCCAAAAGGCTTTTAACTCCATTTTTTCATTTGCGTTTTATATGAGTGATATACGGAAAGGCTTTAATCTGGGGTAATAGTTTCCATGTCCTATCATGTATAAATTATGACGCTCGTTCCATATCTAATGCTGATTATGACGCCGGGTAATTCCAAAAGGCGTTTACCACAGTTTTAATCTGCGTTTATAATTGATTGACAGATTCACTTCAATCAGACGTCATAATATATAGCCACCGTAATTTATTTGCATGCATCATGTAGGACACTTGTCTAATGCGAAACTTACGTTAATTCTAAATGGCGCTTACTCAATTCAATCTGATGTAGGAGTTACCGTTTCGTATCATGCGTCAGTTATGACACTCATTTCACACCTAACGCTGATATTACGTTAATTCCAAAGCGCGCTAACGCCTGACGTCTGACGTCATCGACGGAATGGTTTCACTTTGGCGTACTTCTGACCGTTTCTTATCATGTGTCAATTATTGTGAAAATCGTTTCACATCTAACGCTAATATAACGTAAATTCCAAAGAGCGCTAACTCCTGATGTGATCTGCGTTTCTGATTGATTGACGGAATGGTTTCACTTTGGCGTACTTCTGACCGTTTCTTATCATGTGTTAAGTATGACAATCATTTCACATCTAACGCTAATATAACGTAAATTCTAAAGAGCGGTAACGCCTGATGTCATCTGCGTTTCTGATTGAATAACGGAATGGTTTCAATTTGGCGTACTTCTGACCGTTTCTGATCATTGTGTCAATTATTATGACAATCGTTTCACATCTAACGCTGATATAACGTAAATTCCAAAGAGCGCTAACGCCTAATGTCATCTGCGTTTATGATTGATTGACGGAATGGTTTCACCTTGGCGTATTTCTCACCATTTCCTATCATGTGTCAAGTATGACAATCATTTCACATCTAACGCTGATATTACGTTAATTCCAAAGAGCTCTAACGCCTGATGTCATCTGCGTTTCTGATTGATAGACGGAATGGTTTCACTTTGGCGTAGTTCTGACTGTTTCATATCATGTGTCAATTATTATGACAATCGTTTCACATCTAACGCTAATATAACGTAAATTCCAAAGAGCGCTAACGCCTGATGTCATCTACGTTTATGATTGAATGACGAAATGGTTTCACTTTGGCGTAGTTCTGACCGTTTTCTATCATGAGTTACTTAGGACAATCATTTCACATCTAACGCTAATATAACGTAAATTCTAAAGAGCGGTAACGCCTGATGTCATCTGCGTTTCCGATTGAATAACGGAATGGTTTCAATTTGGCGTACTTCTGACCGTTTCTGATCATGTGTCAATTATTATGACAATCATTCCACATCTAACGCTGATATTACGTACATTCCAAAGAGCGCTAACTCTTGATGTCATCTGCGTTTCTGATTGAATGACGGAATAGTTTGACTTTGGCGTAGTTCTGACCATTTCCTATCATGCGTCAATGAGGACAATCATATCATATCAACCCTGAGTTGACTAATGTTAATTCCAAAAAGGCACTAAACCAAGTTGTCATCTGTTGTTTTTTTTTTTTTTTAATTTGATTGCCGGAAGGGCTTTAATCTAGCGTAATAACTTCTGCTTTCTCATCTAATGTGTTAATTCGAAAACTCGTTTCATATCTCAAGGTGATATTACGTTGAATCCAAAAGAGCCCTAACTCCTAATGTCAACTGCGTTTCGGATTGATTTTAGCACCGTTCTGACCAGTTTCTAACATGCGTCAATTAGGACAATAATTTCATATTAACACCGAGTTAACTAATGTCAATTCGAAAAAGGCACTAACCCAAGTTGTCATTTTTTTTAATTTGACTGCCGGAAGGGCTTCAATCTGGCGTAATAGCTTCTGCGTCTTCTAATGTGTCAATTAGGAAACTCGTTTCATATGTCACGCTGATACGATATGAAGAAAAAAAAAGGCACCAACTCAGGTTTTTACTTATGGAGATACTGAAATATATACTTCCATGTTTCCCGGGAACCTAACAGTCCGTCTATTGAGAAAAAATGTTAGTATCATATTCAAATTTGCAATTTCAGATGTTACATCAAACCCCTTTTGAAAAATTGCTGAGCCGTAAATTTACAAACGTTTTAAAGAAAAAATACTTATTGGTAGGTAATTTAACTAGAGATTTACAATTTTTAATTTAATCTGCTCGCTTCATTTGATATATTTGATAACACAAATGGCAGTGACGAAAATGTGATCAATAATTCATTCCGCACCGACTTTAGACAGTTGTAAACTCTGATGAGAACGGTAGATCTATGTGGAATGGGCAATGTGCCGAAAATGTAAGCATAAGGTTATAGTGCTTCGTATAATATTGTTTTGTTTGGATGTTCTTTGGACAGTGTGCCTCCTACTAGCCCAATATAATGTTAGGATGTAGTTGTTGTTTTTTATTTCAACATTATCCCACAAGCTCCACCGCTATCGATCCCCTCCCCCTCCCCCCCCCTCCCCCTCCCCCTCCTCACTCTCTCTCTCTCTCTCTCTTATTGATATTTCTTCTTTTAAAAAGTAGATCCAGACCTTCCTTAAGACAAAGCCAATCCTTCTAGCATATAAACCTGATCCGATTATGCCTTTAATACTCTCATCATTGTACATTAGACATTACCCCAGTCGTATCCTACATTCAGGGGCTTCCATACTTGTCTTACGCGCCGACAGTAATACTGAAATTACGTAAAAGGATATAATAAACGAGCCTTGAGAAATACGAGTATGGGGACCGCCCGAAAACTAGACTATACAGAGTACTGTACCTGAGGAATAGGATTCGATTGATGCTATCCAGTACCGCTTATGAAAGCCTTCGAAGTTTATCTCATCACTTTGAGGGTGGATGGAAATGATTTCAAATTGCTCATGAAATCAATCGTCCGTTCCTGTTTGCCAACCGGTCTAGAAATACATGAAGGAGTTTGAGTGTATGCATGTAGATGTTTTCTTGGAGGAAGAGCTTATTACACTGCGGTTTATGATGTTCTCTTGTCTGTGTCTATATGCAGTGAATTATTTGGAGTAATTACGAGTGTGGGCGGAAAGAGTGTTTATCTACTCTACTGCCAGGACTGTGGTGAGAGAGGAGGAGGCAGGCACAGCGGTGAAACGATGGGTTTATAAGGGGAATGATGGTGAATGGAAGGAATAACATGAGACCTAAAGACAGACGGACAGACATTCAAAGAGAGAGAGAGACAGAGAGAGAGAGAGAGAGAGCGCAAGAGAAAGAGAACAGGCAGAGAGAGAGGGAGAGAGAATTAAAGGAGAAAGAAACATAGAAACAGAGAAAGATCGAGAGGTATAGTGCTGGTGCCAGGTACAAAGACAAATTTAAAAATAAGACGATGGAAGGGAGAAAGATTAATAAAGAAAAGTGATATTTCAAAAGATGCTAATAGAACAGAAAAACAGGAAATGGCCACCGATATTCATACGATATTCATTTATACTTCTTTGAAAAGCAAAGCGATACCGCAAAGGCAGGGAGAGACAGAAAGGCACATGAAAAGAAAAAGAGAGGGGGGGGTCAATCTTTATTACAAAAACAGGTTATGTTTTAAGAATTAAGCGGGGAAGAGTGAAAATAAGAGAGATGACTGGGGGAGAAATCATAAGAGAAGAGGATAGTAGAGATCGAGATACGAAAGAGAAAGGGTGAGCGAGAGAGAGGTGACAGAAAAAATAAAAGACAGTGGATATATAGAGTGTGGGAGACAGAGAGTGTGTGTGGGGGGGAGAGAGAGAGAGAGATAGAAAGAGAGAGAGAAAGAGAGAGAAAGAGAGAGAGAGAGAGAGAGAGAGAGAGAGAGAAGTGTACTATTGAACAGGCGGACAGTCTGACAAATAGCTGTATGTATCAATTGTGATATTTTGATAGAGTAGATAGATACACAATCACCCGAATAATGGATGCGTTTGGAAATGGAGTTTCACCTCGCCAGATTCACGTCCACTCCAATACGGACCAGGCTTCTAATGTCACCTACGTGCTTGGCATAATTATGAAGTACATTGTAGATGTAGATGAAAAGATTTCTAGATACAACAACAATCGGTCCTTTTTCTTCTTCTTCATCTACCTCTTTTTTCTTTTTAAACAAACAGGAAAGACAGAGGTGGGTGAGTTAAGTGATGGGAAAGTGCAAAGAGAACAGGGTAAAGTGATGGCAAAGAAACGGTGACAAGCGAGTCCAGGATTATGTAGCGAGAGGGGAGAGGGTGGGGCGATACCGAAATATATCAGGGGTTCAGGGGCCTGTTTTGGGGAGTATAATTTTGAGGTGACACACGTTTTTAGAATACTAATTTAACATGTTTAAATTGATATATTATCCCGCAATATCATTATTTTTCATCATCAATTATCACCAATAGTTGAATACCCTGGCAAAGTTTTTTTTCATGTAATTGTGGAGTCCTTTGCCCCTTTATACTTGTATGCAATATCTTTCTTCCTCCAATCAAGCGCAACTTTGCTATTTGTTTATGGACTTGATGCTTTACTACTTTTCTATATACATTGCGTCCCAGAAAAAACGAAACCGAGAAGTATCGATGTTCTATCATAACTTAATCACAACTATAATTAATGAATGATACATATTTGGAAAGCTTAGAGTCCCCTCTTTCATGTGATGCTACTATATTGCTGCATATTTCACGCATGAGTGATTAAAAGCAATTTGAAGGAAGGAAACCAAAAAGACATTTGGCGGGCGGTATCTGAATTTCGAAGGAAAATTCACATTTCTAGAAAGTTGAGTTTCTACCCTTTCATATGGCACCTCAATCAGGAAAAATGAGCGAGGAATGACAAAGTTCTGTTTGTTTAAAGTAGTGCTTGCATTTCCATAATTTTATTAAACGAATTCGTTTTAATCACTCATGCGTGAAATATGCATCATCTGAGTAGCACCAACTGAAAGAGGGGACTCTAAGCTTTCCAAATATGTATCATTCATTAATTATGGTTGTGATTAATTTATGATAAAACATCGATACTTCTCGGTTTCGTTTTTTCTGGGACGCACTGTATACAAAATTAGATTAGACATTCTATTAAAACAGATTTTCTTCTCACGATACCTCTCAAATATTCTAGAAAAATCCGCCAGCTCCGTTGTGCCCCAGTGAGCTTAAATAGTATTATTGTAATTACATAAATTGTGACGGAAAATCCATACCACCTGGCCTCAATATATTCATTAATTTCTATTAGTTTTGTGTTTCCTTTATTCCTAAAATCCTCAGTTCGATTTTTCGCAATCGGACAATAATTGAATCGCTTTTTTTGTCTAAAAAAAAGATGTTTTTAATGCAAGGGATGCATATTTGTATGAATTAAATGAACGTTTTATGCATTAAACTCAAAAACAGCATTATCATTCGAAATAGCTTCAGGGAAGATTTTCTTTGGAATACTAATTTATTCATTACTACTAGTCCATGGATCTCTGTCACTGCTGTATTACCTCAGTGAACATAAAGGGGATAGATACCGTGGTCAAATTGACATTAAATTTGACAAATAATCTGTATCCCCCGGCCACAATATCAATTGGTTTTCAATTTCATTTTTCATTGATTTTATAACTCCAGGCCAACCTTCACATATAGCATTATAATCAAATTGCCCTTTTCGCTTTTACAAAAACAAAATCGTTACCGTTTTTGTAATAAATAAATGATATTGATATATGATATCGATATATTTCCCCAATTCTTAAACACGTGAAAATACCACGCCTTGGTTTTACAGAGCAGAGAATAACGTTTGCAAATGTTGTAACTATACTGTCCTGCCGCTCGGCATGCTTAAAAATCATTCGAAGTCGTTTCAGGGAATGTCCATCCACCTACAACCCCCCCCCTTCAAACAAAAAAGAACAATAACAAAACAAAACAAAACTCAACTCACCTTAGGAAAGCAATTTGTATAAACAGAAACGAGGGTAGAGTTGAAGATGTCTTTTCTTTTGTTGATGTTTTTTTTTAACAGAAAGAGAAGAAGAAGAAAAAAGATTTCTACCGTCAATCTCGCCGGAAATTCTTATGGGAAGTAACATACTCCGAAGCTTGAGTAATCAATAGGTCTGACTTTTTTCGTTTTCTTTTTTTCCCCTTCTTGTTTCTGCTTTTTATGCAACCAAATTGTATTGTATTGCACCTCTTTAACTAATGGACGACACAAACACATTTTCTACATAGATAGTTCTTTATAACCGGGCCAATTTTCACCATGCTACAGTTCTATTATTGATGTTTAATCTCTGGGGCTTCAATGTCCGCTGGAACATGGATGTAAACAAGATGCCCGGGTTCTTTCGTAAGCATAGTTTCGCATCACAACTTTGAAAGTATTCCTTCTTATCTCCACGTGGGAGACGGCTAAATAATAATTGTTCTAGCTTTAGAAACTCCTCTGAAACAACATGTTTTCAGTTAGAGAACATGTTATGTTCTTTTTTTCGGGGAAAAGGGATAATAATCTTCATACTTTAGTTTCAGGTATAGATGAGAAAGAAAAAATATTGCTCCATTGCACTTGTCATACTACATATATTTTTTAAAGAATGTAGATATATTAAGGAAAATAAAAGTAGAATTCTCTTTTATCATTAGATTTTATCATTTTGTTTTTCACATTCCAATTGCGATTAGAAGCTGGATACAAGACAATTCACTTTTTTTAATTCGCTTCTTTAGGTACTTCTTAATTAAGTGCTAGACAAGAGTCTGACATTTTAATACTTGAAGGGGTGTCCTACTGCCCCTAATATGCCCAAGGCATGTATCGATGCCCCTGGAATGAGACATTCATGAATCTTAAGCAGGTAATTGATGCGGGTGATCTGAGTTTGAAAAGGGCAAACACACTTGAAGTTTATTATTCCATTAAGCACGATTATGTAATCATTCTCAAGTCCCTACCAAATATTGACAGGAAAAGTATCGAGTTTTTTTTTGTCAAACGAAGGAAAGTTACTATCAGAGGCAGCCACACATGTGTTAATAAGTTCCTCTCCTCGTGACCATTACCTTGTCGTACGTATTGGGAAGGCTTATTTGAAGATCCAACAACACTCGTATGGTTTTTAGATGCGGGTAAGAGGAGAAGTCACGTGTCCCCTTAAAGATGAAAAATAACTTATCATACCTTACATACACGAAATAAAGACCCGTATAGATATGACGGGGTAAACCACCGCATTTTCGTGTAAATAAAAGGCTATTGCTCGCATCAAAGGTCCTGATGTCTGTGTTATAAGATAGGGATTGAATAGCACTTACGTGGTCATTAAACAAAAATCACAGCTGTTTTAGCGCGTCATATCTGAACGGGGCTAAGATACGCCCCCTGTGTGTTTCCGTTTCTAGTTAGACTGCACTCGATGAATGTATACAGAATCCATAAGTGGTGTACAATGGTGCTTGTCGTGTTGGTAACGATATGACCAGCAACATAGTCAATATGATGATGATGACATAATCATGTGCGTGGGTACTTGATGATTATGTGGGGATGAACCCTATCTCCCCTCCACAACGAAGAAACATACACGAAACCGACAATCGATGGAACAAGAAATTACGCTACCCGAAGAAAACCGCGGCGTTTTGTTTTTCTGTCTTTTTTCTGTTTACGATGTCGTAAAGTGTAATGCGCTTCACACTTCTCCATCTTATACCACAGAGCTCAGTGAATACGCACAAGTGGGCTATTGGTATTCATTAACACCAGAAGAAAAACTGTGGCGGCTTTTTTCCTCTTCTTTTGCGGCGGTCTACCTTGCCATATTTAAACAAGTCTTAATGGCTAAGATTTGGTCAATAGACCATTTTCATTATGTATACGTGTTGTAAAGTAGGACAAGCCATAATGTTCGTCTTACCTAGCATCAATTAATGTATTCAATTCTAACTGATGAAATACAAATATTCGTAACAGGTGAATGATATAATGTGTAACTTAACAAACATTTGTGTCTTAAATTTGATTACAATACGAAAATTGCCTTTTGGCGATCTATTTGTTAGCTTACTATGAAAAAACTTACCACTGTTAACAATATTATGTTTGGTACAATGCAACAGAAAAACAACAAATGACCGGAGAAGTAGGAATATCTGATGGAAAATTAGGAAAACGGGTGGCAAGAGGAGAGGAATAAAGGGATAAATCATAGAGAAAGAAGAAGGTTTCATGAGTGATTAAAACGTTAATGTAAAACATAACAATTCTATACAATTGATAAGGGACAATATGGATCTCAAAACTGCCAATCAGTATTGCTTTTTCTTCTTTCTCTCTCTCTCTCTCTCCCTCCCTCTCTCTCTCTCTCTCTCTCTCTCTCTCTCTCTCTCTCTCTCTCTCTCACACACACACACACATACCATTTCTCTCTTTCTCTTCCTCCTCTTCAGGCTCCCACTCCCACTCGCTGTCATCCCTTGCTCTTACTGTCTCTTGTGTAAACATGCATGTTCAGCTGTATCTACAAAAACGTGATAAAACATGCACTACGGCTTGTTTCAAGTGTTAACAATTCCTAAGCTCAACATGTAGCAATTAGTACTGTCTAAAGGCGAGAATCTGTCTTATTAATGACGCTCTTTTATTTTTGTGCCACTCATGGATCACGAGCTGAAAAAACATCATTTTAAACAAATGTTTCGGGGCAGAATTGGTCGCAGGCCGCCTCATCATTGCTATTAAACCTTAATGTGAAGCATGATTTGTGTTATTATTATTACGAGTTGAACGGAAAATGAAAAGTATATTTTTCCCCTTATCTTTTAGAGGTACAATTCAATATGGTGGGTACTAATACGAAAAATGTTGTCTAATTTTGGAAATTCAAATTAAACAGAACTAATGTCAATAAATATTTTATAAGAAAATAAAGAAATATAACATAGGCCTACTCAAACCGATTTAGTAACATTGAAAACTAAAGTATGTTGTTCTAATGTATGTATTTAGTCGAATCAGTATCCACTTAATTATTTAAAACTGCAACTGTGTTATTTTGTAGGAATATTTTAAAAGAGCGTTGGTAAAAAGAACCTGATTGTGAAAACAATATAAAGGCTGAAGAATGTTAATGAGCGGAACCTGCTAACTTATTTATCGGCAAATTGGGAGTATCAAAATAACTTACGAATAATAATTATAATAATTACAGTGCTTATATAGCGCCTAACACTTACTTTGTCAGAAGTCTCTATTAGCGCTCTACAATAATGCAGCATAATTACCCGTGTAACGATACCCCACCCACACCGCCAAACGTACTGAAATGTGAACGCACTGTAAGCTGCAGCAGGCTGTCATGTGCGGAAACTACTAACTTATTTACAGGTTAATTGACAGATCAAACATGACATATAAGGGGTAATTGGCTTGGGTACATTAAGACCAATGTTCCTTAACATTTAAAGTAAGTCAGAGCACCGTCTCACGAGACTGTCGTTAGCACCAGATCGCAGACATCCCATTAGAATTAGTGTTAATTTTGTACTCAGGACGGTTTCGTGAGACACTGTCCCGCTCATTAAATGGTTAAGACGATTGAGGGCAACGAACCCTATATCTTTAACGCTTGGGGGAGGGGGGGGGTAGGAACGCCTTGTTTAAATTCTAGGACACCTGATTTATTGCACGTCAAGTGACAATCTTAGTATTATTATTAATCACAATAATTTGGTAAAAGAGAAAAATATGAATACTCGAAATGAATCCAGTTATGAAATAAATATTACAATTTTGCTTCATAAAAACATAATTTTCATGCTAATTTAATTGACAAATATTTCTGAATATTCAGTTAAAAAAATAACGGTAATATCTTCCTGATAAAGAGGTTGGCACTTCGCTCTCCATAACAACGCTGACTTCGGGGTTAAAATCTGAACGAATTTTATTAATACCGACTATCAAACTTTTAAATTGGGTTATGAACGACTTGCTGAATTTACAAACGGTCATACCTATACACGCTGGTAGGAGTAAAATTTCAACTTCATGTAATGACCCCGTTTTGGCTGCTTCTAATTTTACTACCACTCGTTTGCATCAGCACGTCTGTGGGATGGGAAACGTGCCTCGAAATCGATCGTTGCCTAAACGTTTGGAGTAATGTTAGAAGTTTGTGATTTCCTAGAACGATCGGTTTCAGAAAACACGGTTAGACTAATGGATCTTAAAGCCAAGAAAACGGTGTGGAGCTTTTTCGGAGAAACAAGCTCACGTTGATGAAGGTTTTCGTCCGTATAGCCTGTGTTCGATGCCCGGGCTTATGCATAACAAAAACTACCTTCAGAATCGTCCATTGGTTATGTCATTAACTTTTCCTCTCAATTTCTTCCTTTTTTTTCCTATTTGATTGTCAGTGCAAGAAGGCCTATTTAATTTCCTTCTCTCCTTTACCCCATCTCTCTTTATTGTTCGATTTATATGTGTCTCTCTCTTACCCAGTTCCATCTCTCCCTATTCCCCCTCTCCCATCTATTTTTATTTAACTATACTGTTTATACTTGCCTGTCTGTATTTATTTTATTCTCTCTTTCCTTCTCCCTCATTTAGCCCCCCCCCCCCTCTCTCTCTCTCTCTCTCTCTCTCTTACTTTTGTATGTATGTTTGTCTCTCTGTCTGTCAGTCACCCTCTCTCTCTCTCTTTCTTTCCCTCACCATCTCTTTCTCTCAAAATAGTTGAATTTCATCACCCCTTCATATCTAAACTAGGCCACGGACACGGATAATATCATGGCATACATCCCATAACCCGAATTTAACCGACGTGACAACCTATTTCAATTTGAATCCAATCAATTTTTTTATCATTACAATATACAGGACCCTCTGTCTTATGCATTAATGTCGTCTCATTTTGGGGGTGCACATTACCCATTTTTGTCAGCTGTCATTCTCGTATAACGTCATATTATATACACGAAGCGCGTCTGCACTGCAACGAATCTTAACAACGTGAATACAATAACAAAACCATAGGAAAATATCATAACAAGACATGGGTGTATTACATAGAAGTTAGCTGTAACTAATTACGTAATTATTTTCACTTTTTTTTGTTGTTGTTCCTTCTTTTTTTTTCTTTTTCATTTTTTACTTATAAAGGCAGATCCCAGCACCAACTTTAACACCCCCATAAAGGCTTTCATGAAATCCGGGCCCTATATTCAAACTGATCATAAAAGTGGAAAGTTCAAACACCTATAGGGGATGATTAAGCGTCTACACAAGTTCAAAATTACGTGTATTTTTTTCCCCAAATGCGTTTACGCAATTCACAAAAAAAAATACAGTGTATGAACCTTTTTTTTCTCGAAGAAAATGTTCTTTTCTAAACTTCTTTCTTCTGTGAATGTTACTATCCAACTTCCAAACAACCCCTACCCCCCCCCCCACCCTTAAAAAATGAACAGTATCTTTAAACATGATGACACTTGTGTCTCATCGTGTTATAATCTCCTCTGGCTGACGATACACGTACCTGACAACCAAAGTGTAATGTATCATATCATGTTTTATAATCAAGAATCTCAAATTGTACGGAGTCTTCATGATTTTCCTGATACAGCCCGATATCCTTGTTTACTGGCGTTTGTCAATTCCTGATTGTTTCATCACCTCAAGACGTTTACTTAAAATCTTAACATCGTGCAACTCAAGCCCATTGTTGTGGATATATATTTTGTTTATCGTATGATGACAAGTTACGCGACCGGTAAGAGAAAGGGCAAGTGCTTCCTGCAACCCTTCAAATTAATTTTGTAACATAAATTTGTTAAACATTAACGTTCACCTTTAAGTGAAAATACCGGGTAAGGAAGTGCAAATAATTTGATGATGGGATGAAAGCAAATATATGGGGATGTATTAAGGGATAGAGGGATGGAGGAAGGGAGAGAATGATGGATCAAGGGATGAATTCTAGATGGAGGATGGGAGGGTTGGATGGATGCGGGATGGATTGAGGGTGATTGGTATGTATCAATCATTGCGATCGACATACCTGTCCGATGGGGGGAGTAACACTTCGACATTACGTGAAGTGTGATCCACACGTGATCCACATTCCCCTTTTTACTCACGCATTAGACCCCCTCTCCTTAACTGTTCAAGACTTTATAAAAACGAACGTCAATCAAAAAACTAAATAATAACTGGGGATAGGTATGTCGTTTTAGACTTGTTTAAGCACTATAACCAGTGATGCGAAGGTCGGAGGTTCGAGCTCCGACAGGGCACAACATTCCTTTAATAAGGCATTTATCTGTCTTTTCCACTTTCGACCCAGTTGTGCGGATAATGATTGTCAATAATAACTTCCAAAGCTCTGGAGACGTTATGTCGTCTGCATATATTAATATAAAGTAGAATGGCGTCAAATTAACATCGTCAAGCATCATTAACAAAACAAATGGTAATTATCCTATCGGCTAATTGGGTCGTCTCGTTATTGTATTAATTACGTCATATGTATGCTTCATCAGGCTTGGATGGCCACGAATTAGCACGACCATCCATGAATTTTAATTTTAATTTGATAGTTATATTTTCCCCTTTAGAAACCGGATGGGAGATGGGAGATGTCTGCGCAGAGGGGTGACAAGTTCATGATGTCACAACGTTTGGGGCGATTATTTATTTATTATTAAGTGGAAATAGAAATCGGTTCATCCTCCTCAGCTCATCTAAAAGCAAATATTTCACAATATGAAACATTTATTTTACTTGGAAACCAGAAAATGATCCATTCTATGATCTCAAAGGGATCTTAGGATAGTCTGATGCAACAGCTCTTATTTGAATGCATTTGAATTTTGGATTCGACGGATGTTGGCGAAAATCATGGTTCACCTTTGACATTTAGCGACGTCTAGCGAAGTCTAGCGGTAATTAGCAACATTTGAGCGAATGTTTGAGAAAGTGTTTGCGGAAGGCAGTCTGCGTCTATATTAGCGACTGTAAGTAAATTTTGGCGAGATTTTTTGCGAGGATTAGTAACTATATGCCAATCCCTTGCCACTATTTGTGAATGTTTGGGACCTCTTGCTAACTCCTGGTACTCAACGGGTCGTTTAATATAGGAACCATATTGTCACGTAGTCCTTAGCAATGGCGAATCAAAAAGAACATCAGCGTCATTGTCTTACAACCGTTTGCAAAGGCTTACGACCGGTTTGAAAACGCTTGCAACTGTGTGCGGAAAAATAAATCAGCAAATCTTTTTTGAATATGTCACATGTTCAAAGTTCCCTTGCGAATTTTTGCGACAAGACAAACTGTTTTTGAACTTTCTTGCAACCTTTTACGAACCTTTATCAACCTTTTACGAACCTTTTGCAACCTTTTACGATCCCTGGCGAAAACCCAACTTCGCTACGTTCGCGAGCATTCGCCGCTCAGTGAGATACTCCCTTTTACGTGTTGCAATTACGAAAATACCGAAACATTAGTGTTACCCCCAATGTCAAATTGGTTTATTTATCTATCGACACTGCCCGATATGAAAGGAAAACAACATTACGTGACACAAACACCACAGCTGTGTAATACACCCTGGGCCCACCGGCACCTATACATTGGGGACAAATTGACATTGGCTATGCCGGGGGTCCCGTAGTTATTAAAGCGAGGAAAGGAAATAGCCGAGTATAATATGAAGCTCGGCGATAGACAAAGCCAAATTACCTCAAAGAAATGTGAAGTTGCATTAATGTAAAGCCGCGTCAGATTAATACTGTCCTCGACAATTCTTTTCTTCTTATTATTATTATTATTTCTTTCTTTCTTCCCTTTTCACCAATACGCGTATTGGTAAGATTTGTTTCACAATTATCTATCAACAAAATTATTTATTGAAAATTATTGAAACTGATAAGGCACTCCACGTATTACGTATTCTAACAGAAGGTGTGGAAATGTGTCATCTTTCTCTCCCTTCCTCCACCCTCTCTCTCTCTCTCTCTCTCTCTAATATATATATATTGTGTAACCTTATTATCTTTCTCATTTTCCCTCCTCATTCCCCCCCCCCCCAATTCTATTTCCCCTCATTTTATTCAATTTTTGACTTTCTCCATGTCTCCATCCATCCCCTGCGAGGCGTGACACCAGGTCACCCCATGTCACCGTACCAGACACATTTACACCTGCGCTGTGCTATTCTTCCAATTAGATTGATGCATGGGGGATCGTGGTAAAATAGAACTAGGAGTGAGGATTATTATTCCAATAATAAAACATCCTCAGGATAACTGAGGAGAGATCCTGCCAAGTAAGGAATGAGGCAATTAACGCGACTAGAGAGGATGGATATACATTTCGTGGAGGTGAAGGGCGGGGGGGGGGGGGGTGTAGCCCCTATAACTGTGCACAGCTGTGGCGTTTTATTGACCAAACTGGGCGCCACTGCGGTAAAATAAACGTCCACCTTGAACCTTAGCATGTAATGAACGACCGCAGACGCCCATCATCGAGGACGTTGGCCAATTTTTATGACGATGATGATGATGAACAAGAAGAGGGAGATGAAGGAGGAGAAGAAGAATAAGAGGAACAAGAACAACAACAAAACAAAGAAATAAAAAGACAGCGAAAATGATAATGTTGTAGAAGCTGATAACGAAGAACAAGAAAAAGAAGAAGAAGAAGAAGAAGAAGAATAAGAAGGAGAACAAGAAGGAGAAGAAGAAGAAGAAGAAGAAGAAGAAGACGAAGAATAATAATAATAAGAAAAATAAAAAGAAGAAGAAGAAAGTGTAGAAGTAGAATTAGTAGTAGTAGTAGAATTAGTAGTAGATGTTATATTAGTAATCTTATAATATTTATGATAATAACGACGATGATGATAATAATGATATTACTATATTACGGCTTCTCCTATTAATAATAATACTAGTACTACTACCACTACTACTATTACTACTTCTACTAATTACATTATTACTAGTAGTACTACTACTGCTTATAATAGTCGGAGGATGGGGAGGAGTAGTAGTTGCAGTAGTCCCTGATGAATTTATGATGCGTCTTCTCATAATTAGGCTTCTACATGATATCATATGCTATACCCTCCAAGAACACTGACCTCATAAAGGTCAAGATCAAGTCACCGGTCATTGTCCATCCTCATAGTCTAGGCATCATCATCATCATAAAACTGCCCCACACGACCCATGCAACCCTCTTCCTGCTAACAAACGAAAGCAATTTATAACAAGATGCTAGACCAATTTCCAAATGACTCCTTCGCGATCATGACTCCGCCAAAATCGTGTTAAATAGACCTCATGACCGGGGACAAAATCCTTTGCATAATTACTGCTTCTGGTAGCGTGTGGTTCATATTCCCTAAAGCCAAGTCAAGCCTGGTAAACGGAGCATAAAATAGAGACTTGCCCCTACACTGATGTTGGGGGTAATTATGCTTTCGTTGGATATAGTGGTGTAGCTTTAGAGGTCATGGGGGAAAGCCCTCCCCCACAATCGAGTGACGAAAAAGAGAAACTATAAGAGATAGGGAAGATATAGGGTTGATATGTGAAAAGAATAAGATATAACCCCTGCCAACCCCCTCATTTGATGGCCTCATTGTCTCGTACCATTGTATTCATATTTCAACACTGGAGCCCCTACCCTAATGATACCAGCGCCCTCTAAAATGGCTGGACCCACTATACGCCATTGTTAAGGGAGATATGGGACCTTGTAAGATAATAACCTTTATGAATAAAATGTGTATCGAACACAACGTGAAGCGTTCGATATTTCATGTAACTTGGAACAACAACAAAAAAAATCATCGCATTATTTTGACATCCTTCACCCAGAACCTCCAGAAGATCACATTTCAATAGTTTTAGTTGTCCTTTTTAAAAAGTTAATACTACATATTTCTCCGACAAGAATTTGTATTTAGATGCCTTCAGTGGTATTGAAATTAACAGGTGCCGTGAACTTGTGGATACTTAATTGTACTGTGGATCACAAGGTACGAGGTTCGAAACCCAGACGCAGCACCAATGACCTTTGGAAAGGTATTTATCTGCAATTGCCACTCACCACCTGTGTTTTGGGAAAAGGTTTCTGGTAGGAAGTAACACGTTGAACTTTGTCAGCGCCTTAGCGCCTTAGGGCAGCTTGGCTAAAGCTGAGGTAATACTACGATTTATAGGGTGCCTTAAGCATCCCCTGTGACGGAAATGACTTTTGTGAGTACTACAAATTTAGCTTTTATTACTATTGCTATTATTATCACTATCAAAATTGCTAGCGATGGACACGACATGTTGACACCATTTTCGTGTATACGGTGTTTACTTGACGTTTGGCAGAATGAGCTTCCGGGGGTCCCCTGCCCCGCCGATCCGTGTAAATTAAATGCTCCAATTTTGTTGAATTTCTTATTAGCAATGTCACTGTTTTAGCTTTAATATTACTAAATACCAAAATAAACAAAGCTTGTTTCCCCCACCAGTAAAGTAAACTTTTAATGTCATACTTATAACAACATACATTTTCACGCCAGGAAAATGATCATTACAACATTTATAGTCGAAACAAATTCTGTTACATCTAATAATTGATCAAATTTTTTTCTTCGGTAACGCGCAATTTATTAAAAAAAAAAAAGTCCCACCCCTCCTAGCCCTCCCACCCCACCCTACCCCACTTCTGTCACAGCGTACATCATTTTGCAACCCAAGGCCGTTGGGCAAATCTCACATTATAGGCACACACCGTGCGTGCCAGAAGCGGAAAATGCAATATCATTACGATGTAATTTTGATCTTTAATCCCCATCGGGCAGAAGCGATTAGGTGAGGTAATAACGTGATGGACTATTAAAGATGGGGGTTAATAGAGGAAGCTTTAAAGACTTGTCCCCCATTTAGAGTTCAATCGTAGCTGCCAGAAGTGCCTGGAAAGGTCAAATATAAATTGTTGCACTCTTATCTTTTTCTTAAGTGTCTTATTGACTTTGTATAGTCCATGCTCAGTTTATATCGACAACATCCTTATGTTCGTATATTGCTGTAAACATTAACACTTGATAGCAGTACTGGAAATGATAATATGAAGTCAAATGACAAATTAATATGATGTCAATTTATATGAGGAACTATACAATACCAGGTTATTCAAGGACCTCTGATGTCTAAATGTCATTAACCTCCCCATCAAAAGTAAACTATGACTATAATTATGATCATATCAAACAGGTTTCTTCATCAGAATATGAGAAATGCATGTAGGTATGCCTTTAACTCCTTTAATGCCAAGGATCTAGGTTTGTAGGTCTACTTATTGAATGTAACTTTGGTTAACCCTGTTTAATGTATTGGAGAACTGATTGGCCTTTTTAAATTTAATAATCTCGCAAACTAAATGTTTTGTGCATATCATGTGCATGAAATGCCTCATTCGAGACTCGTTAAAAATAATTGTGTGTATGTGTGCATTGTGTGTGAGCGCGCCTGTGCGTGTGTGCGTGTATAATGAATTCATCATCTCTGACTTATCTACCGAGTATCACTATGCATCCTTTATAGATGCTGCTTAATTATGCTCGACCGATACTTTTAAGAAAAAAATTAATCGCTGTCTGAACTTCCATTCAACCTACTTGGTCGTACCGCACTGTATTCACAAAACTTAAAATTTTGCTTCTTCTTCTTCTTTCGTATGCGATAGTAGTAAATATATAAAGCTTTTTCTTGAAGCTGGGTAAGCCAGTTGAATTGTGCATCCCGTGAACCCTGTCAGTTGGCGGAAGTCAGGCGAACGACAACATCTAGAGTTAGTAGTATTTTCCATTTTACTGTGTACCCTTTTCTAACAGAAAACTGTAATTGCCCGTCAAGCTATAGAAGATTTTTAGATTTTCTATCATGCCATCAAGAATCTTTCCTCCGGAAACATGACTTTATAATGACCAATTATTTCACTGTCACCGTGCACATCGGAATTCAGTAAACGCCATTTTAAATAAATATGCCCCTCGGAATAGCGGTAACTAGGTCAATTATCGTTCGATCAAACTACGCACATGCGCTGTCATGTTTTGGAGTCATACACCTATGTACAGTCTGAGGGATCTCCATACGACGATTATATTTAGAAACTTTCCTGCCCTTAACGTGTTGTTAAATTTAGATGGGGTAAACATAAAATTCCGATGCTTTTGTCTTGTGTATTTATCGCTTCTGTACCCTCGTTAGGACAAATTTACGAGTGTCTTGAACATCGGTTGATAGATAAAGCAAACACGAACGCGTGTTCTTCAACGAGTCTCAAAATGTCAGGCTGTAAGAATATGGTGCTAAAGTTTTGTAAGAAAAAAAGAAAGGAAAGGTCAGTTTTGAGATGGCAAGTGTTCTTTCTGTGAGATATCATGATTGAAAATACTCGTAGGTGGAAAGTAAAGTGCATTTAAACCTACAATACATGTAATTATAGCCTAGGCCTTTTGATCATAAGCCTAAACTTATGACATCGTATTGTGAAAGAAATTGTCTGGAAGCGATACGAGAGTAAAGGTGAATTATCAAGGATTGATGTATACTGTGGGGTTTTGGGAGTTATCAACATGATAATAAAGTGACTCGATCTGATGAAGTCACATGCACTTTACACAGAATTGGATGTATGGGACTACACAAACACGTGCCACTAAAATTTCGTTCATTGAACCATCCAGCTATTTGTAGTAATTCATTTTGAATATGGGGGCATTTAAAGAGCAATCCTTTGCAGTGACATTTTTTCTATAATATTCTTGCACACTGACATTGAAAGAATGAGAAAATCTCACTCGTTATTTTTCACATTTGCCAGAACTCCACTTCCGCTTTAAGATCTGTCCTTCGCCTTTGTGCGAAAGTGCTCCCGTTCACAGCTGCTGTCAAAGAGTGGATCAATGGAAACCCAATCCAGCTCAGATATATCACAACATTGAATCGCAAAGAACTCTTACCCTGCGAAAATGTCAACTTATATCACCATGTCACCTGACACCTCAGTCAAAGGATGATACAATGTCACCTGACACCTCTATTAAAGGATGATACAATGTCACCTGACACCTCTATTAAAGGATGATATCATGTGACGTACCTGTAGCGTATATTTACTTTTATTTCACACTACAATTTGAAAGAATTATATTATACTGGTCATTGTTGACGGAAAGATGAACAGATGGGAAAGACCATTCAGTCCTCATATTGCCCACACCGCTGAGTTTGACTACGCCATAGTGTGTTGTAAACATTCTGCGATTATTTCTGTGGTCATTCAGTGTCCTTGGTAAAACAAAATCTTTTTCTATCGAGAACAAAAACAAGATTGTAACTCCCTAATTTAGTTATTATTATAAATATACTCCGGGAATTATTAGCCAGGATATAAGGAATCAAGGAATAACCTCCAAACTGAATAAAATTGTCAAATGGTGCTGCTCTGCTCTGTGTAGTAGCTCACGTTAATGGATTACGAAATTAAGACATTGATTAGAACACGATATCAACTATTTTCGAAAAATACATTCGGGGCCAGTTCTATCGTTATACATCATTGCCATGGTCTGGCAATTCAGTAGGTGACACACAAGGCTATTGAAAATGAGTTAGGCTGGTTTTGTCCGTATGTAGTTGTAATCGTGTTTAATTTATGCTAAGCTGTGAAAAGATGGATAACATTATCTAACATAAATGACGTAACATTTCCACCACTCTCTATAACAGCGATACATTTTTATGTACATGGTGCTCAGCCAAATAATGACCAGCGCTCATAATACTACATGTATTTAGCTATTAAAATAAAGATAACATCTCCTAACATCATGACTTCACATTGTGGCCAGTCCATGCATACAACAGCGCCACTTAATCATGCACATAGCATGCAGGAAAATAATGACAAGAGTCCGCTCATTATAATTAGTATGTTATTAGGCTGGTATCGTCGAACATTAAACGTCACAGACAAAGTAATATGACGATCACCAGTAATTAAGCATCCAATCATTTTCTCATCATTATTGATGTTGATTCCCTACACTCTATCAATTATTACTCCGTCAGTGGACCCTTTAGCCGAGTTGCGCTCCATCTAAGGTTAGCGACCGCCAACCTGCAAAGTGATGATTAAAAATTGTTGCTTCGTTCAAGCGCAAATACCACGTACAAAAATGTTGGTTTGAATACTGATTCAACAAAATGAATCAATGCTCCAATAATTTGGCACTGATGTTAAGCGGTGAAATCCGCGATACCGGTTCCATTGTCAGTAATTTCCTAATTCTATTAATCATGCTTTCACGTTGAGAAAAATAGACATTAAATGCGTGAATGCTTTCTAAAGTGTCAAGTCATGCATGCTATCAATATATTGATAGAAGGTAATGAATTGAAGATGTGAAGGTGTTTGAGTGAAATTTTAAGGACGGGGAAAGTGTACACATTGTATAAAATCATTGGTATAAAAAGGCCAGAAATAATTATTGCAGAGCTCTATAGGCCTATATGTTTGTTTTTTCTTGTCATTTCTTTTGTGTTCCCTTTTTTTTTATTGAGGCATAATAATTTTCAAGTCAAGCTAAATTGTGGAAGAAGATTAGAACGTACCAATAATTATCCCATTTAGCACATTTTTGTTTTCTCTTTTCCTCATACGAGGCACTTTATTACTTTATATCATTTTAACAACATTGCATATAGAGTTTAATAACAATATCTATATATATTCGCAATCAACAAACTGATATAATAAAATAGGGGAAACATAAGGAAAGTGGAAGGGAAAGATCAAGGCATGAATATAAATGCGTTAAAGGTTCAACTAAGAAAGATTCATCTTGATATTACTTATTAATTGTTCTTGGTTTCTGTATTGCCAATTGACATAAAACATAAAATCGCTTTTGAAAGTCATCCAAATTGAATGACTATTGAAGGATTTACTTCTAAGATGATTAAGTGTATACACCTTATAAATTGCATATTGTGCATAAACAATTAGTACGTTCACGAGCAGAAACTCCGGGTCTTCAATGTTGAAACCAATTAATATGATTTTTTTCTCCTAATTCAATATCTTTTTGGAACAAGTTCGATTTAGCACATTTATGGCGTTACTAGAAAATAAAGGTCAAATTTGATGACAAGTTTACTGGAATTTTTCCACCGGGCAAACAATATCTCGAAGTTGATTTTAAAAAAAAAATATTTAAAAAAATAAAATAAATAAATCCATTTTGTTTCTCAACTCGTCAATATGACTTTTAAAACTCATATCAATATATTTTCGGACTTCAGAGTGGAGAACGGAAGAAAGGCTTTTTCGTTCCATATCCCACCTTTACCTACGTACTTATCCGAAGTAGTTTCATATCTCACGCTGATGGGCCCCTAACGTTTAGATAGAGGAACATACAAAGTGCTTTCGATTGTAGCCGCCGTTTCGGGGAGGTAGATGTTTTATTTTCTGGCCTGCCATGTTTAACTTCGTTTCTCCAAGGAGTTACATATTAATCAACAAAGTGTACCGATAATCCTCTCGGGTGGGCTTGTCTAAATGGAAGATCTTAAATTCAAAGCTATATGAAATATGTAATGAAAACACAGAGAGAAAAAATTAATTAAAAGTTTCATGGTGAACATGCTCACGTTTATTTCAAAAGACGTCTGAAATGGATCATATTGTCTTCAAATTATAAATTGATTTAAACATGGATAAGTTGGTTATAACATCGAAGACCCAAAATTTAAGTTGATCAATTTTAGATAAATTTGGCTAAGTTTACAAAAATGTTAGAAATCATTACGTAAAATAAATCTTTAGAAATTGCTGACCAGTCATTCCTCTTAAAGTAATAAATAAAATAACAGAATGAACTTACAGATTCAATGTCAAAGAGGTCAATAAACTAATTGATATATTGTAGTCTTTTCAGAATTAATATCATAATTTTGCCTCATTCTTTTATTTACTTGCTAGGATGTACATTAATCCTTTCAGAAGAGGCAAAGAGAGAGACAAAAAGGTTTTCCAATTGCCCTGGGAAACCTGATTATTTCTTTGACATTTGAAGCAATCTGTGAACCATCGACCCCGCCTGCTCTTGACAAATGAAAAGTAATTGCTATCTTTGCTGACAGGAATTGATGTCTTAGTCGACCTAGTTTGGTTAAGCTATGCACATGATCCATCCATATCTCTTATACTTGATTGACTCATCCTGCTCTGTGTATTTCATTCCATGGTAAGACTGTATCCTTCATAAACTTTCCTGTTTGACAACTAGGCGTTGTGGCGTGCGCCTGTAATCCAGCTAATAGTGGAAGTTACGAACTGATTAAGCCGAGGACGCAGGTTCGAAACTGAGTCACGTCTTTCGGATAATGACGTTTAAAGGTCGGTCCCCAGACGTAAATCATCATATCTGATTGATACACGCCTGTAAAAACCCAACACACACACATAAACGTTTGAAATACATGTACATGTCTGCTCTTGTGTTCATTGTAGCGTTATCTATAGCTTATAAGTACATGCTTGTGCTAAAAGGCAATGACATTGAATGTGAACACTCAAAAGGAAATAAAAACAAATAACACTGAAGATAGACTTTGATAGACAAAATAGATTGGTATTTGTCTCTATGCCCTTAAAATACAGCTAAAACAAAATACAATGTAATGCTTACAGACTTTAAACAGATTAATGTTAATGTAAACATTAAAACGTCACGTAGTTCTTAAACTATATACATAACAAGAAGAGGAATAAATGATATTGTATATATGTACGTGTATACATAACTTACGTCAGTATTGCATATTGTGTCAAAAGACATTGACAAAGTAAATAACGAAATAAACGAACAGCAAATAAATATTGTAATCTAACTCAGATTAAAAACTGAAAACTGAAGCGTTCCAGCATGTTATCCCCGACAATTGTTCGGAGGTTTTTTCTCTTGGTCCAGCGTTATAATGGAAAATTTGGGCATGGAAAGAAATAACTAACTTCCATGATTAAAAAGTTCCGTTCCTTCAATCAACCAACTTTCATGGAAGAATCGGGAAAGGGATAGTTGAGTTCTTGTTTCAGACCGCAAATGCCTTCAAAGTGCATGGTTATTGCTCTTATTCTTATTTATGACATTTCTAGTGCTCAGTTAGGACCTAAACTTGCTATGAAGGTAATATTAGACCCCAACATAATGTGAAATTAAGCCAATACAATTATACAAATTCAGGTACACTTTAAAAAAAATACGGTGACCGTTAATTGATTACTTAATTAATGATAACAATACACGGGTTGGCTGGTTGTGCGTATTAAAACCAACACCAAAAAGCCAACAAAAAGTCAACATCGGCATTGGCTGGAATAAAATGTATAAGGCGCTATCTCATTTTCAACGGCTGGTTCAAATCATCGAATATTTGTGAGGCACCACAAATATTATAAATCGTTATATCTATTTATATTTCAGCCGTCTCTGAACCGATTTTGATCAAACAAAGATGATTTCGTCATTTCAATTGTATGTTCTTTCAAATTTGACACTCATTTTTTCATTATCTCACACAAAAAGTTTTGTGTGTACCGCCCTCTGCAACAAAACTCAACTATCCCTTTAAGTACACGTCTAAGAATATTACCTTATCGTTTTCAAACTGCGCATACCTCCATTTTACGGACTGAACCGTGTGAACGCCTTTTTATTTCTGAGGAAAGAATTTGTTCAGAGTATAATGTTTCCTTACTTTAATGATACAAAAAGAGTTTTTCTTTCTTTCGTTCGTCTTCTATCCACCCTCCCCCAGTCATAACTTCATAATACCTTTGTAATCATTGTTTGATGTTATGGGATCGACGTAGCCGAACACAACCCGAATTCGACTAATCTACGGATTGAGGCACCCCCTGTATTAAATAACACACAAATACAAAAAATACCAAGGTACAGGCGGGAGGGCAGGATTATCCTCACACAGAAGAAACGGGGAAATTTTTTGACAGTTTCGTTCGTTCTAACCATGACCTAGAAACTTTCCCTTGAGGTATGCGTTCCACCCTGGACAGAAATTCAATAGAACTTGTACACTGCCATCATGACAATGTGAAATCAATTTGAGAACACATTTTGAAAATGAACTGAAATTCCTCCATTCTTGTCAGCCGAGGGTAGTGTACCCAAACAAAGAATAAACAAAATACAATAAAATCAATGAAATGATACATGTGCAAATGCATGTGACATATTAGTCGGAGATTATGTTGCAGTATACAATCTTACAGATTGGATTCAAATCTGGTCATGCGATTGCATTGTGATAACAAAGTGAGAGAAAAAAAATCATTAAACAAAAAAATAATTTTAAAAAATGCGTGTTTTTCAACAAGAAGAGATGGAAAACTCTTACGGAAGATCACGAGCAGTAATCTGCAGTGTACTCAGAAATTTGATCCAAAGTTATCATTAATTTGTCTAGTCATATTTCGTAAATTACGGCATGTGAAAAAGAATCCGTTGCAGTGAATTGTATTTCTTACTGTAATATTCTTCCTCAGAAGAATTTTAAAAAGTAAGAAAGCTCGCAAATTGATTTTTGTTTATTACTTTTACCAGAGCTAAACTTTCTCTTTAATCTTGATAATCAAACGTACATGAATGTCAGGCGCGATTTGAGGGACAGTGTTTATTATCTAATGATGGATCGATTGGAATGGCGGGTATAGCGACTGCATCGATTTTTCTTGTCTTAACCCGAGATGACGACAGGGAGGATGTGATTAGAAAGAGAAAGAAATATAATTATCAGGCAGAGACGGCCAGACGGTGAGAGAAGACAATAAGAGATAGTGAGAGAGAGAGAGAGAGAGAGGAAGAGAGATAGCAAGATAGATAGATAGACAGAGAGAGAGAGAGAGAGAGACGACTAGAAACACTCAAGAGAAAGATATGGGGGGAGGTGGTTGGAGATATCGTCATGAACATGCATGGTTAGAGAAAAATGTGATTATGTATACACAGGTAGTATGTGTAATCGTATGTTAGAACGGCATCGTTTACCCCCCCCCCCCCCCCTCTCTCTCTCTCTCTCTCTCTTCTTCTTCTTCTTCTTCTCTCGCAATATATTTCCTTTCAAATTTTCCCGTCTTTTTTACCCATTACCTCCCCCTCTCCCTCTCTCTCCCATACTATTTACCCCCCCCCCCCCCTCTCTCTCTCCTTCTTTCTCGTTCAACCTACTTTCTTTCTTTCTTTCTTTCCTTTTCCCCTCCCTTTTCTCTTTATCTCCTACCTATCTCTCTATCTCTTTCAAGGATAATATTTTACCCTTCACTTTCTTTCTCTCTGTCCTTCTTTCTCATTCCCAGTTTTATACATGTATTATGTATCTCCCTTTGTCTTTCTCTCTCTATCCCTCTCCTTCTCTATCTAAACAAAGCAAATGTAGTAAAATTCTCGCTTTTATAGATTTGCTTTATGATATATATTTGTTATTCATTTGTTTACATTGTACCCTCCGTGCGTAAAAATAATATTACAAGTCACATCTAGTAAAAGAGAAATCGTCTTTTCAATATGCTTCATGGTTTTCCCACCCGAAATTGTCAATATACAAGCGAAAACATTGTAAAATATCCAAATTGAAAATGCAATATCCCGACTGATTTTTGAAGATGAAAAGCGTCAGAACTAATTTATGAACGATGTGGTTGTGATCAGGAACATGGTCTTCCAACCATAAACAAAGACCGCGTGTTATTCAACAATGTATTATGGGCAATATTTCTCCAGGTAGGGGCGTCGTTGAAAAACTTTCAGGGGGGGGGTCAGAGGGTGTTCAGGATATACTGATTACTTGTCCGACTAAAATACAGAAATGGGGGTCTCATTTTGTTAGACTTGTTCCATTCCCCGATTCGATTATGGCAGATGTTTAGAGGGGGAGTGGCACAACCCCATCCACCCCTCTGGGCGAGGGCCATGTTAACTTTCCACTGCTGTGAATATTGCCTATCCCCTACTACCCATTAGCTATTAATATCTTGATTTAAAACCATAAACATATGTACATTAAGCATGTACACGTGTGTTGATATCTTTTTTTATCCGCTAAGATTATATTTTGTTGATATGCGATTGGTATGATGACAGCAATCCAAGTCACGTGATGCATTCCATTCCTATAGCTCTATTTCCTTTAGCTGAATCGATCTTATACATTTCGTTTGCTGTCATTCTCTTTTAATTCTCTTCACGCCCTATACGTATGCGGTAATTAGGAATTTTTTCATCAAAGACAAAATTAAAGTCATCATAGAATCCAACAATTTTAGCACTGAATCTGCCTTATACCAATATGACAGGAAATGCATCGTGTTAAAATGTACTGAGTAAGAAAGGTGAAAACATGTTGATCCACTTGTATATATCCATGTGGGTGCCTTTTCGTATAATCGCATCGGCTGATGATAAATTATTTTGACAGTTTATATCGACAAGCTGTATTACAAGTCTCCATTCTAATCAAACGCTCTAGACTGTCTTAAATCACGTTTAAAAATGTTTAATTATAGTTATTTTTGTCCATATTCTCTATCTTAATTCTCTCCCCTTGCATTCATCTCACAAATAAAATCCAACGTTCCCTTTGGGAGAGATCACCTCTAATAACCGCTCGACCTTCTCAATCTGTGACTCCAATAATACATTCACGAATCTTCTTCCGACTTAACAAAGTTGGCATTTGTCAGATATCGTGTGCGTCAAGAAGTTTATTGTCCGCATGATGCTAGGATCAAGTAGGAGCGCATTAGAATCTGATGCGCGGTCCGCGCGGATTAACCCTGTCACACCCGAAAGCAGATGCACCCAAGCCGGTGATGCGTTGTGCTTGTGCATATAGTACGGAGATGGTTAAGACAGCATGTCATCAATGCGATGGTATAGCGTAACACAAATGCAAAAGTAAAACATATGAAAGGCAGACATTATACACAGCACGATTGCGAAGACTTTCAGTAAATCATAGTATCAGTACCTTATTGCATTGCCTGTAGATACCATGTTCGGAATATGCCATTTGAATCAACATGTTCGCCTGTTCAATAGGCGACGCACACGACTATTGAAACTGTTGTTTATTTCTTTTTAAAGGAATTTATCATTCATTTATTCATTAATTTCCCCACTCTTATATGGGGTGAAAGATTTCCATAGGGCTCCATTACGAAACATAAAGCAGAAAAAAGACGAATCTGTATTACCGTATGAGTTAACGCAAAGTACCAATTTAGAAATAATAATACTGAATTGAATTATTAACATAATGGAGAAACATGACATTGTACTTGTACAATAGGCCCTACAAGCAAAGGAAAAGTCAAAACTTAATAGCGCTGTCATTAACATTTACACAATTTGATACTAATATCTGCTTGCTTTTTCTCTTTTTCCCCCTTCATTTTAACAAACGAAGTTTATACAAAATTCACATTCAAAGCACGGTCTTCGTAATGCTTTTAATTTACATAACGTCATATATTTCGATCTCTCTCTCTCTGTTTTTTTTTAAAAGACATGTCATGTCTCACTATGGCCGAATCGTAAATAACGAATCATAATGATTCTATTAAAAGCGTATGGAATGTTTTACTATCAATCACGTATCGTGTTCAGACCCTGAGATCCATTACCGAAAAATTGAAATTAATCAATTAATATTTGACACGTCTTCAGTGCAATATCGTTTATCACTGCCAGTTGATACTGTTCCCAATAGACGTTAGTGTTGATTCAGATGACCTTAGGCTATTAATGAATACCAAAGGGGGGGGGGGGGTTGGTGTAATTGCAGGAATTAAAACATAAGGTCCACGGTTTTAATATTCCACCTTTAATGCTTGTATGGCCTTATGGGAGCGTGGCTAGAATTAAGTTGTTGTGACATGCCTGCATTCATAAAGCTTTTCAATAACGAATATGTTGATATTAATCAATAATATTAATGTTTGACACCTATTTTTCATTTATTTTATTTATTTATTTTCCACTTGTGGGATGAAACACCCTTATCAGCACCAGTGCTGTCCAGTGGGGTCCATCTTTCATACGGAAGTCGTTTGTCACTATCATCTATCAATGTTCCCAGTAGATCTCTGTCGTGTCATTTGACATTTGGCATGTAGGGTCGGAGGGATGAGTTGTGAGTAGGTTAGAATATAGCTTTATTCCACCTTGCTTGTAGGAATGTGTATAGAGCTTGGTAACAATAAAGTGGGTGTTTATCTAGTATTTTTTACATCTTTTTACCCCAAACAACCCCACAATATAAGTTATCTTGTTACGAATAATCAAGTGATATTTTATCACAAAGTACAAACTCTGTCCCAACTTATAATGTTACAATTTTTCCTATGCACTTTGACTTTCTTTTATATTTGTCTGTATGTTAACTCGTTAACTGCTTGAATCCTTTCCAAGTTCGTGAGCCTAATAATAATACGGGGCTATCCTGTTCCAGTTTACAACGGGTTAATGTTCCACTGTTTTCTCTTTTGTCTCGTTTTCAGAGCCTGAACCAAAAGTTAATTTTCAAATGTGAATGGGTCCTCATTTGCTTTCTCTTTTACCAGTATGCGGGTACACTTGACTCTCAATGTTAAGGTCCCCGAGCACACTTGAGTACTGTCTCCGTCCATCTTCCGTTACACAGTCAAGTATAAATGATTGAATTTCCAGCCCGAGGGGAGGGGGGGGGGGGGGGAGAAAAGGGGCAAGAGGGTTAAAAGTGAGACATAGTTGAGAATATTGTAGATACAAACCCTTTTTAAATGGAAGCTAGACAAGTGGAAAATTATATGAAATGCCCTAAAATCATGACTTTAAGTGGAATAAGAAGGAATATCATTGGCTTTTAAACATGTTGCTACCCAATATATGCCTTTAGGGCAAGCCTGTATATACTTCGCAGAAAAGACTAAGGAATTCTTATTCAAAGTCATGGACAAAATTAAAACGGAAATTCGCTGTATTCTCTTGTTGCTTCTAGTACAATATTTTAGTTTTTCTTCAAAATGATTAAGTGTATTAGCAAATGAAGAAATCGCATGCGATCGTAAATACCCCTAATGATTGACATATTGGTGTACATGTATGTGCATGAGACATTCAATAAATGCACGAGGCAAAGTGAGGAACGCAAGGGTTTCCAATCATCACTTTAATCGAACTTTTAATGTAATCATATATCAAATTACATGCTGGTGTCTGTAGGGTATTATCATTGTTACATTTTGGATTTGTTCAGAAAAATGCAATTTAACGCTGCATATTCCCACCGGTTACGTGCAAGTTCTATAACATGTTTATCTTGATTGTTTCATTTTCTGCATGTAGGCCTACGCTTATTTGATATAATGTTTTTCATACAAGCGCAATGCGAGAAGTGACTTAGGAGCTATTTGGCTGTAATCAAGCGAAGTAACCTTAATATAATGTATATTATGTATTGAGTTTACTACATCCATCATCGCTAAATCCATAGCAGACATCTACTGAAATTGAAGATTGTTTATTCCACATTAAAAGCAATTATAATATTTTGATATTGACCTACCCTTAAGAGACGGTTAAAAACAACAACGGGTAAACTTTTAATAGAAATTTCGAGGGAAATATAGACAGGACTAGCACTAAAAAAAAGAGTTAATTGTGAGTAGTATACAAACAAAGAATAGTTTGCTTGTACTTCATAATATATAAGCATTTTCCAAGAACTCGTAAATTGTTTATGTTGCAATGAGATCAGACGAGCGGTACTTGAAGCCAAGTCCCACGAAACCCTAGTCAATGTCACTGCCACCGGCGCGTCAAGATTCTTGGCTACGATGGTGGGAAAATCCCTCTTGAAATATCGAGATCAATACCTATTGGTGGCTTACCTAAAGCCTGGAGACTATTGCACCTGTGAATTTCCGCTACATATTAACACAATGACATTAAGAATGCTCAAAGACGAATAGCCACCTCCACCAGAAATCGATCTTCTTTTTAAAGATACCACATCCCATACCCCCTTTCAAATGATTTGTTATTACACTAAACCAAAGTCACACTTAACCCGAGACGATGCCGCTTCCGCGACTCAAGAGAGAGTCTACGACACCCGATGACGGGAAACCCCCCTCTCGAAACCTCAAGATCTCTTCGCATCGGTGACGTAAAACCAGACCTGTAACTCCTATGTTAATCTAATATCCTACTAGACCTAATACATTTGTTTACTTGACTCTTATGTTGTCTGTCTGGGGGCGGATACAGGTTATGTTAAAATAAAATACGGGGCACAATATTCCTTTGATTTTATAACAAGGGAAATGTGAAAAACATACTGCACTTCAAAAACGGGGGAGGGGGGGAGGGGGTGATCAACTAATGTGTGTACTTAAGGATACACCATTTGGCTTATTTTTAAAGGAGAGTGTTGCACGGGCTGGATGACCCCCCCCCCCCTCCCCCCCCCCCCCCCCCCCCCCCAAAAAAAAATCCTACAGTCGTCTGTTTATACTATCCCCTTCTTCGCCAACACGTATGTGACAAAAACAATTAATTAAGGTCTGGATCTGGCAGAATGATTTTGTCTCGTCGGGCCGATCCTCTAATCACATACAATGTTCTTATATCATGTAGTATTACCAAAGAGCTGGCCATGTATTTCCAATGATAGTAACTATAACTATAACTATAAATAAAACTTTAATCATTAATATTACTATAAATATGAATACATCTGCAACTATAGCTGTATAACTATTATTTTATATATAAC
This sequence comes from Strongylocentrotus purpuratus, assembly GCF_000002235.5. Classification (NCBI taxonomy): domain Eukaryota; kingdom Metazoa; phylum Echinodermata; class Echinoidea; order Camarodonta; family Strongylocentrotidae; genus Strongylocentrotus; species Strongylocentrotus purpuratus. The sequence continues at coordinate 20,619,820 of NW_022145607.1, read as the reverse complement.
TATAACTGGGACTACATAACTATAATGTATCTACAACTATAACGATCGCTAACAGTTAACTAAACTATTATTATTGGCCTAACTTTAATTGTAATTCGTGCCCACATCAGTATCTTGCGGCTATATGTGGAGAAAGACGTCTGAAAAAGACTTTTGTTAATAAAAACAGTCTATCGTAACCAAATACGCGTCTATTCACATGGTGTGGACATTGAAATTGAAAAGGTTGCTTTCCGGGAAAGATGTTAAATGATTTGAGAGCTTTTTCATTCCGGTATGTTAGTCTAGGAAAATAACATGGAAATATTTCCCCTTAACAGGATTGGTCTTGAAATGCCATCATATTCGAAATATGACAAGAACTTAAAGCAGATAAATAAGTGTTTAGACATATCTTTGTTGTTGTTGTTGTTTTAGTTTTAAGGGCGTGTGTCATTCAATTATTCAAATTCAAAAATAAATTCAAATTCAAATTCAAATTCAAATTCAAATTCAAATTCAAATTCAAAAACCAATCTGATATGCAAAAAATCTCATGCGGAATTCCGCAAGGGTCAATTCTAGGCCCTCTACTTTTTCTAATATATATAAATGATATTCATAAATGTTCTTCCAAACTTAGTTATGTCCTCTTTGCAGATGACACTACAATTTCTTTATCAAACAAAGATGAAGCAACCCTTATTCAAACTTTAGACCATGAACTAGAACATGTCGCCCATTGGCTCAAACTTAACAAGCTACTTCTTAATACAAACAAAACTCACATGATGATTTTCACCAAAAGAAATATTGATATTTCCAACTATAAGGTATATCTAAATGGCTCTGAAATCACAATAGTATCAAACACAAAATTCTAGGAATTCAAATTGATGACAAATTGCGTTGGCATGACCATGTAAATTACATATGTACAACAATTTCACGAAATATTGGTGTAATGAACAAAGTAAACTATCTGCCTAGAAATATTTTGTTATCTCTTTACTACACACTCATTTACCCTTTTCTTATATATTGCAATATTGTCTGGGCCTCAGCTTCTCAAGTAAAAATGTTGAGAGTATATAGATTGCAAAAAAGAGCAGTGAGGATAATTTGTAAAATGCCTTTCCTTGCCTCTACTAAACCTTTATTTACTCAATTAAAAATCTTGAATGTATTCGATTTGTATAAATTAAGACTGGCCATTTTTTATGTTCTCTTGTCAGAGACAGATCTTGCCATTATCCCTGACTCGCTATGTTTCCATTAACTCTTCAATCCACTCCCACTGTACTCGTTCAAATGCAGACTTTCACATCCCATATGCAAGAACTTCAGTTTCTCAAAAGACAATTTACTATGCAGGTCCCAAACTATGGAATGCATTGCCACCTTATCTAAAATCTGCATGTTCTCTAAATATTTTCAAGAGACAATACAAAGAAAGGCTTCTACAATCTTATCCACATTGAGTCACCTGTTGTTTGTTGTTTATGTCAATGTTAATTGTTATATCCCTGGTTTGTATGGGTTTTTTTCTTTTTATAATTGTTATTTCTATTTTCTATTTTGTATGTACTATTATTCTGCTTGGGTCTAATTTCATCCTATGTATTAACTTTACTTCTCATCTTGCCTTTCTCTCCTTCAATTTTCCTTCTCTTCCCCTCTCTCTCTCTCTCTCTATCTATCTCCCTCTCTTGTTTCTCTCTGACCCAGCTGTAGCTGTATATATATGTATTCTCTCCCTCCTGTTGTTGTACATGCAACAGTATACAATGCAATTTATTTTATTCTAAAGGGTCGAATTCACAAGATCTTTGAGTAGATCTTTAATCTGTCCCCACTCAATTTATGTTATTTGTGTTGTCATCTACTGATTTTGCTATGTCCATCTTTTTATATTTGTTATACATGTATGCGTTTATTCGCAATTCTATGTGTCTGTTTTTTTTATATTGAGTGAATAAATTATTTTTATTTATTTGAAGACTTGTATCTCGAGGTTGAAATTCCCACCGTACCGATCTTTTCCTATGAGCATTCATGTACTGATATATTTGAATCCAGAGCAATTAAAAGGTTATACGCTTTGATATCAATATTAGCAGAGAGGCACCCATAAGAGTCTCTTCTTGGAAGAGAGAAATAGAGAGAGAGAGAGAGAGAGAGAGAGAGAGAGAGAGAGGGAGAGAGAGAGAGAGAGAAACATAACAATTACAACCTACGTACATCTCTCTCTTTTACAACACGCATAGCACACAATGGAAGAGAGAGGGGAGAGGATGGAGGGAGAGAGAGAAGATGACAGAGATGCAGGGGTCAAAAGCGGGGAGCGGTAAAGAGTGAAGAGTGAGGGAGAAAATCACAATTAGAAAGATCATGATCTCCCGCAATCCTGACAATTTACCTTCATTCAATGTCAAAACAAATATTCCTTATCTCGCCGAGTTTATTATAGTAGGTATGGGGGCACCCGCCCCTCTCCCCAGCGAATGGCACGAAAAGAGAGAGAGAGATGCATGGTGGGTGGGGGAAAACAACATTTAAAATACATGAACACCTCCCCCCCCCCCCCCATCACCACCACTACCATACACACACATATTTTTATCTTACTTGATAGCTTTGCCCTCTCCAATTCCCTCACAAAGTACCTCCCCCCCCCCCCCCTTACCCCGCCCCATAACAATAGTGCCCCTCCTTCTCTGACAGGACCCAGTCTACACCATTGCTTTTGTTCCTATCTTAGTTCCCCACCGCCATCATATCCTTTCCGCTAGAAGCATTAACGAGGAAAGACCCAGTCAATTCCGACATCGTGCCGGACTTCCTAATTCTCTCTCCCCCGGGACCACGGCGAGTCGTAGGGCCAAGAAAACGGTGCATGAACCCTGTAATTCAATCGGTAATTTCCCTCCACTTCTTCCGGATCCTCCCTAATTGCATCCTAGTCGTAGATACCCGAGTCATACCAACAAGACCGTCAACAAACCGAACAGAAGTTTACGTTACCTCAAATAGCCTAGAGTCGATCCGTCGATCAGAGCAAAATCCACAAGGTCTTTAACGAGCAAAATTGTCTCATTCCTTTATATATATATTATATATATATTCGGTGTTGTTTCGCTCACTAAATAAAAAAAAAGACATCACATGATTGCTGTTTGCCATATTCAAATATATGGGGATTCTCTTGGTGTGAAAATAGAAATATAGAAGGGTAAGAAATTTGGTGACTCTTCCGGTGTTCCGGCAGATGAACGCGATACCCTGGCGGATTCGGTGACGGTCATTCCTTAATCTGTAAATGGTTGATATTTATTTGTTTGGTGTTGACTGATCTGTATCATCAACAACATTCGCATCGGTGACAGTACCTGAGAATATATTACGCTACGCAATATATAAACAAAAATACAGGGTAAATCACAAATAGTCCAAAGGTACTATATAAGGAGCATAGGTCTAGCTACCACAAGATGTGGCATGATCAGACTTTTATACTCACTTTGGTCATGGAGGAAAAAAACTGATAATGGCAAAACGAACTGCAAAGAACTAGGATAAGATTTCAGAGAGTTCAGAAAATAAATGTTTGAAGAAAAAAGAACTTTTGATTTCATTTCAAAGTCATTGGTCTAAAAGAAGCCTCTGGGGGATTGCCCTTAGGTTTCTAACAAAAATCGATAAATCTTAAATCTCTTATGTTAAATTTATCTGTCAAGAATTATACCGTTCATTATTTTTTTTTAAACATGACAATAACGTGTACCACGAGTGTATTAACTGAGCCTGAGAGATTAATTATCTAGAATATTCAAGGTTTCTCCATGATTTATGATCACATTACATGTAATTCCTTCGGGTATAATATGTTCTTTTGCCCCAGCTCCGAACCAGAGTTCAATGTTTGTTTTTTCCATAGTGCCCATGTGGGATGAGGGATAGAGGAGCTGGGGGGGGGGGGGGTGGAGAGAGAGAGAGAGAGAGAGAGAGAGAGAGAGAGAGAGGGGGGAGGCGGAGAAATGGAGATGGGGATAGGAAAACAGGAAGAGAGAGAGAGAGAGAGAGAGAAGAAGAGAGAGAGAGAGAGAGGGGGGGGGGGTAGCAATGACCCTGGAACTTAAACACATATTTATAACATTACTGAATATAAGTCATGAAGTTGATCACATGTTGTGTCATAAGTTTGTCAAAATATTGAGTCTTTTCTTTAAAAAAAAAACCCTCACACATATATTGATAGAGTTGTCCCCTCTTCCTCTCATGTATTCTCATATAATGTCAACATCACTACAACCCCCCCCCCCCCCCCCCTACCCCATTTCGGCTACACAGAAGATAGTACAAGTCAAAATCAAGAAAAAGCTTCTGGAGGGGGTCAATAGCATGTGTTGGGGTTGCACTTTTTCCGGGTAGACGTATATCTCCGACCCTATCTAATCCAAATGTATATGATATATAAAACAGTGTTGCAAAAGTAAACTACACTACAACAAAAATCCATTAAAAAAAATACAAAACCCGGATCCAAAAATGCCTGGTTTGGAAATCCATTTGAAATCCACTGCCCCGAAAATTTTCACCAGAATGGAAATGCCATTAACATCGACAAAATGTTTATCAAGTTCATCATTCATGGTGAAGGCGTATTGATGTTACTGATCATTCAACACACAGCAACAAGCAAACATGTCAAAAACGCCCCCCTGTCATGTCTGTTTTACTACATCATAATTTTCAACATTGCATCCATAGCGCACAGCCTCATCTGCACAATTGGTAAGCCCCCCCCCCCCCCGAAAAATAAAAATTATGATATTATTTTATAAGAGTTTTCTTTAATTCATATTGGTACATAGTAAGAAACTTACATTCGTAAGCTGTCAAAATAGAGGAAAATAAACCGTAAAATATTGTTTTTTTAATGGACCTTTGTTTGCTACCTGCATTTGTGTTAGTGGTGTGGGTGTTTGTTGTATTTGCTGTTAATAGTCAAACCTGCCTATCAAGCTCATCCAAGGGAAACATACAAAGTAGCCACAGTAGACAATTTCTTTCAAAACACATTTCTTTCTTCAGGGAGCCAATATGGTGACCATTATAGACAGGTGGCCCTTTTAGAGAGGTGGCCACTCCGTCAGGTTCGTTTTTCTTGGTTATTTAATTGTTGTTGTTTTTATTTTTCTGTCGAATTATTCCACAGTGGAATTCAACTAACTTATGTATAAAACTTCTCTTTAAAATGGTTTATATAAAACATATCAATAATTATCACTCTGTATTCCTTTATGACTGTTGCCCATGACCTTTGTAAACAACCTTTAAGATAAATAATTTGTGTTTTTAAGTAACCGTGATCCTTCCACATTCAAGTAAAAAAAGTTAGCCTCCAAAATACCCATCGAATTAATTTACATTTAACAGTGCCTAGAGAGTACACCGATGTCAATAGCGAAAATCATGAGCGTTTATTGCACGCCAGTAATTGGGTGCAATAAACGCAGTTTTATTATATCAATGAGTTACTGGCGCTGCTAAAAAAAAAAACCTCAGTAAATGAAACGAAGGAAGACTTATGTTTCAATGAAGTATAGATGAATGGGGTAATTTGATAAGGGATTCAACATTAAAGTCATCATTTACATAGCGTTCTTGATTGGGAGAAGATTTGCCAATGATAGCGTCGCCAGAAGCAACTAAGATGCCTTTCCCTCATTTTACGGTCATGAATATATTTTTGGCCAATTTTTATCAATTGTAGCGGAGAGATAAGTTGAGTTAGAACGAGAGTATGGATGGGAAAGTGGTTTTGATATGATCACGAAGATGATTAGTTTTAAGTATTGTGACTTTCATTTTTACGAATAGGGCCTTGGTCTCCACTCAAACTGGTAATCGTATCGTTGGAGTTTTTTCGTTTTCGTTTTTCATTTTATTTCAAAATATTATAATTGCGAGAAAATGTGTAAAATATGTTGACATTCAACATAATATATTGTGATACAATTGCCCTGAATACATGCTAACGCGATATATTCAAAACAAACTTGAAACGGTTATACTTGAAGATTTCTTTTCCCCTTTCTCTTCCTCTTTCTCTCCCTTTCTCTCTTCCCCTGTCATCCTCGCTCCCCTGTCTTTCCTCTCCTTACTGTCGCAAATGTTTCACTTCGTCTACCATTGCACATGTTTAGATAGATCTGACGAAGGGAAGAGAAAGAATATGAATCAAATCCACGGATCAGCAAACAAAATAAATATGGATTGTACAACACGTGGGATGAATGGAGCAGGAACGGTCTCTCATAATACTTGATAGTAATCATTTCTTTCTCTCCGACCGTTCGGCGGGGATTTGCCCGCGTATCCCATCGTATAAATATTTTGCATTCTGTTGGTCATGTACCTCATCGTCTGCAAATAATGCAGTAATTACGAGATGAGATTGAAAAAGACGGGGGAAGGAATGCATCACCGGATGTACTTTGGAAATTGAGATGTATGATAATTATTAAGATGACCATGCAGTGAATGAAGGTTGGTTGCATGTATACTGGCTTTCAGTGGCGTAGATATGGGGGGCACGGGGGAGTGAGCCCCCCCCCCCCGAACAAAATTGACAGAAAGAAAGCGAAAGAGAGAGGAGGTAGGAGAACAAAGGGGTGACTACACGCCCATTTAAATACACCCCATCTTATTAAACTCTGCTCGACGACCTTTTCTTTCGCATTCACACAAATGGGACCGTAATCCCTGCCCCTCCCCTCCCTCTCCCCTTCCACCCCCTCCCTTCACCCATGACATCATATCCCATTAATGTTGGTCCCATGTTATACCACTGTCGGCTTTACAGGTTGTCATCCTAGAAAGGGTATACTAATATGCCCATGGAGTGCATTTGGGAAGACGAAAAACAATAGGAATAGGCTACTACAGTGTATGTATTCCACTTGTTAGGAATGGCTATATCGTCGACAGTGTGTATACACAATAACAATAATTCATTTCTGAAGGTGCACGATCTAAATCTATTCATGTAGATGTGATAAACTAGAAGTTTGATAAATTGACAAACAAATATCAGTTCAAAACTAACAAGAATAGGGTAGTAAAGTAATTGTACTCTTCATATTGTTTAATTCCCCTTTCCGAATAAGGCAACTTTTAATAGAATTGTGCCTTTCTTAATTATTATCAACAAAAATAAAGGAAATTACAACGACAACAAAAATTGCCTTCACAAAACTATGCATGGGCTTGTCTAACCAGGGATTCGATGCTTTATTTCATTAGTTTTAATTGTTGATAACATCAATTTTAAAGCTTTCCATACATCCAGAATAAAAAAAATCAGAGTAAATTTACACTGTAATCAACTATCATTTAATGATCTTTATGACATTACAAGGTATTTCTGCCATACCCTAATAATTTCCTTATCTCAAATTTCTTTTTTTTCTTCACGACACTATAGCCATGCAGCCACTAAGATTAGGGTATATAATTATAATGTGGTCGACGGTCACCTGTGAAGCTATGTCCCATGCTTCAGGGCATATTGTCATTTGTGTTAATTACATTTTGAGAAAGAAAAAAAATGTTAATAAATTAGATCAATGACGGATATAGGGTCGCACAACCGCTCTTGCCCCACCCCATCCTTTCAAACCGAATGTGGCATTCCTTCACTGTCCCCCTTTTTATTTATTTTTTATTTGCTACATATTTTTCGGCAGTCCCCCCCCCCCCTCATTTTTCTTCTTCAGAATCCAGGGGATCCATGCATTAGGCAGATTGGAAATGAACGCGCTCAACAAAAGTTGGGCATATTGTGATGAAAAAGAAAATTAATCTCTAAAAATGATTCATCACTCTCGAAACAAAATATCACAATTTTCATTATTATCTCCTTCAATCTCAATGTTTTATCAGATCCATTTTATTATTTGGAATAGGGGAACAAAGAGATACATGTTGGTATAAATAACACGCTTCTAAACTTTCATTTCCTTAAAATGCTCTGATGTCGGCGGGGGCTCTTATATACATATGTATTGTTTTATTTCATCATCGAATGCGTTTCATGTTCTGTAGAAACATCTTGCAATCTAGCAAATGAAATACCATCCATCAAAACCAGGAGGAAGCATTATTGCGTATAATTTATATATAAGCTGAGTGGCATAGCCAGAGAGGTCATGTGGGCTACAGTGCTCCTCTTATCGAATTGCAAAGATAAGTTGAGAAAGAGAGAGGGAAGGTATAGAGGTAGATAGAGAAGGGAGAGGGGGTGAGAGAGAGAGAGCAGGGGAGAGGGGAGATGAGAAAGAGAGAGAGAGAGAGAAGGGGAGAGGGGAGATGAGGGAAGATGAGAGAAAGAGAAGGGAGAGGGGGAGGTGAGAGAGAGAGAGAGAGAGAGAGAGAGAGAGAGAGAGAGAGAAGGATAAATACCCCTTCAACGCTCATATTTTCATTCAACGGTAAGAGACATATTAATAAAAGAATTGTTTTATTGGGAGTACTAATTCCCTTTGTCCCCGCCATTAATAGTCCAGGCAGATTTCTTTCCATTCCTATACCTCTACGAATTGAAAAACGACAGATTTCAATTACCGCGATACTCTATTGCTTTAAGACGTGATAATAATTATAATCACTATATAGTTTGCGGGGACACGCAGTCATGTGAGCTAAAAGTAATATTTACAATCCACTTTTCTTGCGGTATCATGATAAAATTGAAGGTTGTTTGTATATCACACAAAGAATAACATGGTATTAAAAAATCATGTCTTTGTTCTCCTTGTGTCAATGCTCCATTGGCTGCTTTTATCTCTTCACACAAAAGCTGAGGACAAAGATGATAATAGTAGCATGGAAATGGGACTTTGATGTGATTAAATTAAGCGATGACAATACGCGACGCCCTAATAACCTCGTGATCATAAAGCCGTTTCTTTAAAAAAAAAAATCAATAGTAGATTTTACTCTAAACCCAATATCATCTGACTCGTCGTGCATTGTTTCCGAACTTAATATACGAGCCTGAAAGTTTTTCAAATCACAGTCATTCCGACTCAAAAACTCGTAATATGGACAATAATCTCGTCGTTATGTGTAACAACATCGATATCTTATTGCAAACTATAAAAACTAAATTATCACAAATCGACTCCTATATTTTTTCTCGAAAAGCCATGCAGGAAACTAGTCTTCTAAATTAATGACCTCCGCGATCATTTCCCACTTTTTCGAGGAAATATTTCACTTGGTAGTTGTTATACAATGAGGTACACTGCCTTCGGGGAGGTAGAATGATGACAAAATTTGGTATGATGTGTCGCCTCCAAGCTTGTTAAACTGTCACGGTATACGCTTCTCAACTAGGAAAGTGATTTTCGAAGTTGCATATTGATTTCACTTCTTATCTGAGATTGATATTTTCAGGAAGGTCGAGGGGGTGAACTTGGGCAGATGATGGAGAGAGAGAGGGAGAGAGAGAGAGAGGGAGACAAAAGAGAGAAAGAGCAAGAGAGAGAGAGAGAGAGAGAGCCAATAAAAGGGATGAGACGAAATGAGAGAGAGAGAGAGAGAGAGAGAGAGAGAGTCGGAGAAGGACATCGAGAGATAGATACATGTAGGTTATAGTGAGAGAGGATTGGGAGATCATGAAAAGGAAATGAAAAGGGCAGGACATGTCTGGAGAAGGTTAGGTTCATGGTGAGAGCGAGTGATGGAGAGATAACAATATAAGAGAGAGAGAGAGAGAGAGAGAGAGAGAGAGAGTCGGAGAAGGACATCGAGAGATAGATACATGTAGGTTATAGTGAGAGAGGATTGGGAGATCATGAAAAGGAAATGAAAAGGGCAGGACATGTCTGGAGAAGGTGAGAGCGAGTGATGGAGAGATAACAATATAAGAGAGATGGAGAGAGAGAGAGAGAGAGAGAGAGAGAGAAACGGAGGAAGAGTAGGAGCATGGTAGGAGGGAGGGGAGTGACATGGCAAGTGGTGCAGAGATATTGAGAGGTGGAGAGAGAGAGAGAGAGAGAGAGAGAGAGAGAGAGAATGTGAGAGAGAGAGAGGGAGAGAGGAGAGAGAGAGAGAGAGAGAGAGAGAGAGAGAGAGAGAGAGAGAGAGAGAGAGAGACATGGTACAATGGATGCAAGAAGATGTCTAGTTGCTGTAGGTAAGGTGTGTAGATGTATGGGAAACTAAAGAAAAAGATGACAAAAATAAAACAAAAAAATATGATAAAAATAGATATTAATTCAAGGGTGATGGTTTATTCCTTTTTAATGTAACGGCCTTGCATAGAAGTGCGTCAATACCTGTTTTACTCGTGGCATTGGCAATAAAATAATTATGCCTAAAATTAAGTGGGATTGAGTGAACTTTGAGTTGATTAATTAGTTGGTATGTAGGCCGGCAACTGATTTATTACTAACCCCGGTAGTATACAGAGCTGGCAGAATTGACGTTGTTAATTTGAAAGCCTCGCGACGTTCTCGCTTCTGTTGATATTTCTTTCCATATGTTTACCTTATTGTAAAGGGGAAAACACTCATGTATGATAATGAGAAGACTCTTCAGGTATAAACCAGAATCATAATACGTAAACAGCTTATGGCATCGTGTTCAAAAATATTATGCATAATAATTTCGGTTTCATAAAACCACAACTCGTGATTGTTCAAAACCGTTGTTTGCTTATTTTTTATATCAAATATGGTTGATGAGTGTGGTGTAGGTACATTCCCAAACGTCCAAGCCATATGGGATATGAGGGAGATATGTGGTTGAATACTTATACCATACAGTGATTCGGAAGGAGATTAAAAAGCACAGTAAACTCGTAATATACTTTTTTGTAATGCGTTGTAGCATTCGCCTACATGTCGACCTTCATCATTCGAAGGAACTCTCCTGCCATATTAGCTAAAATTTGAGACTATATTTATGACAAAGCATCTGTGATTTGATATACTCCCTGCTCCTTCCTCCCTCTCTAGCTCTCTCTCTCTCTCTTCTTCCCTCTATCCTTTCCTCCTCCCTCCTTCCAGTCCTCTTTCTTTTCCCTTTCTCTCCTGCACTCTCGCCCTCCCTTCCATTCCCTGCCTACCACTTTCTCACCCACCATACCAACATACTCTTCCCATGTTCCCTTTTACCCAGAGGCATTGCCCCCCCCCCCTCTCTCTCTCTCTCTCTCTCTCTATCTCACTTTATATCTCTACCTCCCTCCTTCATTTCCTCCATTTCATTCCTCACTCTATTCCACCCTCTCTCCCCACCCTCCCTCTTCCCCTCTCTCTTCCCCTCTCTCTTCCCCTCTCTCTATGTAAAATTCCTTTTCTGAAACCGAGATGTTGTTTTGTCCGGATAGGCGACTCGTGATATCAAGTGGATCTACCCGACACGGCCATGCGAGATGACAGTCGGATCAAATAGTTAACACAGGCCCAGTTCAATCAATCATTATTTTAAGTCTGTATGTCGAGGAAAGATGTGAGTTACTACAATTTCAACACGTATGTAAAATTAAATTGGCATTAGAAAAACATTGATATCCAACTGTGCGTGATGAATTTGTCAAAGTGGCAATTAAGTTTGAATTATAGGAGTCTGCACCTGTTACTTTTCATAGTTTTACATTTTCTCTTAGGAAAATAAAGTATCATGATTCAAGTAAAGTGTGTATAAATATTGTTTTCACCCTGATTTATTTACGTACATATCATAATCAGTCCTCCCCTTTGCAATAGTAGTGGTAATGGTAGTAGTAGTAGTAGTAATAGTAGTAGTAGTAGTAGTAGTAGTAGTAGTAGTAGTAGTAGTAGTAGTGGTAGTATTAGTAGTATTAGTAGTAGTAGTAGTAGTAGTAGTAGTAGTAGTAGTCAGGCGCGGATCCAGGATTTCTTAGGGGAGGGGGCCCAACTTTTTTCTTTTTTTGCTCCCGAAAATTTGAAATCGCGCCGGCCGAAAAGTCGCTGAGCGGGGGGGGGGGGGGGGGGGGGGGGGGGGGGGGGGGGGGGGGGGTAGTGAGCAATTTTTTTTTTTATTTGATCCTCAAAAATAAAATTAATTTGCACCCCCCCCCCCCTTGAGCGCCAGGGGGGCCCAACCCCCCAAAAAGGTAAAAATCACGTGATTTTACATGATTTTTTTCTCAAGGGGGGGCGGGGGCGGGCCCCCCCTGGATCCGCCACTGGTAGTAGTAGTAGTAGTAGTAGTAGTAGTAGTAGTAGTATGAGTGGTAGTAGCAATAGTAGTAGTAGTATAAATTATTGGTAGTGGTAGTAATGAATAGTAGTAGACTTTATTTTATAATTATCTACCGCAATACTAATCTGCCACAAGAGCCAAAAATTAACTTGTATGACTCCGCATGTAGATTGATAATTATTTTCAAAATTTGTACTGACAAAGTTACACAATCGTGTGTGCTGGGATGTACAAGAAGTTTGTAATAAAAAAGAGCATGTGTGTGTTTAAGAACCTTTATTGAATGAATACAAAAATAATCGCTTCGGTTTCCAAGTACACTAAGCAACTAATTCATGCAAAAAAGAACAAATTTCACCTTCCTCGAAACCTTCATCAAAGGTATCTATTTCTATAACACTCAACCCATGCAAATGCAAGTTCACAAGGAACTACACAATGCAACGACCAGTCTATGTAGTATGGCTAGACCCGTTGCAAGCAGTAGCAAGTGTATCTTGACATGTCACCTATGGCCTACTCTATTATTCATAAGTGGCAAAAATATTGTAATTGATATAGTAGACAGTGGGATAGTCACGTGTGCACTTTATTGTTTATAGTAAGGAGGTCAACATTTTTTAGGCGACGAATTTTAATGAGGTTTTTTTCTCGATCTGTAGTCGGTCTGGCAAGTCTGAAATCTGTATAGTTAATGTGTCTAGGTTTCGGTCACCTCACCAAACCGATTACAAAGCGACATGTTTAGGATCATTCGTAGACTGTGGTAGAATACCCCTCTGACACCAACCAGACTAACACCAGACCGAGCATTTATCTTTACCATGAATATAGACACGTCTATTTGTGTCATTGATGAGTCGGTTGGTGGTGTTAAACCTCAGTCATACTGACTCCACATCGACTTTAAGACGAACAACAATTTGTCCATTCAGGGTAATGTAATGGTTTTTTTCGGTCGAGTGTCGGTCATCATAAAGCCCAGTCACACCGATAGGGACTTTTAGATTTGCACGTCGACAAAGTGGACTGCTACGTGGGACGTCCTTTTAAGGCAATGTGACGTCCTTTTAAGGCACTGCCAGTATTTAAAAGGACATCACATGTAGCAGTCCACCATGTCGACGTGCAAATCTAAAAGTCCCTAATGAATGCAAATCGCACCGACGACAGACCGAGCAATTTTTACCCCCAAATGCCTTAAATCGGTATAGGTTTTGGATTCATTGTGGTTGAGGTATGAGGTAGGCCTACAGTATGAGGTATATCACATTTGCCATATTTATGAGAACGCTCGGCATGTTCAAGGGCGATCATGTTTAATTATGCAATGTTATAATTATTGTTTGGGTACAATTTCATGTTGGGTACTCTTAACCTTCCAAAAGTGTAGTTTTCTACGACACCATAGCTCATGCTAACGGTTCTATATGCATGGATGGATCACGAGTTATATCACATTTGGCGTGTGATTTATGAGAATGCTTGACATGTTCAAGGACGATGATGTTTCATTATTCAATGTTATAATTATTGTTTGGATACAATTTCATGTTGGGTACTCTTAACCTTTCTAAAGTGTACTTTTCCACGATACCATAGCTTATGTAAACGGTTCTATATGCATGGATGAATCATGAGTTATATCACATTTGGCGTGTGATTTATGAGAATGCTTGACATATTCAAGGGCGATGATGTTTAAATATTCAATGTTATAATTAATATTTGGGTACAATTTCATGTTGGGTACTCTTAACCTTCCAAAAGTGTAGTTTTCTACGACACCATAGCTCATGCTAGCGGTTCTATATGCATGGATGAATCATGAGTTATATCACATTTGGCGTGTGATTTATGAGAATGCTTGACATGTTCAAGGGCGATGATGTTTAAATATTCAATGTTATAATTATTATTTGGATACAAGATCATGTTGGGTACACTCTTGACCTTTCTAAAGTGTACTTTTCCACGACACCATAGCTCATGTTAACGGTTCTATATGCATGGATGGAAATTATAAAGGTAATAAGCGTAGGATATAATTATGATGAATACAGCCAGTATGGGCGTTATAACTAAAATAAACACTACAGCAAGCATCATTGACTGGCTTAAGTAGAGCAACAGAATTGGACGACCAAGGTCATTTAACGTCGTTGTAATCATTAAAAATGGAATCGAATCGAATGTGATTAAAACCAAATATAATTACAGTAGTTAGTCGGCCAGAAAATGTAATGCAAGCTGGAGCATTATGGAATGCAAATTGCATCGCTTGACTATGCTTTCTTTACAAAAAAAAACATGCTTCTTTAATACTGCCTCGTTCATTATACGGCTGCCTAGACACCCCCTCTCCCTCTCTTTCTTTGTGGTCATGTTTATCCCTCTCTCCCTCTCTCCCTTTTAATCTGTCTCCCACCGTGCCCTTTTATCACAACCTAATTCAATATGTGAAATTTAAAACTAACATTAAATAGTTCAAAATTCATTTTATAATTAGCCTACACGTCTCAAATCAGCATTTTGCTTTTTTCCGAACATTTAATTTAATCCAATTACGTTCGAGTCATAAAAGGATATGAATAAAGCTGAACTCAACTTCATAGGGCCAAGGACTATGAATATCAAGGACTATCAAATCAAGGTATATCATAAGTTTCACCATACCTCATTGCGTTTGAACGTACCATATATTGTTTATATTCATATATCAATATTGCGTTCGCATGCCTGGTACAAGCATATAGCTTCGTTGAACTGTCACTTCGAGTTACGTACAGTATTTATTTAATTGAGAATACGAGGACACCGAATTGGATATAGTATGCGTAATGATAGGTGGTTACGAGTATGACTTTCATTAATTGTTTTAATCAGTGAAAGCATTGATAACTAAATGTGGAAAAGTCGTGTTGTAAGGAAAACATCATTTCAGTGAGCGAAAACGAAAACAGGATAGCATCCGATGGATAAATCACTGATTTACATAGAGTAAAAACTTGTCGATATCAATTATGTTGCATATCTGTGGGGTTGTCTGATTAAATAGGAACATGTTTCTGACAAAAGATGTCCACACAATTATTGTCCGGGGGAAAGGTTATCATTCAATGCAACTTATACTCTATAGCAATTGTCGACATTACAGATGAATCCTGGAAAGGTTGTAGCTCTTAATCCATTCATCCATCAATAAATTGAAAACATAATGAAACCAATGTATTCCAATGTATGCTAGGGATTTACATTAAATGACCTTTTGTGTAATATCACAAATTCATGTTCAAGGTTTGTTTAAACTATAAATATTACATGAGCTTATAAGGTCGTGAATTTAGCTTATACCGGGGGGGGGGGGGGGGATGCGCAACGGATGTACGTTAACCATGTTCACTTTGCTATTCGTCTTAAGACACAATCATGATACAACATTCAGATAGCCTTTACTAAAATATGATATAGATCCTAATCAAACTATTAGCTGAGTGCGGTCATCTGACCAGTCATATTATTTAACTCACGTCTTACAGGTCATTTGAAAGTACTATTGACCGGTCATTAGCATTCAAACGACTGTTCGGTTAGACGCCTAGATCTAAGTAGGGTCAATCGACTCTAGAATATGGATTTTGGATGATTTATCAATTGACAAGGACCCTCGTCTCCATAGGGTCTATGGAACAAAAAATACTCATCATACATGTGGGTATTCGTTTTATTATCTGCCATCAGAATCTTTGAAAAATGCTTTGGCCCCGGGCGTCTGACTCCAAGGAAGGTATCCTGTGCGGAGATATATTTTGTTTTACTAATGCCCTCAGTGATGTGTAATTGCTAATATTTGGCTATCTTTGTCTATAGGGAGACCAGGCTTGTTTTAATCAAATATTGCACAATGATATTTACACGATATAAAATACATTTCATCGATTGAAAGTGTAATCAATAATACCGAGGTATAGTTGTAGCGCTAAAAGTGTTTAATTATCACGATTATGTGCAAAAGATACCACGCGAAATGTCGAAGACTCTCAAACATTCGAACAATACGTTATTTGGTTCTATGAAGATACAACATTTCAAATAGCCTTTACTAGTGTTTGTTTTTGTTCACAGAGATCATGTCGTATTGTTCTCAGACAAATATACACAGTGGTAACTTTGACCTAAATAAAATTTGCTTTATCTGTCATGTCTATACTGGAAGTGTAATTACAAAAAAAATTAGGTTGTTTGTGACGCTAAAATAATGTCAAAATGCAGCAATGTCAAATGATTTGCAAAGGATACTGCATGAAACTGCCATTCGACAAAGCATTAGAAGTAGTAACATGGAGTTGTTTTTTGGATGATACTAAAGGGTCAGGTAGTCTTTATCAGTCTTTACTTTGTAATAATAATGTTTGTTACAAAGATCATGTCAGATAGTTATCAGTCAAATGAAATATACATTGGAAAAGTGACATAAAACAATAGTTCATCATAATACTGCAATATAATTATGAACAATGAGGTAGAGTGACACCATTAAAACATGTCAAAGTATCTCAATGTTCAGAAGATTTGCGAAGGACACCGCGCGAAGCTGCCCTAGACCAGTGAGTTGTGAGTTTTCATAACTTCCTGCCTAGACTGAGCGTTTTAAAAAGAAGTGGATAACTTTTGAAGATAGGAAACAGATTCGGTCTTACCTTCTCATGAAGTGCGGAAACCAGCAGATACCAAAGATAAAGACCAATACAAGAACAGCCTTGGCGAGACGTCTCCTAGCCCTTGCCTGCTTGCTCTCCTGGTGACCTTCACCGGGCATGTCCCTGGAACTTTGAAAGAGCTGGATTGCGATGAGGCAGTAATAACAAGTGATGATGGTGAGTGGGATAACGTACATGAGAAGGCATCGGGTGACCTCGTGGATGCGTGCTTGGAGGGTGAAGTGGGGTAGAATGAAGCAGAGCACATAGGGTTTCATCTCGTAGCTGAGGAAGGCAAGAAACATGGAGGGTATCCCAAGGCATACGGCTACGACCCAGATACAGACAGCCACCACGCAGGTGCGACGGACAACGGGGCTTCGTCGCCGCTGTATGGGGCGGACGATGGCGTTGTAACGGTCGAAGCTGAGCGCCGTAAACGTGAACACAGAGACACCTTCAGAAACAATCGGGATGAACGCTTGGACCTTGCACATGGTCGCTCCCAGAGGGAAATCGTCCTGGATGTAGGATAAGACGGTCAACGGCACCGAGAACGACAGCACAAGGAGGTCACCGACGGCCACATTGGCTATGAGGACGTTGGGGACACTCCTCATGTCTTTGTTCATTAGTACACTGTATATCAATGTTCCGTTGCCGACCACACCGCAGATACCTATCACCACCAACACGAACATCTCGAAGTAGTCCCGGAACATCAGTGGTGGGATATCATGATCGGTATAATTACCGTCGCTATAGTTCCCAAGGGCCACATTGAATTGGTTTCCAGGAGACATCGGGAAGGCCGTACTCCCTACCCGAGAATAGCTCACTGCATCCATCTTAGAGCGAGACTTACAACTTCCTTGATCAATCAATTTATATTTTCTGATAAAGATTCGTTCTCAACAAAGAAGCGAAATACAGTTAAAACATTCCAAGGCCTTGTGCAAAGCGATATTTCGAGACAAGGCTTGAAGAAATCGCCTTCTTCCGTGGGCCGGGGAAAAACACGCATATACAATCAAACACCAACTCCATGAAATTTCGGAGTCTTTTCTTAAAATACCAAGCAAGACGCGATTTTATATCTGTCAGTTGAATGGATCAATCTGACCAGCTTTCTTTTATAGATAACTGCTAGTAACATCCGATATTTCAATATAATTCCTTGTGACACCGATGCTCATCAAACTAAACTGTTAGATGAAAAACACGAATCCGAGTCTTTCCATGTTTCCATCCCGAAAGTTTTGCGATAGGTTCTACCTTGGCGGAATCAGGACAGCGTATGAAGCATCACCGCTTCTTCTCCACGTTGCAAAAGCGCCACCGTCAGGTCACTAACCTCTACTACCGAGTAGACGAAGTTGATACTATTTTTAAAAGCATGTAATTTATGATCTGTTTTTCTAAGTCTCGGGTCGTGGTATATCTACTTCAGAGCCAGAAATTCATCGTTTGTTTCATGCTGGCAAAAGAGAAATCTTCCTCTATTCGTGTGCCCTATGATGGCATTTACAGAGTGTTGGTGATACGAATGAATAAATGAACAAAGACGGATATCGGGATCTCTACCCAATGGTGGACTGCATCGCTGATTCGATTGTTACTTCCTCCGTATTTTGATCACGTACTCTACTTATTAAAGAGCACTTGTTTCTTCGAAATTGAGAGTTCGTGCAATTAGCGGATTATAATAGTAAGGACATGAGATGCATGAATCAACTGGTTGCTGTGTCCTCTTCTTGTTGAGCGCTCTTAGAAAGGGAACTCCGTGAAACTATGGACGCTCCGAGGTTTATTAATTTATACCCGGTTTCGAAGGAAAAGGGGGGTACAACACCTTCTTAAACTTAGTCACAGCACGATGGAATCCAAGGTAACCTTCAATAAGTCAATTTAAGCCCGGTTATCAAGTCCTACAAAGTTGATGCCATGGTGTATCGAGCAGCTGTCAGTCGAAATCAAACCTTTTGTTTAATAGGAAGTCAACTTCACGTTCACAAGGCAGAATCCATGCATGTAGTTATTATCTATATCATGAACTGTTGCACAATACAACTGGTTGTTCCCATAAATTGAATAATCTTTGGACCCTTTAAATTACGTTTATGCCTGTTGAATACAAATAAAGAAAACACAGTCGCGTGGTTGACTTTCAATGAATAGATTCTAGGCTCAGAAGTTGTGCAAATACTGATTTAAAAAGATCCTCAAATATTGACTTTAATTACTCTTGAAATTTCCAGTATCCTTCATAAGGATGTGAAGATGAGCCGGAAAAATTACAATTCCAAACACACCTTGCGATCGCGAAGATGGTGATATTCGAGACGTACGTCCTTCAAGTACAAACTTTGGTAAAAATTTTCGCCGGTGATAATTCCTCCTGTTTCAAAATACTACCGTTGAATATTTTATCCTGTTATTCCTGTTCTAAGCACCACTCACCCACCACGTGTGTGTGACTTCGAAAGATCGAAAATGGTGAATGAACAATGCCCCTTGTGGTAGATGATAATAAACGATGATAACTTCCAAAGCTGAGCTGGTACGATCTTAGCCAGACGGAAGGTTCCGACAACTCTGCGAATCGTCGTTTATAGAAGCGACGGTCACGGCTGTGAAATTATTGGCAGCCGTCCGAAAACTCTGTCCACGTGTAAAATTAACGATTTGATGTAACACAAAGGGCACTGCATACACATGATAGTGACAAGGTAGATTCGTGTATTTATTCCTACTCGCGTTCGTACCGCCGTTCGTTTACCTCCTCCGTGCGTAACGCCCCTACCATGTGTAAGCCGCACCTCCTCCATATCTTTGACCAATCATGATCGAGCACTAATCGTGAGCGCGGGATAGACGATGTGAAGTGCAATCAGGGAATTTCCTGCTTGGAGCAACGACTTGTGATAATTCCTTGCTTAGCGTCGACTTGTGGTATGAGCGCATTTTGGGGCGATCGATGTTAGGGTATGATTATCATGTGTTGTTCTAACATTTCAAATTCGTCTACTTTGTATAATTTCATTACTTTCGAGAAAAACATTTTATTTTTCTTCTCTTCCAACTTCATTTAATCTTATTCTTTCCTCTACCATCTCATTTTCCAAAGGTTAAGAATTATTGGCATTTTCTGGTGTACGTATAATAGTTTCCTATTTTCACTGCGACTGGAGGCGCGATAGCTCAGTCGGTAGAGCAGTGGTCTCGTAATCCGGTGACCCGGATTCGAAACCAAGTCGATGCGCTAGTGCCCTATGGTAAGGCATTAATCCTCATTACCAGGTCCCTCGAAGAGGACCTAAAGCCGTTGGCCGGCTAATTGCTTACTAACGAGCATATTTATGCTTTCTTAGCAGTCAGGTAAAATAACCACCACCACCACTAAATTTATCATAATTTTGTACAATTTTGTTCTCTGAGCCAATTTTCAGTTTTTGAATTTATATCCCAAACCACTTTCACTTACTGCATTATCTTCCCATTTTTATATCCAGGCATACTGTCCTCTCCTTAGTACCCAGTCCCCCTTCTCACCCTCTCTCTCTCTTTCTCACTCCGTCCCTCCCTCTCCCTATCTTTCATCTGAAGCTACCTTCTTTTAAAATTGTACTCCACATATTGGCTTTTAATACGAATGTTTGTTCCCTCCTCATAATAAACCATTCTGCTAATTAGCATATTATACGGTATAAAGAATTATGCTCAATGCAATCATGGATATTCCTTATGGTTTAAAAGCAGTTACAGGGGAAGTCCACCCTGATATTAAGTTGGTTTTAATAGAAGCAGGAAAATAGAAGAAACGGGTCAACATTGATTACAAATTGAAAAAGTTAAGGCTTTGTTTAAGGAGCTATCCATCAAACACAAATCGCAACTCTGTAACGTGTCTTGTGTGCTCGGCTCCCATTTGCCCTGTACCAAAAACTTGTAACAATTAATTATTTATAGTTGCCCTTTTCCAATTTCCGATCATGCATTCACCCTAAATAAAATTGTTGCAAATAATTATGTTTATCTACAATCCCTGTCATAAAGAAAAATCTATTCCGTCATCAATAAATTAGAAAATGAAAGTTTCTAGAATTTTCTGTACAGAATAAATGCGAGAGGAGCTCGCAAAATACATCACAGTGTTGGCACTTTTTGTTTCTCTCATTTTTCTGCGTTTATTAAAACCAAATTAATATCATGGTGGACTTCCCCGTTAATGTACACTCCGCACTAGCCTTCGTTACAATCATTTTTTTTTCTTCTCCACTCCCTAATTCTATTCCTAATTAGCATCCATAGAACTAAAAATCATGTTATTCAGTCATTATAATTAAGGAAGCATTGTTAAATGCAGTTTTGAAACATTCAAATATATTTTAGTGTAAAAAAGGTAAATTGACTCCTATGTATAATGTCCCTCAATTAATCAGGAATACAAGCAGACGAAAAACATCCAACGGACGATGGAAAACGCTATAAAAACCACCACCAACAACAAGCAACAAGAGGAGGGGCAAATGGGGGTGGGGGCATGTCCCTCTTTACCCTAAGTTAAAACATTGAAGGTCTGATTTCAGCTTCCGTCATGATAAGATACTATTCCCACTCATAAAAATAGCAACAACACCAAAAGTGTACAAATATAAGCCATAAATAAAATAATATAATACATACGTTTACGTGAATGTAAAATAAAGAAAAATAGTAATAAAATTAAGATGAACGAGGTCGGCAATGGCAAAAGATCCAGCGTAGTTCCTTTATTCAACTTTAAAATATTATTAAAACACTTAGGATTAAAAAAAAAAAATACCCTCTTCCGACTGCTACCCTCTTTATCTCTTTATATCACTATCTCTCTCTCTCTCTCTCTCTCTCCTCTCTATCTTTCTTTTTTACTCCCCTTCCCTCTCTCTCTCTCTCTCTCTCTTCCCCCCTCTCTCTCTCTCTCTCTCTCCCCCTCTCTCTCTCTCTCTCCCCCTCTCTATCTTTCTTTTTTACTCCCCTTCCCTCTCTCTCTCTCTCCCCTCTCTCTCTCATTATCTTTCTCTCCCCCTCTCTCTCTCTCTTTTTCCCTCTTCCCCTCTCCCCCCACTCTCTCTCTCTCTCTCTCTCTCCCTTCATTTTGTACAAGCTATCAACTAGGGACTTTTAGATTTGCACAACGACAACGTGGATTGCTACGATCGACGTCCTTTTAATGCACTACCTTGAATGGACGTCACACGTATCAGCCCACGCAAATCTAAAAGTCCCTATTGATTTCGATATGAAACACACAGCATAGACAGAATATAACGTATATCCCAAAGCATTATGGTGAGACAAATATTCGTTGAAAGGCATAGTGTGTAAATGATTCTACTATTCATAATACTAATATTTAATACATACATATTGTTTTATACTTCTACTTTTATTGAATAATATACTCCTTTAATTATTTTCTTCTGTCTTATAAATTGAACAAGAATTAATCTGAAGTCTTGCGAGAATATCGAGTGTGAATGGTGAAGTCTGGAAGCACGATGGCGCAAGTCAATCAAATCCAATGTTGGGCGAGTTCTGGCAATAGATTGGACAAGGTTATCAAAATTCAATGCTTGGAAAAATTCGAAGTAATGAGTATTAACAATTACAAAACGCTTAAACACAGCCCCGGCATATATCACCTGAAAAGCTCTCCGATCGCTGCTGAGATGTGTGACGTCACATGTTGAACATGATGTGCACAAGCAGACGATGTCCAATGACATCTCACACATTTTTAGTGCCTGTTTTGTCGTCTTCTCTTCAGTTAAAGCTACGGTCACAAAGGTTCGTACGAACGATTATTTCGTACGAATCTCCTTGTTTTTCCATTGTCTGAAAATCGTTCGTACGGCGTTCGTATTAGTTCGTAATGACATTTATGACCGAGGCTTTAGCTACGGTCACGAAGGTTCGTACAAACGATGCGAATTTTCCTGTTTTTCCATTGTCTTCCCGAATATTCATTGTCTGAAAATCGTTCGTACGGCGTTCGTAGCAGTTCGTAATGGCATTTGTGACCGAGGCTTTATTTCTCTTACTTCACTACCCTCGGGCTGATTTTTCAATCTATTGCCTCACTCTAAACCCCGTGCTTGTTATTATTTTGATGAAACATGCAAGGATTAAAAAAAAAAGGAATCTGTCGCTTGTAAACAAAATAAGACGCCATTGTATTTCAGCTGCACGTCCATGCTATCATTCCGGAGGTTTTTTTTAATTTGAAAGCGTGGTTTCTTTAATTGTTTATTAACCCCCTATCCTGTGTATTTATAAACAAAAGAATTTAGTTATCAGTATGGGGGTCATATCCCGTTTTGAATGGTGTAAAATTCCATCACATTTATATACAATAAACTCAATGTAATTTGAGAAATAATAGCATTGCAATTATGTTCATTCTTTATGGGATGTCTTACGCTTGGGCAGGATCGGTTCATATTGGGACGGCATTAAAAACATCGTTATTTTTCCGGCGAATCTCTCGCATATCCCAAATGCTATGGAAGTTGTTTTACCTGTATTTTTATAAATCACCCGAAATGAAGTTGACCTAAAACTTGTATGATGGCCATCTGCTAGGTTACTAGTTTCTAGTGATACGTTAATTGCAATATTTGTGATTTTCTTTGATCAGACACTTTAAGTACACAGTAGTTGTAATTTGTTTATCAGGCAAAAGATTAGGTTGTTATAGAACAACGTGTATTAACTGGTTCTAGGATACCTATCCCCTGGACATCAAACCCCCGGATAACCACCCCAGTTAACTACACCCTAGGACAACTACCCCTAGGGCAACCGTCCTCTACGACGACTACCCCCGGGGCAACTACCCCGGACAACTCCCCCTTAGTAAACTACCCCCTAGGACAAATATCCCCGGACAACTACCCCAAATTAACTAACCCCTAGGAAAACCACCCCTAGGACAACTACACCCCCGGACAACTACCCCCTAGGGCACTCTCTAGGACAACTACCCCCTGGGACAACTACCCACAGTCAACTCCCCCTAGTACTGGGGGTAGTTGTCCGGGGTAGTTGTCCCGGGGGGTAGTCGCCCTGGTGGGTGGTTGTCCTAGGGGGTAGTTTTTCTAGGGGTGGTATTGTCCTAGGGGGTAGTTGCCTTGGGTGCTTATCCGGGGCGTGGGTGTCCAGGGGCCGGGTAGGTGTCCGGATACGATATTAATTAATTAATGGAAAAGTGCTAGAAAGCGATACCCAATGAAAAGCACAAGTTATGATTTTGCAGTAGAGACCGTATAAAATGCGGATGCAACAGGACAACAATTCCATGCATAAAATGTGCTCGTTATTGAGCTACATGTACATGTATCTTGCGGTTTCTACAAAATCACTAATCTTAAAATTTCAAGCTACAGCAACGTATATTTATGATGGATGGGATTACCCCCTTCCTTTAACTTTGTTGTCAATGTCGCAATTGCCCATAATTACTGTTAACAAATTTAGCAATTTGGGACCCATTCGCAAATTAACAATTTCGGGGAGATTTCGTGCAAAATTACAGCCCCCCCCCCCCCTCCCCCCCCCAAAAAAAAAACTGTTAACATCTCTATAAAAAAAAAACAGGACAAATTTCGTTTGTCTATTTGGTGCAGTGGGATGTTATGAACTGGTGCAAATACATTTGTTTTTCCGTCGTAGATGGGGTAGTGTCGTGAAGACAAACGTTTTTCTTCAACCCTCCACTGATTAATAGTGACGCTCGATCCTTATTCGACACCGATTTTCTTTTGACAATTAGTGAACTAAAGTTTGTCTTTTTTTGGAAAGAGAATGACGCGCAATGCAACCACATGTCGTGAAATTAATGTAATGATATTTACGCCACTGTTGCGATTAAACAGTGAAACTGCGTTTTTGCTTTTTTCATTTTCTTTAAAATATGTAATAAAGAACCTATAGAGGCTTGTTCATTATCATTTAAACCTCAGTCATGATTATCAGCTGAGTGCTCTTGACGGGGTATAGAAGCCTCTGCCCTTAATGTTTGATAATTATTGTCACTGGCGTACTCATGGAGAGGTGGTGGTCCCCGATATTGGGAAGAAAGAAAGGCCGGGGGAAGCATTTTTTTTAAAGGGAAAAAGAAAGAATTAGAGACTTCTTTTGTTTACCCCCATCAACTTTCTTTTGTAATAACTATATTGGTTCTATCATGTAGATTAAATGGCCTTTTATGGTCTTTTGAGGGTCTATCTTTAGTTTAAACAAAATATATCTAAACCTTTGAAATGATCGAGTATATATCAGATCCGAGGAGTTTCCCCCGTATAATAGGGGCAGAGTGTAACGCTTTCTATCCTCGTTACATAGGAGAGGAGAGAAGAGGTGAAGAGTGCCTTTAAATGCATTATTTTCTTCTTGGGGGGGGGGGGAACTTGACTGTAAAATGCAAATTTAAGTCCGTCCCCCCCCCCCCCTCCTCTTGATTCAATAGATTAACACCCTAGTCGCATGCATTGCATTCTTGGCGCATAAGAAATGCTTTAATTCTTCCTTGCTCAGCATCCTCCATTTGGGGGGGGGGGAGGGCGGGGGCTCACTAAGTTGCGCCACTGACTACTTTTTACCTCTGACAACTTTTACCACTCAGAAAAAAAAATCCAGCTGGAGGTCTTGAAATTAGACTAATCATAAGGTGTTTTGAAAATTCCGCGGTCTGTACGAAAGTCAAAACTGGTGCTAACAATTTTCTTCGTTTAATCATTAAAAAATAGTCGAAATCTTGTTTTTAAAAGTTTCCGTTGATGGAAAAAGATAATCTTAGCAACTTCCTATCATACAGTCATTAGAATGGATGGAGAAAACGTGTTTGGTCAGCTAAGACGGATCGCAAGGAACGTTCAAAATGAGAGCGCTCTCGCTCAGGAGCGAATGAGTAGGCCAATTGCACTCCGTACCAGCGGCGACTCTGCCCGCCCAGTGCTGCGACGAATGCAGGCTGATGCACACAATGTGAAGGTATGATGGGGAGCCATAGTTTTTAGAGCTGTGTCGGCGCACCTAACATTTGACTCGAAATTGACAAGGATTTTCTGTTATGTCCCTGAAATGAGTAATCTGGTGTTATTCTTTATATTCTAGAGAGTAATTGTGCAAAAGATCTCAGCTAAATTGGAGCAAGATTCAAGAATATGTCATGAACTTGATGAAGTCGAAGAACAATGTAATTTTCAATTCAGTTTCACAAGAAATAAAGTAGCAGCCGGCAGCCTTCATTCATCATGTTCATGCCTGACATGGCTGTCACTTTTCAGTCATAAATTGTAACAATATAATTCACCAGTACCGCAATTTATTAGGAGTCTCTTGATCAGTTGATGGTCTTCATTTTTATAGTTCTGTTTTATGACATTTAATCTGGTCAGCCCGGTTTTGATTGCATTGAATGCTTTGCTCGACGTGAAACGGGCTTCTCCGCTACATGGCGTGCGTGTGCAGTGATTTGACATGGCAAAAACGAAGGTTATTTATAGTTGCATTAATTCTGTTCTCTCATTCATTTTACACAGTTCAGGGTTTTTATGTGAAATAAAGCATCTTGAGGTGTGTGAAACGTAGATAGTCTATAGACCCTATGGCTTTATCAAATTTTACTTTTTTTCAATACAAGACAAAATTCTATGTTGCATATTTATGTTTTATATTGTGCATGCAGATATGTAGTCACTGTGCATTTGTGTGTGTTCTAGTCATACACACTACACAGGATGTACAATTGTACATGTACTTTAGCCCAATTCAATGAAGTAATAAAGAATTTTTAAGTTAATGAAATGTTATCTTAAATATTACAACGGGGTAACAGCACTTAATGTTTTTACACCTAACAGTCTTTAAAATGATTTTTTTTTCTTCTAAATTTCTCTCCCTCCCCAATCGTTTTCCTTGCCTATGTACATGTAGCTTGCCGCAGGAGATGCACACTCTAGTCTACCTTCATCCGTGGAGTTCAGCAAAGTTCTTGAGTCTTGCAGTCAGCTTTGTGATGCATACAGGTCAAAGGTCAACCTGCTTGAAGGGTTTCTACAGCAATATGGCTACCAACCACAGCCCGTTAAAGTCAAAGGTATTGAAACAATGGACAAGAGCTACTTAAATTTATTAGAATTTGTGCATGTTGAATGTTTGATTTAAAACATGAGGTGTGGCAATGGGTCCTAAATCTAGACTGATCATTAAACTGCACACATGCTGAATAAATATAGGTATAAGTCACAGTACTAATTTTGAATAACTAAGTCTAAGTGACAGGAATACCATTACCAGTATCATTTTCATGGGCATCACTATCAACCAAACAGTAATGTATGCATCATCCTGGATTCAAATTCTAAATCAATCAAGTTAAACAAAATATATACATTGTGTAGATATTGCCTTTTGAATACTGAAACTACTCTATCTTCATTGTTTTTGTCAGTTTTCTCAGCAATTCTACTTTAGAATATAGAACCATGGTAGCTAAATATTGTGGATTGACTATTAAACAGGAAAATTATTTCAGTTTCTAAGCATTATCCTACCTGTTTCTAATACCTAGCTAGTAGAATATTGATAATTTTTGCATATCATTGGATTCGTTGGTTTGGGATGGTACATTGTACATGTTGTAATAAAATCCATGAATATCACCCTGCATTCATGTTTATTTCCAGGGGTTCCTGTCAATAGTATCATCAAGAAAGAAGCAAGGGCAAATGAAACACAACATCCTAAAGGAGAACAGCTCCTTACCTCCACATATGATGCTGAGGAAATGAAAGAAAATGTGTAAGGCATTCATGTTTCTAAAACAGAATGCGTTAACTCTCATTACTGTTGAACAGAAATTTTCATGTGCATGAGTTTTCACAAATTTTGTGTAGAAAATTTCTTGTTTCACAGTATCTGCATTGTAAAAACAATTTGTTGTTCTCAGAAGCTCATTTGAGATGTCCTAGCACCTATAGTGAAAATTAGATGTCCTCATGAATTATTTTGATTTATTGAAGTTTTCCTGATCTGCAGTGAAATCTCTCACACCAGTTAGAACCACATCAGACCAACAATAGACCAACTAAAAAAGTGGTATTACAATCAGACTATTACTTAGGGGATTGCAATCACTTCTGGTTGTTATTTTCCCACATGGAGCCCTTTCGTTTTGAGGGAAGTTCTAAATAAGTCTTGTCTTTTAAATGCTGTTAGAATTTAACCTTTTCATTTTTTGACCTGCAAATGGGACATAGTACCTCCAAATCGAATAGCCAAGAAAAGAGAAGAGGTCTCTTTGGAGTAGGTCTATGCTTAGAGTCAGTTTGGCAGTGTGACTGAGATATCATGTTGAATCTTATTTACTCCTAGATTGTCGGTCTGTTGACCAAAAACTGATTTTGAAAGTTAATGAAATTCACATTTATTTGACTATTCTTGTACTGCACCTGCTAGACCAACAACCCCCACCAACAAGCCTGACCTGGGGTCATCATGGAAAGGAGGGACCCCCAGACTGGAAGACTTTGGATTGAGCAGGGGTTTCTTGGAACAGATGACAAGGAGCAAGCACCAGAGCCACCAACAACCTCAAGAAGCAACCGAGAAGCCTCAGCCAAAAGCTGTTGCCAAACTCAAGTAAGTTGGGACCTAATATGTATGAGGAAGGACTAATTTTATTCATCAGGGCCCCGTCTAACAAAGAGTTGAAATCAATCGCAACTCTTTTTAAGACAGGACCCAGGTGTCCATTAAATGTGAGTGGGGTAAAATCAGCACATAAGAAGTTTTTCAAGATTAAGACTTAACATGATTGCCTGAAACATGTTATTTATTATATATTTTTTATTTATATTCATGGTGATACTCCATGGTTTGTCTGCCTTTTCGTACATCTTAATCTAAGGTTAAACCAACTATTAGAATAATCCTTATTGCTAAAGTGTTGTTATTTATCGATATTGCAGCACCATATTTAATAATTCGTCAAATGTAGATTTTACAACTTAAATGTAGTTTACCAAACAACTCTTTCATGCAAATGATATCAACATTTATATCTTTAAAAGCTGTGGTTAAAATGAGATAAATAAAATGAATAAATCTGAATTACTGATTTAAGAAAAAAAAAGATTATTTTTTAATTCAGCTTTGATAACTATTTATTGATTGAAGAAAATGTAAGTTGTTTAGAATGAGGTTTATAGGGAACTGTAAGCTTCATAAACGTGTATACTTTGCATATTTTCTATCAAATTCCAGTCCCACTACGCCAGCCAAGAAACCGGATGTTGTTTTACCGGTTGCTGGTGGCACTCCTAAACTTGAAGACTTTGGTCTCAGCTCCAATTTTCTTGATAGCGTCTCCAAGAACAAGCTTCGGAATCAGCACAGAGTTGAGTCAACGCAAGAGGGCACTCATTTAAACTCCACATACAACAAAAGGTACATGTATGTATTAATCATTATAGTGAAGCAAACCAAAACATTGAAAAATGTAGTAGGTTGTTCATTTTCTTCTATTATTTGAAGAGGAGGATACAGAAATGTGAAGCAGATTATTCCTGCATAACTCCATTTTGTTGAGGCAATAATTAATATTTAAAAAAAAAAAAATCCATGCTATGGTGTGTTCAACTAGTTGGTAGGTGAGTACATGAGATTAGGACTCGATGCTGCTTGTTTTATAACATTGTATCAGATACTGGCATTTCATCAGAGATGTTTGAAAAGTTTCATTCACTCTTCATTATGATAAAGTTAATTGCCGTATTTCATTTTTTCACTAATGTATATAAAATTAATTTGTTTTGAAATGGCTCATATTCAAGACATTTTTAAATTGACAGATGTAGCTTCAAAATGTGGTATTGTTGTTTTCAAACATTATTGAAAGTTGAGAGGAGAATCTTTTCCTCTTGTCTTTATTGCCATCCTGTTTCTTGAATGCCACTGTTTTAGTGTTAGATATTTTATATTTGTTCTTGAATTCCTAGGCAAATGGAGATGGCCCAAACCACCATGTTTGCCCCCTCCCAGGCCTCCACCTGCCCCTTCACCCCTGTAGGGGTCACCACCACCCCTTCAGCCCGGGTCACTGTGACCCCTGGTATGTTTGGGGGCAGTGAGCTACCGGACGAGACCCCCACCAAGTTTATAGGTAACAAACAAAAAAGTATTGCAAGTTGAAATAACAACCCACATATATGTCATAGTCAGTAGCAAAGTGCGTCTGAAATGTAAAATCAATTACGGGCTGTCAAAGGGTGAAGTTGAAAAAGTATGTTGGCATTATCAGGCCTGTTAGCGTTGAAACTTGAAAGTAACAAAGTACCAGTACAAAAAAAATGCAAAATGGGTAGCCAGGCAAGTTTGAACAATCTCTTGAACTTGATATTTATAATTATACCTTACACATAACCCTCATCTAAGCTGTTTGGATGAGTAGATTAATTGTTCCGTGAAACGGAAGTATTTTGGGGCTAGAAAGGTGCGTTTTTGCTCTTTTAAGATTCTGAAAGTGGTATAATTTGTGAACAACATCCTTGTCTCAGTTATGATAATAATAATACACAACATTTATTAGGCACTTAATACGGGTGTTTCTAAGCCCACCAATGTCTAACTAAAAATCACCAACCAAAACTTATAAGTCAGTTCAGTTCAGTTCAGTTTATTGAATTCCATCTTTAAAAACATTTTTACAAAGTAAAAACATGCAATTTCATGTAAAATATAATACATAAATTGGGATAGCATATACATGTGAAATGAATTAATACAAAACAGAATAAGGCACAGCTGTAAAGAAACCAAGAAAAGGTTTTGTCTGGACAGCTTCCTATCAAATTAGATATAATAAATATAGTAAGAAAACAAGTAGCAAAGTAAAGTTTCGGATAGTATCATCCAGAAATTGCATAACAACCGGCACAAACCCAGTACGTGAAATACAACAAAAATCAGAAGATAGCAAGGGGAAGAAGAACGAGAGAGAGAGAGTGAGAGAGAGAGAGAGGGGGGTAACAAGCTAAATAAATACATTCAGTGAGAGTCATGCGCAATCAAGAAACTTTTGAGATTACGTTTAAAACTGTTGTAAAATGAGATTGAAGTTATATTAGTTGGAAGCAAGTTCCAAATTTCAGGTGCATGATGTCTGCAAGAATATGATGCAAAATTTGTATTAACACACCATCGATGATATTTCTTCTTATTTCTAGTATTATAGTTATGTATTGTACTGTTTGTTATAAACATATCGGATAAGTTTTTAGGAAGCAGACTTTTTTCATTCTTAAATATAAGTATTGCACACAAATATTCATTTAACTGGTAAACATTCAAAATATTAAGTTGTTTAAAAGTGGTTTTGAATGAGATTGATAATGAGATAGCGTTATATTTCTAAACACACAAAATATAAATCTGTTCTTTATTCAATAAATCATGCATATATATAATAATAAAAATAAAAATGAGATAAAAAATAAAGTCAAACATAAGATCAAACAAACAAGGAATAAGATGGTGTGCACCTCCTTTGACCGACTCACAACTGCAGAATATCATTCATGAATTAAAAAGGTGCGTTTTCAGCAAGGACTTAAACTGGTCAAGAGAATGAGTTTTTTTAATATGCGTTGGTAATTTATCCAAAGGGTAGGGGCATTCACTAAAAAAAGCTTGATCGCCATATTTTGTAACAGTACGAGGTCCAAGGGTTAACTGCAAGGTTGATGATGATTGAAGAATTTCAAGAGGTCTTAAAGAACTAGAAGATCGAAAGGAAATCAAATCTGAAAGGTATTTAGGGGCTTGGCCATGGAGAATTTTGTATGTCAGAAGAAGAACTTGAACTTGAGAAGGTTGAGTTATGGGAAGAGGTGAAAAATTATTTGTGAGCTTTATCATTCTTATTATGCAAGTGTGGAAGAACATCAGATAAGACATGTTCCCTGAAAAGCATGGCTCTTCAAATGCCTTCATATTCTAAATATGTCATGTAACATCGTAAAACTCCGGGGTAGGATTTTTATGCCACGTGTTCGTGTAGTCCCATATACATCTTTCTGTGTACAGTGTTTGCAACTTTACCAAGACTTGGCCAAATTTCTTATCATTTTGATGATTCCAGAACTTTGCAATACACACAAATTCTTATATGCTAGATGATCAACCTTTTCTGGTTGATTCCACACCGTTTCTTTCACAATGCAATCGCATTACCAGAACTCAACTTCATCTTTAAATGTTATACGATGGTGTATGGGAAGCCAATGAAGAGAACGCAATATTGGGGTTATGTCCTCATGCATATCCATTATAAAAGTTTATATTCTTAGGCCAGGCAACCATATTATGATCACATATAAGGTTGGAACATGACAAGCTGTAGAACAATCACCGTCTTCATCTATGTATTATTAAAGTTAGGTGAACTTTTAAGATATACATGTAAGTCATTACTTCCGCATTTCAAATTTCTGAAAAATCCTCTCATTACTGTGTCTTTTGTTTTGTTTTTCTTCGCACAGACCTAAACAGTGCTATGCCCCGCTCTCATGCTGCACCGGAGGATGACTTTGGCGGATCCCAAGGAGCGAAGAAGTCTCTGCATTATGAACCATCCAGCAAGAAGGGCACTACATCTTTCTTGGACTCCATTTCAAGTGACCTAGCGGAGGTGATAGCACAATATAGATACTCTAGCTGAAGAAATTGTGCGTTGCACACAATTCAGCCTGAACAAAACATACATAAGAAGTCATGCTTTCATTTTCTCGAGTTCTAAAATTTGCACTTGTCGATCTTAGCGCGAAATTTGTGAAAATTAATGTACTTCAAATATTTCTACTTTTACAGTAGTTTTAATCTGTGCTATCATCAAAGTCATGTATTGTTTTCACGTTGGCCTGCATTTATATCATTTTTTACTCAACTTGATTGAATGCATTATTGCAGACAGATGTTGTTGGTACCTGTCATGAATGAAGAAAAGACTACATTGGAGATTTATAGCAGATAGCTGGTGTAATTGAAGTCCTTTCACTTGAAGGTATTGTGTCGGATCTTGAATAATACTCTTTGTTATGATTCGACTTTTCAGAATGAAGATCAGTTTGGGACTCCTCAACCTCCGGAGCTGACAGCCAGATGGGAATTCACCTCCATCCAGGCGCCCCTGCCAAGCCAACCAGAGTTCACTATGAGTTCAGATAAGCCCCCCAACAAACTTGACATGTTTCCCAGTCTGGGGTATCAGACCGATACCCCTCCCACCCCAGAAATGACTGCTAAGTGGAATATCAGGTAAGGTGGATTCTTGTGTTTATTAATTAATTCGTCTTTACTGTAAACAATTATTATTCAAATAAAGAATGAACATAAATAACCCTGTACCTAGGTTTACAAATGAAATTTTGATTTCCTCATGCAGGGTAACATAAGTAGTACATAGTAATGTATGGGTAAAAACGGATAAAGACATAGACATACCTGCCAACCACCCCGATTTAGGCGGAGTTCCTCCGCATTTTTCATACCAACTCCGAATTCCGAGTGCATGCCTCAAAACTCCGATTTTTTTTAATTTTAAAATATTTTTAAAACAAATGACTGTTGCATAAGACTAAAGCATAACACAGCACTGATAACCAGATCACGCCGACATCCGCGCTCGCGCTCATAGAAGATATTGCATAGTAACTGCATGCGTATAGCCCACGTGCATAAACACTGTATACATTGGCGTGTTTTCTTCAATGCTTGTGCGATGACTGCGATTGTGGAAGCTTGTTATTTACCGGACTTCCTCAGATTTATTTTGGATTACTACTACTATATTCTTCTTCTTCATTGATTTCTCCATTTTTGAAGGACAAAATGGGTAAGACTCGTGCTGTTCATAATCAGAAGTATAAGAAAGAATACGGGAAACAATTTCCAGTTGCAGAATCAGCACTCGGACTTCAACACGCATTTTGCATTGTGTGTTCGGCCGACTTCAGTATCAACCATGGGGGAATGAATGATTCAGAAACACATGAACTCGGAGAAACATAAAGCTTTCAGCGAAATTAAGGACAAGGCTCGTCCAATTTCAACCTTGTACATCAGCTGGATTGGTTGGTTTCAGTAGCCAGTAATTCTGAATCTTTCTACCTTTGCAAAATAGGGCTCCTAACTGAGGTGGGTAGTGAAACATGGAGTTTTGTGAGTGTTCACATTTTGATATTTCAAAAATTGTTTATGTGTGGGGCGAAAAGGTTGAAGGAAAAGGCCCATTTGCACCATTAAAATGGAGAGAAAAAAAAAATAGACCCTAAAGTCCTGTGTACCCCAATCCTTCGGTGGTTCGCGACCTCGTAGTCCATCCAGAAAAATTTACTCCTAATTTCTCTTGCCTCAGGTTGGCAGGTATGCATAGATTCATGTTAATATACTTACTTGGTAAGAACTATATATTTCAAACATGCCAAATAAAACAAATAGTTAAAAGCCTGTCTCAGAAATAATTGACCTAAAGAGATAAAGAAAATAGCTACAATAATTATGGTGTTGTATTTTTACAGGATATTAATATATGTAAGATTCGAAGGTTAAATAGTGTAATAAGTTATTGATTATTTTGGTATTGTGGATCGACCATTTTATCCCTGTATACCCAGGACTAAACATTAGTGGTGCCTTGTTATCATTGTCTACATAGAGATGGCCACCTGGTAGTTACAAATCCTGTAAATGATATAACCATCTTTAATATAGAGCAGCATATCTACAGCCAGAATGACTGTGACTTTTGTAAATGCCTCAAGCATCCTGTTTGGATGTACTTTGGATGTCAATCTACCCTCAACAATTGCTGTGGTAGACAAAGGAACATCCCTTCACTGCTATTATGTAAAAATAAGTAGCACAGGTAAATATGCATGTGACACCTGCTCTACACATTTTTACATAATAGCGGTGAAGGGATGTTCCTTTGTCTACCACAGCAATTGTTGAGGGTAGATTGAGGAACTGTATATTTTGTCCGCTTTCTTTGTAATAATAATAATAATAATACATATGATTTATAAGGCGCCAAATCCACTTGACAGTCAAATGCTCAAGACGCAGCTTGTGCAAAAGATGAAATACATACATGATACATTCATACAAAGTGCGATAGGAAAGGTACAGACATGAAAGGTAATGGTAATCAATTATAAGCTAAATTAAACAGATATTTCTTAAGATCGTTTTTTAACACTTCAGCAGAACTGCTATTCTTAACCCATTGAGGGAGAGTATTCCATAACGAAGGCCCAGCATGTCCGTCATGTTCATAGTGTATATTGCAGGCTTGTGCAATTCCTTCAGATTTGTCAGATGTTTTTCTCAGGAATGCACTCACATCCCTCTTCTTCTTGCCTCTCCCTCTCACCATCAGAACCACATCCAAGGCTCCAGGCTCCCTCCCACCAGCGGAACCCCCTTTCGTAATGGAAGAACCCATCCGCCTGACCTCTCACGAACCCAAGCAGACACCAGAGGAACCGCAGCGTCTGTACGTGGAGAAGGCTGCACCTTCTCTCCAGGATATGCCGGAGACACCTCCTGGACTCCCTGGAAAACTTGGCGACTCCAAGTCGTTTGATTTCTCCAGGTTTATGGCAGATGAGATGCCAAAGACCCCTGAGCTCACTGTCTCTTACCCCAGGTTTGTTATGCATATGAAGTCATACCTGCCAACCCTTCCAATTACAATTTTCTGGATTTTTCAGACCTGTTCTGATTCTGATTTGTCAAAATTCTGATTTTTTTTTTTTTTTTTTTTTTTTTTTTGGGGGGGGGGGGATGCTAAAGCCAAATTAAGATTTTTTTATCATGTGTCACGATGTAAGAGGTCACATATTGCGTTCGTTAAATGGCTGCATGATCAAGCAGCGAATTTGTATTTGCTTCTTGGTACAGATTTACTGCGTATTGCCAGTAATATACTGCCGCTGCAAGTGCGATATCTCATTTACTTATTTTCAAATATTGGCAGGTATGTGATGTGAAGAAAATGTCCTTAATAGCTGCCAATCGTTCATAGTTTGGGGGAATGGGTTCTATTTTATAAATCTTTCATTTCTTTTTAACCAAGTTGTAAAGAATTGTAGAGATGGACTATTTGTATTTCACAATTATTCATGCCGATGCATTTTTGCTATCTTTGATTATTTCCAGATATGTTGATCCAAGCACGAAACCCACAAGTGTGCCAAAGCCAGTCGTAGACAGCGTCCCTCAGAAACCTTCAGCCAGTCTTCATTCTGGAATCCCCCGCATGGTGAAAGTGGAAGAATCCAAGCCTGTGGAGTAAGTATCACTAATTCAAATAATGTTAAAAAGATATTAAAGAGGAATGTGAAAATCAGGAGTTACAGGGAAATTCCATGCAATGTAATATGTCTCTTTTCAACATATTTCATTCAAAAAGTGAAGAATTACTTGATGTGACCATTGAATAATGGTGCTTTCTGGTATACATTTCAGTCATAGCAAGAGATTTTTCACTCATAAGATGAAATATATGGATAAATGTGATCACCCTAAAAAGATTGAAGGAAGAGTGCTAATAGATGAATAGGCATAACCGAAAGTAAACAGCTGAATAAAACATAGGGAAGGTGAATATTTATAAAGAAAAAATAAAAATAATTGCTAAATCAACTTTGAAGACAACATATCTTGACACTTATTTCTTTTGACAAGAGATTTGCATTCTGGCACTCCATTTCAAATTGCCACAGAGAAGTATCACTTCACATTATCCCCCACTTATATTTTTTTACCACACATATTTATGGAGAGCGATGCTAAAACAGTAGGTAACATAAACGTTTGATGTGGTGTTTTATTAGGAAGAAACTTTTCTTGCAATTGGTTTATGAGAAGGATTTAAGAATAGTAGAAGTAGTAGTAGTAGTACATGTAGTATCAGTATATCAAGGAAGATGATTTAGTGAAATATCCTTGACAGATTTATAGGTATTCATTATTACTATGTTTCTTGTTTAATAAAATGATTCTTCCTTTTTAACAGCATCTCCTATGTTACCATGGTGACGGAAGAGGAGTTCTCCAAGCAATCTGCTCACATGAGGAGAATCCTTCCTCTAAACCTTGTCAACGAGACTGTCTCCTGCATCAATACTATTCTCAACATCAAACACAAACAAGGTATGTTTTTCAGTGATTCAGTACTGGAGGTTCAAGGGGGAGTCCACCCTGATATTTAGTTTGTTTGAATAGAAGTAAACAAAAATGAGAGCACAGGGGAGTGTTTCACAAGTCTAAGATCGACTTTAAGTTGGACTTAACTATGACAGGCCATTCATGCCACTGGTTGCTCTCACTATTGGTCTCTCGATTATGATCTTTAGATAACATTTTTTCCTTCAATAATGAATTATCAAAAAATGTAAATTCTGTAGATTTGTGACCATGATTTGTACGTCCCTTGAGAGACCATTGCCAGTATAAATGGTGAGAAAAAATTGTGGCATAATGGGCTGCCAATCTTAGTCTTTGTGAAATGCCCCCCCCCCCCCCAGATCAGTGAAAGTTTGAGCAAAACCTGATTAGAGAAAAGAAAGTTGGGATTTTTTGAAGGTGCGATCAATCAAACACAATTGGCAACTTTATGGCGTATCTTGTGAGGTCCTCTACAATTTGCTCTATATAGAAAATGTCATGAACTTTCATTTTCATTGTTATTGATGATGGAATCTTTCATACAGGGGTCGTATAGAAGCATATTTGCAATAATTGTGTTTAGGGTGCATGTATAATTGAATTTTGTTTTAAAGGGAATATAGACTTTTCTGATTTTCTTTTAGTACAGATCGAATGGGAGGGGACCTTGCGAGATACATCTCAGAGCTGCTAATTTGTGGCTGATTGATCACAATTAAAAAAATGTTTTACCTTCTTATTTGTAATCAGATTATGCTCTACTTTTCACTGACCTGTTCTCTCATATGTTTTCGCTTCTATTTAAACAGACTTAATACCAGGGTGGACTTTCCCTTTAAGGGTTATTTGTAGGGTTACAATACATGTAGTGTTTGGTCCAGAGTTGAAATTGGGAATTTGGTTAGTGTAGGTAAATGACCGCAGAGCGATTGCTGTCAGAGCATGTTTTAATAAGGGAGATGTTAGGTTGTAATACATCTCTCTGTGTCATTCAAATCATTTCTTTCTGAAAAAAGAGAATCTGTGCTTTACATACTTGAAGGAGACGAAACAATGAGTGAACCAATCTTAGTGTGTAAAAAATAGATAATTCTCAGAATTAGAGATCTGCATATTCGGGAGATGCTAGAATTGCTGAGCAAAATGTTATATAAAATTGCATATTTTTATAGAAATATTTGTTTTTTTCTCTCAATCATGTTATCTCCATGATTCAATTCATGTCACATTGAAATCACCAGTTTAAAAAAAAAAAGGTATTTTATTTTATATAAAGTGGTTCACATGCTTTACAGTATAATGTGTATGGCATCATGTTACAGATAGATGAAGAAAATAGAGTCTAATGCTTTTTATTGTTATTATATTTTCTCTCCCGACCAGGCGAGGGCGTTTACCTGACGGACGACGATGTCCAGGTGATCAGCCTGGGTCCAAAGTCTAAGGCCATGCTGCTCTTCTTCATTACCGTCAAGCGACTCTCAAGCGGGAAGAGACCAGGCACATCCGAAGTAGCATATTTCCCAGTCTCATATTAAGGGGATGAAGAAAGACCCAAAGCAAGCAAGAAAGAAAATGAACGAAAGATATGTAGAATTCATGAAAATGTTACTAATTATAGAAGAGAGTAAAAGTAGAATATTCTCATCATTTTACCATAATGTTTGCCATTGGAAAGAGATCTTACTTTCAAAGTTTCATTCAAAAGTGTGAATGTGTTCATTTTATACAAGAAAATCCCATAGTATTAAAAAAGTTGATTATTAAGAAACATTTCTTTTGAATAATTTCATCCCTTCTATATTTTGATTTTGTAAGATGTGTAGTTTACTTGTACTAAATTGTACTTATTCACAATCCTCTCACTCACCTAATGTCCATTTTCATAGTTACAACTTGTTATTAACAGCAATTTCTTTGGTCACTTGGTCGGCATAATGTACAATATTTGTTAAATTATATATAAAGTTAATATATAAAACTTTAATGATGTTTGGGGTTTTTAAAACTTGCAATGGGTCATGTGAGTATTTAGGATTTTTTTTGGGACATTTCAATGTAAATTTCATTTTTTTTAAATACCGGTACATTAAAAACGTTTAATATTACATGTAATTCTTCATTTTTTGAGAGGCATTACTTTATTTCTTAAGTCTCATAATTCATGTAAATGGAGATAAAAAAATAAATGTCATGATCTAGCTTTGACATGGACTTTTATTTATTAACTGACTTTAAATAACTGTGGATTATTGACAGGAAGCACTTGGCAGTAGAACAGATAAACCAAGCATTAGTGAAGAATTCATTGCAAATAAGAATGTAATTCTTTTCTATGCTAAGTAGTAATAATTATATACTTGCAAGTAATTAAGCCAACTGTAATATCCATTTGCTACAAAGAAATAAAGAAGAGGGATTACAAGTTTGAAATTAGAATAAACCCCATATTAAAATGTACACAAGCCGTCAATGTAAACAGTTATGCAACTGTGTTATTCATCTGCTCTATGATTTATTTATTCATTATTTTTTTTGTCTTGTCTGTAAAAAAAAAACCCTATCATGTTCCTACTAAGTAGATGTTGTTTTGTTTGATGTGTGCATTCGTTTGGTTAAATTAATATTATTTGTAATCTGTATATTGAAATACTATGACTTTTTGAAACAAAGATACATGCTCTAAATATCACACAGGGAGTAATGATAGAAAAAGGAATAATAAACAAAAATTAGTTATAAATGAAAGAAAATATGTTGTATAATTCAAAATTAGTACAGTGACATAATACATATAATGATATCATACTCCAATGTAAATAATAACAAAAAGAAATCAGAAATAATAATACATGTTAATGTACAAAAATATGTCGTCGATTGTGTTTTATTTTATTTCATTTTTTTCTTCTTCAAATTAATTTATTCATCTTTTTGTATTCATGGGAAATCAATATCATGCCTAATCTCTTTCTACCACTTCTAGAACCACACTGACTCACTATACTGTACAATAATTTTAACATTCACTTCATATATATATGTGGTTCATATTTTAGTATAACACGCTCGGAAGTGAATATATCATATAGGCCTTTCTTGCGCTCATCATCTTTTTTAACTCCCACTTCACGTTCATATAAGTTAAAGCAGGCTAACAAACCTTCAGATTTGTGAACCCTATTTCATTTTAAGAATTTTGAACTTTCTGAGTATAAATGCACCAAATGTTTGGAATAATGAATCTTGTTTCATTTTTGGAGTCTTGTTATCACTTCCTGCTACTTCTAGAACCACACTGACTCACTATACTGTACAATAATTCTGACATTCACTTCATTATGATCAGTTCATATTTCAGTTCAACACGCTCAGAAGTGAATATATTATAAAGGCCTTTATTGTGCTCTTCTTCCTTTTCACTCCTACTTCACGTTTATATAATTTCCATGCAGGATAAATAGTGGCACATAAACTTTTAGTTACTTTAGTTTCTGGTTTTTCCTTTTGTGGGCTGATTGGAAAAAGGGTGTGATTTTGACCAATGGATAAAACTTTATTAGGAGGGTTTTTTGAAATCCTGTGGTCACTGATATTCTTACTGGCCCCTCCCCCTCCACCCCCCCCCCCCCCCATGTGGGCTGAACAGATTATCTCTCCTGGATTATTGATTCCTTTTTCAATTTCCCTTTACTGTTAGAGAAGGTGGGTTCGTGTGAGATATTTTAAGAACTGGGCATGCTGCAAAAAGACCTAGTATTGCATCATTATTACAGATTTGACTAGATAGATCATTATTTGGACTTCCAAGAGAGATATTTTTATTAGATATAGACCTCTAGATCTAATATTGAATATGTTTGTATTCAGTAATTTTAAGAAATTGATTGTGTCGTGCTCAGTTTATTAAAATCAAAGACCTTTTCTCAAAAGCACAAAAATCCTGATGAATATTTTATAATTTTTGTTTTCTCTTTGGGGATACCTTAAGAATCGACATTGCGTAATAGTTTATTCTTGTCGAAAATCCTGCCAATTTCGTAAGGTAAGAAAGATAATTTCTCATGATTCACTGAATATCATAGTCATTTGGGTGATGAGGCACATTTTTTCTCTTTAAAATATTCGGTTGAAAGATAGTAAATGATATGCAAAGTGCTAGTGATACCCAAATGTGCCCCCTCAAAAGACTTGTGAGTTGTGCCTGATGCCGCGGCAGCAACGCACACTCCTAACTGGCCCTGGCCTGGCCAAGCTAGCCATACATGAGGCTAGCACGCCCACCGGCCGCGCGCCGGGGGCCGATACCGACTGGTCGAGCCTAGCCTTACGTTGCGGGCGTGGTGATTGATTTCAACTAGAAATTTCATTTCATATCATTTCATTTCATCTTTGTTGATCCATATTAATTGTATTACTACACCTAGACCTAGGCAGTTTCATATTCGAGTTTTGGGTGCTAGTTCAGAAACCTATCCAAAATTTTCCCCCAAAATGACCCTTTTCAAATGATTTTGTAGTAGACTAGGTCTAGTCTAGGTCTAGCATGGGAAACAATTTTACAGGAATTTTAATAACAATTCTGAGCGGTAGTGTAGTGTAGTGTGTAGTGTAGTGTGCCGGTAATTTTTTGCAAATGAATCAAAATTCAGTATTTAGGATAACTGTATGTCTGTATGGACATAAAATGGCTGCTGTGGAAGAATTGGCCTAGATCTAGTCTACAGTAATAAGGCTTATTTCAAAATGTTTGCGAGCTGATAAAAGCACACACAGGATCATACTTGACACCTTTAATTAACAAAATTTTGTTTATTTGATGGCTTGTGTATCACTTTCTTGAAACATTGAACTACATCACATTTCATTTTCCATGTACAGCATTACTGATCATTCTAATGTTTTATATCGTTTTGATTTCAAAGTGGGTCACAGCTTTTGGTCTCAAAATGCACTCAAGAAGCATGCCCTCAATATTGTATAAGGCTGTGAAACTGCATGATAAGACAGAGAAATTATGTTTCCATTGCCATTGGCTTAAAAAATGTATGTACAAGGGTCAAGGTACTACAATAATTTTACAATTACAACATTTACACATACAGTCTAGAACATAAAACGAATCATACTAACACTAACGTTTTACAATTGTTATATATTTGCCTACGTGTACATTGTATATGTACAGTGCATGTACTATAGAACTTTGACACGTGTGTGTCATAACTTCATAAGAGTAGGGTGCATGTGCCAATAACTTACAAGGTGTATTAAAGTAAAAACAGTAAAACAAACTAGAAATTTAATTCGTCATGGGGACGAATTAGGTGGTCTGTCTTCAAGTCTTATGAGAGATTATAATATTTACTATATTGAGAAAGGGAGAAGTTATATAGACATGTAAACAATGATGATCATCATGATGATCATGATGATGATGATCTTGATAGTAATGGTGATGACGATGATGATGATGATGATGTTGATTATTATCATCAACAGACCACGATGACATCAGACTGAACAAAATTAGAGAAGATTCAGATAGCGTATAGTCTCAGCTACAACATACTCAAAAATCGACAAAAACCAAGCCGAAATAACGGCGATATTGCTCGCAAAAGACAAGAATGTAGAATCCAGATTTGAGAAAAAGTCATCTCCCAAAAGGATTACACGTCAAAATTAATGGATCTAGTGATAATAGGGTAATGATAAAGTAAATATGGTTGTTTATTACATTATTTGCGATTCTACGTGTTTTAATATTCAAAGGAGATGGTACAGTGAAAGATCAAAAAGAAAAAAAAGTGAAGAAAAAAAATTGTTGGAGACGCCCGGACTCGAACCAGGGACCTCGAAGTCGGAAGTCAAGTGCGTTACCGATATACCAAAACATTTCCCATAGAGATTACACGTAAACGGAAAATGGAATTATCAAATCCCACTTTGTAAGTGAAATATGAGTATGATCCCGGCATCTGATCGAAAAATAAAGAGCACACTTATGATAGCTTATTTTCTCAGCTACAACATACTCAAAGCTCAGCGTAAACAAAGAAAAAACGACGGAGATATTGCTCGCGAAAGACGAGAATGTAGAAACCAGTTTGAGAAAAAGTCATGTCCCATAGAGAATACACGCAAAATGTGAAAAATTGACATGCCTCCTTTAATCGCAAAAAAACGCCATGATACCTTTGTCAAAATGGAATTTTGTGGTGACTGTATTTGTAGAGAATATTCTCAGGTAGAACATATCAAAATTTAAAAGAAAATTGATCAATATTTACAGAGATACAATCAATTTTCCAAAAATCTGCTGACGTCATAATATACAAATTGAAATTATGAGTTCGGAGGCCATTATGATGACGTCATGAGTTAATTGAGGGTCAAATGACACATGAAATCATATCTCCAACTCATGCTTTTTCCAACCATGATATAAAAGTTGGGGTCAATTGACTATCTGAAGAGTTATTTTGATTTTTAAAATAGGATGTTTTTGATCAAATTTGCATTATATTGCCCATAGCAGCACGCGCAGATTTTGAACTTTGACGCGCACTCACGGCCTTATGAAAGGTCAAGAGTGACTGAAATTAATGTAAATTGTCATTTAC
The DNA here is from genome assembly GCF_000002235.5 of Strongylocentrotus purpuratus. Taxonomy (NCBI): domain Eukaryota; kingdom Metazoa; phylum Echinodermata; class Echinoidea; order Camarodonta; family Strongylocentrotidae; genus Strongylocentrotus; species Strongylocentrotus purpuratus. The sequence continues at coordinate 20,576,001 of NW_022145607.1, read as the reverse complement.
GGTAAGAGGAATCTAAATCATGTAACAAAATTGAATTTGACCTTTTCCGCGCGTTATGAGCGCGCGCAACGCGCGCGGTGACACGTACGGACGGAAAATTTTGAAATGCTTAAAATGACCTGATTCGTACTCTCCTTTAATAGTTAAGTGATTTTGAGCATTTTAAAATTTTGACGCGCGCGTACGTGCGCGTCATGACCTTTATGTGACCTTTGATGACATGACTTGTTGACCCTTGACCTGAAATATATGTGATATGAATATGAATGACCTTTGCTCATGCATCATGAAGATATGATGGATAACGTGATTTAACAAAATGGCGCCTGGATGACGTCACGATGACCTGATGACCGTGAAAAGGTTACTGTCACGTCTCATGACAATGACCTATAACTGTGTCAAAATTGAATGAAATTAACACAACCGATCTTGAGTTAACCGATGAACAAAAAACGGGGAGAAATAAAAATAAATAATAATAATAATAAATAAATAAAGAAAGAAAATTCTGACGAAAACAATAGGTGATCTGTCGAAAACGACAGACCACCTAATTATGAAATATGGTAGGCACATTGCTATCACCAAACCTTACTTTAGATTGTGCTCGCCTGTGTGGTACAGTACATACATGTACATGTATCTTGGTATTTGAAAGTATTGAAGTGTATCATATAAAAGTATAGTGTACATAAAGGAGTTGTTCTTTAGAATAGAAGCTCAACCAGGATGGAAGGAGATTTTTTTTTTCTTCTGCTTTTTTCTTTTATGTTTGGTTTTAGTGATTACGAAAGTAACTTGCTCTGCTTTAATGACTCACAATGTTTAAGATCATTAATATTGGGGGGATGTATTTTTCCCCAAGTGTATTTTACCATCCGATATTTACAACGGAAGACCACGTTTGATATATTTTCCCTTGTCTTGTCAGCAATCATATTAGCACAAAGTTCCATTACTAACAATGCCTTTCTCATTTACAAAAATAGAAATGTTGTATTTGTTACAATACTAAGTTTTTGTTTTTTCACGAAGCCAAGTTTTGAATTTTGTTTGACTCTATCATGTTGTTCTTTTGACTTAGCTATCATTTGTCCTGTGGATGGAGATAAGCTAATTGCCGCCATGAACTTCACATCCTTCCAATTGCCATGTCTCCTGAGACATCAACTTCTTCGGTCCTACCGGTCAGTACTGAAAAGACCACACTGCTCCACTTGCTCAACCTGCCAAAGACCACACCAAGGTGCAAGTACTCCAAGACTGCCAAGGAACTCCAGCACAGTGTCATCGGTTCATCGTGGAACCATTGCAACGTTACCTGCCGCGACTTCACCAGTGACTTTGCTTGCTAGAGATTTCAGTGATAGGGTGGGGCCAGGACTAATTGGACAATCTGGACCAATGGACATTGTGGGGTCAAGGGCCATTGTGGGGTCAAGGGCCTTAGTGGGGTCAAGGGCAACGGGTGGATCCTTGCAGCTTGGCGGAGGTGAGCACGTGCTGTTTGTGCCAAGCAGAGACTTCATGAATCTCTTTGGCTCCTCACAGCCTACCGAGTGGGCTAAAGCGATATCGGAAGCCGAGAAGGTGGTGGGATACTCCACCTCGTTCATGAGCCTTCGCTGTCTGCTGAGCGACGAGCTGGCCAATGTTGCCTTGCACATGAGGAAACTTGTGGGTGCCAAGCATCCACTGCTCAAAACAGCCAAGTAAGTAATGGATGAAATGTTGTTGTAGTCAGTTCAGCTGAAGTATATGCTGTATGTCCATGTAGTCATTCTTTGTCACCATGCTCTCTATCTGTATTCATCATTTAGTTTCCTTCAGACGCTTTATAAATTCAACTACATGCATTTTCATAATCTCTCGGTCCCCTACTTTTATTTCATGGTTTTTAAAGAATACAAATTATGTACTGTGCACTTGATTACAGTGCACTTGATTACACACATACAGTGCTGTAAAGAAAGGGGAAAATGACTAGTCAAATATGTTGAAAATTTAATTAATTTTCTGGAATGTCCATCTCACTGATATTTTTGGAAAGTACCTGCATGTACATGTACATATGCATTAAGGAAAATTCCAATAAGTATTTGATATAACTTCTTCATGAAGTGAAACTCCTTGAGAAGAGGGGAAACCACAATGTTTGCATTAGTTCAAAGATATTTAAATGATACATGTACAATCTATTTCTTTTTCATTTTATTTCTCTATTTTTAAATATTTTTTTTACTTGCAGGAATTTTCTAACTGATGGCAAGCACAGTCTGCAGACCAGAGGCCTGATCATCCTTCTCATATCCAAGGCAGCTAGTACTTCCACTCACCAGGCCCCCGGAGACTCTGGGACCCACCGCCTTGATGATACTCCGGACCAGCAAGCCCCCATCGACAGCAAGCAAGTGCCACCATCAGGAGGGATCTATGCAAGGTAAAGCCAAGATTGCACGATTAGGTTAAACCGCCTCGATAAAATGCCTCTAATAAATTCCTTGGCAGAATGAAGTGCTTGATTTCATGCAAGATTACTGTTTATATAATGAGTGGCACTGTTTATTGAAAAGATTCAAAGAGATTTCTTTGGACCAAAGTAGTTTATTTTTTTACCTTTTTTGTGTGTTCAAATCCTACATACATGTAGAGTAACAAGTAGAATAGTAGTTGTTTGATAAGATTTTGTTACATGTACATTTCTGCTTCATGTTGTTTTCAGTCAAAGGGCATTGGCTGAAATCTCTGAAATGATCCACACCGCCTTCCTGGTCCACCGAGGGGTCGTTAACCTTCTGAACCTTGACCCTGCCACTGGACCAATCAACGTCATGGAGATGGGAAACAAGATGGCTGTCCTCAGCGGGGACTTCCTCCTGGCCAGCGCTTGTAAGGCCCTTGCAGGTCTGCGCAACACGACCGTTGTTGAACTTATCTCCAAGGCTATCGGGCATTTGACGGAGGCTGCCTTTATGAGATTTGGAAACGCTGACTTGAGTCCTATCGCGACGATCCAGCCTGGTTTGACTTTCTTGGACTGGGAGAGGTATGTGTATCTTTCATCGGGCACCCTGATTGGCCACAGCTGCAGAGGAGCGTTAGAACTCACCAATCACAGCCAGGCTTTGACAGAGAGTGCCTATGACTTTGGCAAGAACATTGCATGGGCCCAACAGGTAATTTGAGGAGAGTAGATTTTAACATGGAATTTGCCCGAGGGATTTTGAAAGAGCTTATTGCATCTTAAATCAAAAGCTTTGGAAAGCTTGATATTTGAGAAAAAAATAAAATTTAACCAGAGTGAAATGGGAATAAACCTTATGATTACTAAGACCAAAGTCATCCAATTCCATTTCAATTTGTATATTGTTCATTTCATATTGATTCTCTTGTGTGTGTAATGCTATTCATGCTCTCATCGTGAAGAATTTTTGAGTCAAAGAGATAATGAACCTTAATTTTGACATGCTAATTTGAAAAGAAATTCAAAATTAAGCTACTGTGCTTAATTATTGTAAAAATACTAGTGTTGAAGGAGAAAGAATCTGATTCTGCAAGATTTCATGCAATAAGTTCAGTAGTCTGCTACTTGCCTGTTTATTTGGGCGCACCACCCATCAAACGAGTGATGGACATCCTTTTTCAGTAATCACAGAGCACTTAAACTTGTTTGTAACAGTATTTCCTTCCCCATTCCTATCATCATGTGGTGATTTTGAAAGTGATATTATTTTATTATGCCTCCGCTACGAAAAATAGCCGGAGGCACTATGTTTTCGGGTTGTCCTTCCATCCGTACGTCTCGTTCTCGTGATCACGTTATCTCAAGAACCGATGGATAAATTCCTGCCAAACTTAAACCATGTATGTATCTGGCAAAGCCAATATGCTGATTGGATTTTGGGGTCATGAGGTCAAAGGTCACAGGGCTCATTATGTATGCAAAAATAGCTCTTGATCACGTTATCTCAAGAACCGATGGATGGATTCCTGCCAAACTTTAACCATGTATGTATCTTGCAGAGCTAATGAACTGATCATATTTTGGGGTCACGAGGTCAAAGGTCAAAGGTCACAGGGCTCATTATGTATGCAAAAATAGCTTGTGATCACGTTATCTCAAGGACTGATGGATGGATTTCTGCCAAACTTTAGTCATGTATGTATCTTGCAGAGCTAATGATCTGATTAGATTAGGGGGTCAAAAGTCAAAGGTCACAGAGCTCATTATATATGCCAAAATAGCTTATGATCACATCATTAAACTGATGAACAGATTACCATCAAAACATCTATTTATCTTGCAAAGCAAATGAATTGAGTAGATTGTGGGGTCATGAGGTCAAAGGTCATGGGGCTTATTATGTATGCAAAAATAGCTTGTGAACGCCTTCTTATTACAACTGACGGATGGATTACTATCAAACTCGAGACATGTTTAGATTAGATTTTAGGGTCTTAAGATCAAAGATTTTCTCTTCTTCTGGGATACTCCTCAACGTTCCGTTAGGAACTAAGCGAGGAGGAGGGTCATACATGTATATAAAAAATAACTTGTAATCGCGATATTCTGCAACCTGTTAATGAATTACAATCAAACTTAAATTTGAAAAATTGCTCTATGGCGGAGGCATCATTTTCGAACATCCATCTAGTTTTACCAGGTACAAATATTCATACTTAAGTTATTTGATATATGCATGTACATGTAGTTTCATTGATACAACAATGCCTAGAATTTCCTTTTAGTTTTAACTTTTGAAAGTACCTTTACATATGATCCTCTGTTCTCTCTTTTAGCTTCATACAGAGCTGCAACCCTTTGTATCCAGCTCATCGCCCAGAGGTGACATTGATCTTACATCTGCTCCTGTATTGTTGTACTTGGAGTCTGGTCAAGGTCAAAGGTCAGAGGTCAACTCATCACGTAAACCAGATATCAAGAAGGTTAGTCTTGTTCAGACTTTGTTATAAACACTCTACCAAAAAAAAATTGCAGCTTTTGGTGTATATGAACCGGATGGCAATAAAAATATGTTGCTGTAGCTTTGTGCAACAATAACTGCTACGTATACTTCTTGATCTGTCTGTTCTGTCCCCAGTTTGAAACCATACCATGACAAAGGAAGCCACCTATCAATGCACATGCTCACATTGTATGAAAAGTCTTTGGGGTAATGGGAAGAAGACACTAGTGAATTTGGCAAAATGATGTGCAGAAAGAATGGTGATTTTCTATTTTTAAAAGCTAAACTGTCCACATGGTTGTAATGGCTTTGAGAAGATAAGATTAATTAGATGGATAATAAATCAATCAAGCAATTCCTTTTTTCTTATTAAAAAGAAAGAATTATGTAATCATCTCTGATTATTATAATTGGTGTTTATTCAACACCTGCTATGATGTCACAAAGTATAACGAAAATACAATTTATCAGAAATTATAGGTTTTATTGTTGTAGACTTGTGTTTGGATTGCCTATGTGTTTGGGGATTATTTCCAGCATATGAGATTATGAGTGGATTTTAAAACGTTAACTTTGTAGCTCTACATGTGTACATGTATGCGAAAAAGTAGTTGGCAATTTTCTTGTTTTTTCTTAAACTAAGGAATCCATCGTTTAATCTCTTTTTATTTCTTTTGACAGCTGATGCGTGAGATTCGTCAGAGCCCCGCCCTTGATAAAGCTAAGAGTCTCTGTCTCAACTACTCTGACACTGCTCTCCAAGGTCTCTCAGCATTCCCAGCATCAGACTCAAGGACAGCCCTCCAGAATATGGTCCATGCGGTGAGGATATGAACAAAAGCCTTCGGCTTGATTGAGATACATTGAGTTTTCTGTGCCTCTGTAACCTTGAAATAATCTACAGGTTCCTGCAGCATCAGACCCCAGAACATCTCACCAGAACATGGTCTGTGCAATGAGAATAAGAAGAAGAGCCCAAGTGCCTATCAAGGTCAGTGTCTTTTGTCTCTGTATTGAAGATGCTCTCCAAGTCTGCTCGAAATCAGACTCCAGGACCACTTTCATAAACATGGTTCCTGCAGTGAAGATTCAGATCTTGGAATTTGGAATTCGGGATATGAAAAATAGCCCCAGCCTTGATCCTGACTGAGGCCTGTGACCTTTGTGGAGTTGATGCTGTACAATCTTCTCTGCAGTCGCATCACCGTCGCATCACCAGACTCCAGAACGGCCCTCCAAAATATTGTCCTTGCGGGGAGGATAAGAACAAGAGCCCTACGCTTGATGTAATTACAAGCTCTCCCAGGAGTTCCCAACATCATTGTCAAGAACGTCCCTCCAAACAAGGTTCACTGTTAACTCATATCCTGCCATAAGGCTGCTTGCACGCAACCGTTATAGTGCTTTGTACACGCGAGCGTGCTATTGATTGGTTGCTTCATTCATGCGAGCGAGCTACCGCTTATCTGCTTTGTGCATGCATGCTCGCATTCGTAATAGCAGTTATTGTTTGTGCCCATTGCACTGTGCCTAGTGTTTCACACGTGCTGTTGATAGTACCATCGCGTAAATCCGGTTATCTAAAAATTAACTTGGCACATGGGGATTTGAGGCTTGGCACAATGGGGATTAGCCCCCTGTGCATTAGGCTGTATTCATTATGGCAGGATAAGAGTTAAGGCAACTCTGGCAATGCTCTCCATGTCCTTTCTTTGTTGCCAGCATGGGATTTAAGGACGATTCTGTGCAATGTGTCCTATACAAAGTATAACATTTTTCCACATATTTTATCCATGAATAAAAAATTTCTTGATATGACTATGACTAATGGCAATGATACCAGAAAGCACTATTACTCTTTGGTCATCTTAAGATATCCTTTACTTTTGGATGCAATATATTGTGAAAAAAGACGTATTCAGGAAACATTGCACAGAATCACCCAAACACGGTTTTAAACATGGTCTGTACCATTGGGTTACATGTAGAATTTGTCTGTCGCTTAATAACGAAATGTAGTGGCACAACAATAGGCGGTAGAAATGCAGAAGTAGTAATAGTTAGGGATGTTGGTGACATATTAAACAGTTCTCATTTGACACATGGAAAAAAATAATTACAAAATTTTGGCGGCTACTTTTCAAGCTTGCTTGCATGAAAATAACACTCTTTAATTTGTTTTGCATTGAACTCTATGCACATTTTTGGGGACTCTTTTATGACTTTCGAGGGGCTCTTTTCGGCATTTTGGGGGCTAATTTGCCTCGAACGCCAGCGAACTTTTCCCCCTGATTTGACATATTCTGAATGAATATTAGCTAATGGTTAGCCTAATCAAGGAAATCATATTTACCAGCCTAATATCCTAATGAAATGCCACTGCATTTTGCTATTAGTGATTTCAAGGTTAATATTTCTCATTTTACATTGTGGTAATGATGAACTTCAACTGAGAAAGCATGTAAATCTTTTCAGCCTGTATTCCACTCTGTACTTAAATTAACTTGGTATTTTACTTGGCATTTAGCTTAGCTACATTGTAAGTAAGTAAAATGGCTCAATTTTTACTCAGACCACATGACTGCCATGTCTAAGTCTGCTAGGGAGCTGTCTGAAACTTGGTGTATAGTATTTAGTCAAAGGCTTCAAGTGAATACAAATACAAAGTTTGCTTAGTATTTTATCATAACCAATAGCTGAGTGAAAAATTGTCACATTTCAGACAAAGTATTAGATAGAATACTGGCCTAGAAATTTATAGTGCAAATTCTCAGGAGTTTATGTGTGTGTTTTCATATTAAATCTTATATGAGTACTAAGTGTATTTTAAGATATCTACACTGTAAGTTGGGCAGGTCCAAGCAATTCTTCCCTCAGGTGTAAACAATTAGGTATATTTGAATGTAGAAAATATATACATGTACAGTATGTCATTTTAACCCATAGCAGTTCAGAATTTTCTAAAGGTCTTAATGAATTAGCTTCAAAGTTTCTAATATTTGCAGATCAGTAAGGTACCAATTGCGTAATATCGGTTTTATTCGTAAATATTTGTCCAAGTCTGCCACCGAAAAATTAGTACATGCTCTGATTTCCTCCTGTCTTGATTTTGGCAATGCCCTCCTAATCAATCTACCCCAGAATCTACTGTCCAAACTCCAGAAGCTTCAAAACGCTGCAGCTCGTATTGTTTCTCTGACCACCAAGCGTACCCACATTTCCCCAGTTTTGCAGTCGCTACACTGGCTCCCAGTAAAAGATCGCATTGTTTTCAAAATTTTGTTGCTTACCTTTCATTGCGTTCACGGCTCTGCTCCTCAATACCTTATCTCTCTAATCCAAAACTACACTCCTGCAAGACCTCTACGCTCATCCACTTCCAATTTTCTTGTGACCCCCAAAATTACAAAAACATGGGGGGAAAGATCATTTTCATACTCTAGTCCTAAATTATGGAATGGCCTTCCTGAAGACATCAAAAAATGTTTATCTTCTGATTCTTTCAATACTCATCTCAAAACATTCCTTTTCAAGTCTTGATCGTTTTTCCTGTTTACACGCGCCTTGAGCACTCCACAGAGTGGATTTGGCGCGATATAAGTTACATTTTTATTATTATTATTATCTCCTCAAATTGGCACTACTTATTTGAATTTTCCACCCTTTCATGGTTTGAAAAAAAATGAGTGAATGGAGCAGTATGAATGAAAATTACAAAAGTCAATGAGAAATTGCCGAGATTATACATAAAAATAAGGATCTTAATTTTCACTCTGCATTGCAAATTAAGAGACTTTGATGATTATTTTTGATTAATTTCTTATTCATGAATGGCACAATATCCCACAACACAAACATGTATGAGCTCAAAATTTCCAGCATCATTTGGACTTTTTGCTCATGTGCAATTTGTAATTCAGACATCGTAGCATTCTGGATGAAAAGATAAAACTAAAAATTCACTTAGGAGACACTGAACTGCTATGGGTCAAAATTGAAACTTTCGGTTGTCTGATCCTTATATTGTTTTTTTTTAAATGTGTATTTAAAGTAGTTACATGTACATGTACCCCAAAAATCAAAAGTGTTTTGAATTGATGCAAAAATTCATGATATCATTGCGAAGGTGATCAAATATAACAACTTCCCTCTTCAAAAATTTCGAGATCCAGATTTTCTGCCTTCAGCGGTCCTCCGTAGAGCATCCAGATTTGTGACGTCACATGCGAGACACAGCTAGCCACAAAATTGCATAATAAGCCTTTCCATGATATTTACATGATATGATTTTTCAGCAAATTAATCATGTATTTCAAGAGAAAATCTTTCCATCCATATATAATTTGTCCATAATTATCAGTTGTTGTGAAGTTAAACTAGGCTATTTTTTCATAATCAATATGAATAAGCATGACGTTCCAGACGTTTTCTTTTTTTCATGTTTGAATCATTCAAATGAACGCCAGACATTGTTTCATGCGTCAATAGAAAAACCCAGGCATGTGCTTAATTCTGAAAATATTCTTAAAATTCTTGATAAAGCTAAGTAGTGGATTGCAAACATGTAATGTCCTGTATTTGGAAATTGGGTTTTCACATTCCAAGGAAGAGTTAAGGATATAGTTGAGTTCTGGTCCTATGATCACATTGTGAAAAACATTATCTCAAAGCACTTTGGTTAATCGTGTATGACATAAAAATTGGTGTATACTTTGAGGTTTCTAGATTATCAAAATGATAAGAAGTTGACTCAACCTAGTGAAGTCTCTTGTAGTACAGCACACAGAAATATGTATTTGGGACCACACACATGGGTCTTGAAAGTTTGGCCCAAACTTTTCAGCTCTTCCCTTTTGTACACACATTTTCAATATTAGGGCAGTTTAAGAAAAAAATCCTATTTCAGGAGACACTTCCATGCCGGATATTCTTCCCAATTTCCATGAAAAGAATTAAAAAAACTCACAAATTGTTGTTAACATTTACCAGAACTCAACCTTCTGTAAATTAGTATTTTTCTGAACTTCTGTGAAGGTCTGATGAATACACTAGTAGTCCCCAACAACGAAAATGATCATGAATTAATCAAATTTGTATCAATTGTAAATATGTAATTATACATAGTATGTGACGAATAGGATAATTGCATGACATACAGGACAAACCAATGCAAAACGGTCTATTGAAAAATGTAATACAGTTTTGAATATTGACACATGAATATTCTTATAAAATTCATCAGATAATTGTTGATTATAAATTACAAAGCAACTTATAACTTGTTTATAACAATATATGTTTGGTACCATTACAATGCCACATAAAGACCAAACAAAAAATTCTTTAAAATTCATCAAATTTTCTTTCACTGAGTGAAAACCTCCTAACTAGCTGAAATATTGTTTTGTTTTGTTTTTCTACATGTATGTGCATTTCAGTTTTAAATTAGACTGGCTGTAGTCTGATCTGTCCTGTACGTCACAGTTGAAATAGCTTGGACCTGCCCTAGAGTCTACAAATATCTTATTCATGTATTTATGATATTGTAATTCTTGTAATTATTTGGTAAACATTGTTACACTGGCAGCCCAGATGATTTATTCAAGTGAAAAGCACAGGAACAACTGACCTCTATGGTTGATGGGATAGGCCCTAGGCCTCACAAAAATGGAATCCTGCCCGGTCTGAGCTGTTGTCTTCCGGCCCAAATCACACAATTTGTGATGTCACTACCAAGAGACCCATTTTTTCAGTGTACAGAGAGGGGTACATGATACCATCACACATGACATGTCCCCTCCCTAATGTAAGTGCTTCAATTATGTTTTTAAAGATATTTTGTTTTGCCTTGAATGTACAACACAATGCAATAAGTTTTCCCGGCGATGGCGTTGCTGAGGGCGACAATTACGATGATAGTATGCTGCGGTTTGTTCGCTTTTTGTCTCAATTGCGATTTCAACTATTTGAGATTGTTTTATGGATGTTACAGATAGGTTTGGGGTCATATTCTGACTATTATGGTAGCATGAGTTTGAGGGAAGTCTCTCAAAAATATTTCTTGGTAGTATTTTTCAACGAGCTGTTAAAAATATGTTCATTTGTAACTTATTGATACATGTCATATTTATGTGCTCCCCTCTTCTCTCTCTCTTTCTCTCTCCGTCCTCCTTGCTTGATCCATTGATCTCTTTTGCCGTCTCTGTGTCCCTCCTCGTACTATATCCCCATCTCTCTCTCTTACTCATAACCTCCCCCCCCCCCCTTCTCCTTCCCTCTCTTTATGTCTCCATCCATTGGTATCTTTTGCAGTCTCTCTATTCCTCCTTGCACTACACCACCCTCCCTCTTATTACCTCAACCCCCTCTCTTTCTCATTGCCTCACTCCCTCCACCCCTCCCACATTCTCTCTTACTCTCTCTTCTCTATACCTCAATCCATCGATTGAAATCTCTCTATACCTCCCTCTACTACCCACTAGTGCCATTGATCTCTCTTTGTTCTATGCCTTTTCAACATACATCCATCATGACTGATACAATGTTCTAAGAAGTCAACAACAAAATTGTTTTACCAGAGAAGATTTTTATTAATAGTCCTTTTTATTACTGTGATTTTCAATCATTTAAAAAATTCAATGCAGAGTCCTATGGAAGATCAGTATCAATTATTTTGCTCGTAATATACTCTCTTTTATGTACATGTTATGGTTGTGTTTCTATGAATGCCAATTGAACAGTCTACTCTCGGTGTATATTTGAAATACCTAAAACTTGTTCCTTTATTCATGCTCCACGATGAGTAAACCAAATGTTTGTGACATGCCTCTGTAGTGTGTACACTTCATGTAACCTCAGAATGTGTAAGGATAAGGAAAATATTGAAAGCATTGGAACGATAAATACTCCTCGTGTATAGGGTTGATGCTCAATATATATGGGCTTGTCCGCCAAGATTTTTATAATCAATTCCGGTTATTGCTTTTTACCCTTTTTTATGAGCATTTTGTGCTTAAAAAATATATTCCCCAATGTGAAACAAAATGCTTCATCGATTATCACAGTATATGTAAGTCATGTGTCAAGTTTGTTAAGCGCAATGTCATGTTTCGCGGATAGCGTGCAATACTATGTGTCTTCTTCGTCACTGATTCTCACAACGCCGTTGTGACTTTCCTGACTCTCAGCATCGTCTGATTCCATGACATCCTGGATGCTGTTAAGGGGTGGTCTTCTAAGCGACTCTAAGTGATTTTAAGTACTCCTGAGTACCATTGTGTTTCAAAACGGTTGTTGGTTGACATTTTACCAAAGCCCCGCCAGCTAGACCTGTCAGGTCAACCATCTTCTACATTCTACCGACGTTGGTGACGGATTTGCCGATCATGTCTTTGCAGACAGAGGAAAGAGGACAACAGTTCTTTTCTTCAAGTTCATACGAGGGTCTTTCGCAAATCCACATTTTGTGTATAGTGCATATCACATTATGATATAACGTCTCTATTTGCTCCCAAAGGACTTTAGATATTATTACCTTCGGCTTCAGCTCCTGCAACCAGGTATCCATTCACACTTGCGTCAAGTGTGGCACGTTTAGGTTAAAGTCTTTCTAAGGACATGAGTACCAAGGTGGGATTTAAACCCATACCTTGTGGATCACAGTCTAGACACATGTCCGCTTGCTGGTGATCAGAGTGTGTGGCAGTGGTTTACATCCTGTGGGCTTTACAGGGATCAGGTTCTTGTACTCCAGCGTGTCTCTGCAATCTTATTTGCAACGAGAGCTGAGAGAGTCTTGGCCTCTTTGTGATGACGACAGAAGGAACTCGGCGGATCTATTTCGAGTCGGTTGGCCCCTGTTAATTTCCCATCCTTTTTTTGTGTTTCTCCAATTGTTACCATCCTTTGTGCTCGACCATACTGTTTCTAAAGGAACACAATGTGAAGTCACAGCCAGTATGGGGGATGGAGGCTGATCAGTGCTTCTGTGACACCAGTTCATTTCTTGAATGGCAAATAATTTGACACATCGGTGTATCATAGTTTTTAATCCCTTTTGACCTCCCAAAGAACCAAACCAAGATGAAGACAACATCTGTATCACTTTACCTTACAAAATATTGCTATCTGAAGTCTTGCTTGTATAGAAAGCTATGAGAATGTCGGCTGCTTCGTGGTGATGTTAGAGGGAACTCTGCAGATATTCTTCTGGTTGTCTATCCCCATTATGTTCCCATCTCATTCCAAGGTTTCCTTTCTTTGGGCTTCACATGCTCTTACTAAAGAACCAACCTGTTTCATCTCTGGAAGGGCAGCTATGTCCGAGACATCGGTGTATTTCCTTTGATTGCTGGCCCCATGGTTTCAGTCTCTTCATGAAGACGTCAAATGGAACTTGCCATGGGACACGTAGATGTACTTATGTCTTATTCTTCCAACTATTAATTTTGTCTGGACTCGTGTTCTTCCCTTTTTCTGCACAACATCTGATGGATTATGCTGTGAGAGAACTCCTGAGTAATTCTGTGCCACTCTGATGCTAGCCCTGATGAGAGGTCATCAGATGGTCATCTGCTTTGCCTACAAAGGGTTTAGACAATGATGAAGAAGACTCGCAACATGCTATCCACGAAATATGACATTGCGCTTCACCTCTTGTTACATGCATTGTAATGTAATGATCGATAAAGCATTATAGACAAGTGGGGAATATGAAGTACCAATTGCTCAGGGACTGGCCTATGTTGAGAGCCTACCCTTTTCACATAAATGTATTATTGTTCCGATGTTTCTTCCTTATCTTTCAGAGTTGTGAGGTGAAATGAATCATACACATTCCATTGCTGCACAAAACATTTGGTTTTCGTATTATTATTACGAATGGGTAAATGACCAAGAACCAAAACGACAAAACAAAACACATGCAAAAACTGGTTGCATACTTTTTTTCTTTTTTGTGTATTTCAAATATTAACTCTAAGATGAATGTTCATTTGGTATTCATAGCAACATAACCATAATATGTACAAAAAGGGGAGTGTATTAAGACAGCAAAATAGTTGGTACTTGTTTTCCATGGGTCTTTGAATTGAAGAAAAGAAAAAAATAGAATTAAAAACAGAACTCTTGGTAAAACAACAAAATTGACTTTGTTGAACATTATGATATCAGTCATGGTGGATTTGTGTATTAAGGGCATGAAGAAACAGAGAGGCTTGGGTATTATAGGAAGGTATAGAGAGACAGCATTTGATGGATGGAGAGATATAGAAGAGAGGGAATGTGAGAGGGAGGGAGGGGATGAGGTAATGAGAAAGAGAGGGAGTCGAGAGTAAGAGAAAGGATGGTGGGGTAGAAGGAGGGATAGAGAAACTGCAAAAGAGGTCAATAGATTGAGAGATGAAGGGAGGAAAAGAGAAGGGGGGGGGGTAATTGAGGTAATGAGAAAGAAAGGGGTTTGGGTACCGAGAGAGAGAGGGGATGGAGCAAAAGAGATCAATAGATCAAGAGATGAGGAGGAGGAGAGAGAAAGTGAGAGATATAAGAGGGGATTGTATGTTCATTTGATTTATGTATCAGTAAGTTACATATGCTTTGTAATACAACTCCTTGAAAAATGCTACCAAGAAAATAATGCTACTTTAATTATCAGAATATGACTCGTAAATATTATCGCTATCCATGAATTCTCTGGATAGTTGAAACCAAAATTGAGGCAAAACCAAAAATGTTAATATTATCATCATAATTGTCGCCCTCAGAGACGTCATTGCCCGGAAAACGTATTGCATTGTCTCATATACTCAAGGCAAGACATAATATCATTAAAATCACAATTGAAGCACTTACATTAGGGAGGGGACATGTCATGTGTTATGGTATCATGTGTCCTTCTCTGTACATCGAAAAAATGGGTCTCCTGGTACTGACGTCACAGATTGTGTGATTTTGGCCCAAAGACCACAGCTTAGACCGGGTGGCAGTTCATTTTTGTGAGGACCAGGGCCCATCCCATTGACCTACGAGGTCAGTTGTTCCGACACTTTTCACTTGAATAAATCATTTGGGCTGCCGTTTTTTTTTTTAAATCATTTTTTCCCCAATTTTTTAAAATAAATATCATGCTCCTCAAAAAAGTTATACGATTCACGTTTTTTAATATCAATGTTATCTCTCGTGTGATATACCATCATAATCGACTTTGGTATCATTAAAATGCCCGTTTACTCCTACTTTACCATGATGCCCTATTTGTAATTATTATGTCGTCATTGAATGTGCACGAGTCCTGCATTTGGGGGCCCAAAGTAAAAAGCGAAATCTTGCAATTTTCCATTTTGTTTGGAGTATGCATTGTGTTTGATAATGTTGAAGTGGTATTGCATGAAAGTAAATGGTGTAATCTATTCTTTGGAGGATGGAAGGCGTTAAGTACGATCTATCTACTAAAAGTAAGAATGGCCCAAGCCAATTTTTTTTCTTCTTCAAACAAAATAAAACATTGCTTCATTTATAAATGACCACCTCAACAATATCTAAATGTATTTAATTTAATTTGCCATGTGGGGAGGGGGGGGGGTCATATTCAGGTGTACTGTATATTCCACGATTATGCAATCCTTACGAAAGGGGGGTAAACGGGCCTTTTAACGATACCACATTCATTTATGATGGTACATTAACAAGAGAGATCTTAAACTTGAATCTTACAACTTTTTTGAGTAAATGATATATACATAGTCATTTTTTTCTGTTGCATACTTAGCAAACATAACGTGAACTTCATGAAGATAGAGTATTTGAATGATAAAACTACTCCCCCCTAAAGTTTATAGTTTTGTCTCATTAATGTGTGGTGAATTTCCTTTTTTTATCTGTTGAAATTGATTTGTTTTTTAATAATATATTACAAATTTACCAAGTTCTTCATGTAGTTTACCTTATGTACAATGGCAGAGATAGGGAATGGGGAGAGAGAAAAAGAGAGACAAAGGATGAGACGAAAGGGGTGGTCGTGGTGGTGGTAAGAAGGCGTGAAACAAGAGAAGAGAACGATGTTGAGAAACAGAGGGAGGGGAGGGGGTATAAAATTAAAGGGGCAATAATTTGACGAATGGAGTGAGTGATGGTGAATAAAGAGGAGATGAGCGAGAAAAATGAAAGGGGAACAAATGTAAAGATAACAATACACACAGAGAAAAGTGATAGAGGTAGAGTATAAAAGGGCAAGATAATGGTGCGAGAGTGTAACGAATATAGTGGGTGAGGTAAAAGAAAAAAGAAAAGAGGGGGCTAAAATGTAAAAGGAACCAAATACGAAGGAACAAGATAGGGATGGAAGATGAAAATGTAATGGAGTGGGGGAGGTTTAAGAAAGAAGAAGACTAAATGCCGAATGTAAAAAAGGAGCAAAATAGAAAGTGGGTATTGAGGGAGCAAGAAAGGGGTGCAAGAAAGGGGTGCAAATGGAGTAGGAGGGTTTATTAAAGAGAGAGGGTTATAAAGTGATAAGAAAGGGATGTAAGAAAATACAAATGGAGTGGGGCGAAGATAAGGAAATGAAGAACAAGGTAGAAGGGGGGGGGGGGCTTAACTTTAAGTGTTAAAAGAACATGAAATAAATACAAATAGCCAAAAGAAAAACAAAATGACAAATGCATTTAATCAAAACGCCGTAGACGCACAAAATAATAGGTGATACAATTTACTTGTTCGCAAGTACATGTATAACTTTAAAAAACTTATTTGTCAGACAAACCAATCAATCAAAATTTAATAACCAATAAGAAAATTATGAGTTTTTGATGACATGAAAAACTTTGAAAATCACAAGACAAATTGGCAGCTCACTCATGAGTCTGTGACGTCATTGCCTTTAACTATCCACTTATTGTTTTCTTGTTATTGATATAATAAATTTCTCATTTTCCCCATAATAATCTTATTCCTCACACCAGCATCCAAGCTATAATGATATTAATATGTTTTTGTGTGGATGCACTAATAAAGAATAATTTTGTTCAAATAAATCATGACAAATGTGAACTATTTATATAAAAATCAATGATTATGAATATACAATATTCTGAAAAAAGTAAGCAATTCTTCAAAAATGTCATGCACGCATAATGATACAAGTCATATACCCTAGGCAAAGGCATGGATAAATCCAAGTTTTGGGGGATAAAAAGGGAAATTAATGGATAAAAATATATAAAGCAATTGATAAATGGTGAGGCAATGACGTCACAAACTGATAACCAGATTGGCAATTTGTGTAGTGATTTCCATTGTTCCATAGTTTTGTTAATACTTTTTCAAACATTCATAACTTCCTTATCAGTTATCCGATTTTATTCAATTTTGTGCTCTGTTTCCCTTGTTTTTCTGCATATATTAAATGCAAATTATTTTTGGAGTGGACTCGGCCTTTTAAGAAATTGACAGCCCCGAGGTAGTGCTTAGAGACTATTTATTTTGACAAGAGTTATGTGGTTCATTTTCATCTCATAATTATGTTTTGGTATGTAATCTATACCAACGCCGATGAATAATTGAAATATTTAAATGTAGACCAAATCCAAGAGACACGGAATTAAATTTCTAGAGAACTTTCAACTTTGAATTAAAAAAATAGAGACAGATCAACAAACTAGTGATATAATATACTAAGTAATGAAATGCACGTCATTTGATTTTCCAATCAACCATTTATCAAATTAATGAAATATTGAATTTTAATGTGTTACGGAATGATATGAATTTTTTTCATTTTGTAACAAAGCTAGTTTGATAATTGCCATATTATTTTATGAACTTGATGAAAGATTGATAGGAAAATCAGCTGTAGTGAAAGTTCCTGATATAAATTTGTAGATCATACCATAAATGTGTTCATGTTTATCAAAATGTCTATAATATTCTTTATAAAACTTTATACATTCTCTGAAAATGTAATTCCATAACGTTTGGAATTGACCAATAGTAAATTTAATATTTGGGGTTAATTCCCCTTACCGATCTCACAAAGGAAAAACTGTTGTCTGTGGTTGTAAAGGCAGGAATCGCATGAAAATTATTAAATGAATAATACTAATACTAAACAAAAATAATTGAATTACAATTCAGGCACTTGGTGATGCAATGTGATAAGAGTACATTGTATATATTGGTAATAAATTTTTTAAAAAGTAAATAAAAGGTTGCAAAAGATAGTATAACAAATTTCGTATCTCTTGATTTGAGTAGGATTTGCATAATGATCAACTTGGGCAATAAATATGAATATTTGTTGATAATTATTCTAACATCATGGTTAAAAGCTGAAATATAAATAGAGTAATTCAAACATATTTTTGCAATGTTCCATGCACACCAACTGGATATTTGGCGAAGAAAATCCCAACTCAAAATTAAATTATGCAAACTTGGTTAACAAAAAATGCCCGACTATGAAACATGGATCTTGTTTGAATATTATAACTATTTCAATATTGCCATTACATTTTATGTAATATAAACCGATAGGGAAGTTGTATTGGAAGAATGTACCAATCATTGTTCGGCCACTGAAACACAGGTTTTGCCAATTTTAGACAATTTGAATTATTTATAAATAATTTCCAGCACTTCATATTAATCAATTTCTACGTTTTACCACTGACATTTGGTAAAATACAAAATGTGATATCTGTTATCCTAATCTAAGCGTGGAAGATGACATTTTTTTTTGGTAATACATCATTGTGCACCAAAAAGGCAAATGTAGGCTGTCAATTGCCAATTTGAAAAATAACTTGTAACAAATAAGTGTAAAACATTATATACACTGTACACATAGCACTGCAGCACCAACAAAATCATGTACCCTTAAATACTGAATGTAATAATTATAGGAATATACATGTATGGTAAAACATTTTTGATTTTCATAATCTTAAATTATTTAAATAACTATCCTCAATACAAACGCTTAGGCGTAGAAACTACAAATTCATATATATATTCTATTTCTAAGGCTATGCAATATCTACATGTTCATGAGATTGCTTGATTTGATTAAAAATACAGTTATTTAGCGATTTAAATCAAACGGCAAGAGAAAACCTTAAATAATGTATTGATGCATTCATAACATATTATATATGTTTCATTTACTTCTCTATATGACTAATTCTCGTTTCACAAACTCAGCACCTTATATATTTAATACCAACATTGTAATAAAATGTGATTAAGATTTGGCGTGTGCACTTACATAGAATTTAATATAAGTTGCAAAGAATTATACTAAAAATGTGGAAGTTTGATTTTGAAAAGCGCATATGCAGCTTTGATATGTTCACTAGGGTGCGTTTACTTTTTATCCAATGTTATATGGCCATCCGAAAAATAATGGGGGTATAATGGAAACTGTTTTATATTCTGTAAAAGTCGGTCATGCTTAGGGCCCCTATTTGTGAAATCATGCGTAGGATAAAAGCAAACACGTTTTTTAGGGACAGTATACCTTCGATTCTTTATCTTCATTGATCACAGAAAATCACTGCGTTATCATATTAAAAACGCAACAACTTTGTGTGATATTACATAATCATAAAGAATAAACTTACAGCATTCTAGGTTCAGAGCAACGTATCGTTACACTGCAAACGTTCATATGCCATCACACTAATTATAATGAAATCATATAAATAGTTAATTAAATAATGGGGGGTATTATGGAAACTTTCTTATATTCTGTAAAAGTCGGTGATGTGTTTAGGGCCCCTATTTGTGAAATCATGCGTAGGGTAAAAGCAAACACGGTTTTTAGGGACAGTTTACCTTCGATTCTTTATCTTCATTGATCACAGAAAATCACTGCGTTATCATATTAAAAATGCTTCAACTTTGTTTGATATTACATAATTATGAATAATAAACTTACAACATTCTAGGTTATGAGCAACGTATCGTTACACTGCAAAGGTTCATATGCCATCACACTAATTATAATAAATCATATAAATAGTTAATTATAATATCACAATAACTATTAAAGCCTAACACCCATGGACAATTATCCCCAGACATCTCCTTGTAAGTGTGTAGAAAGGGGCAATAGTATAGGTAGACCCAGCCATTGAGGAGGGTGGCTGGCATCTGGGGGTAGAGGGCACCATTTTTATCAGGTGGATGGAGTACAAATTAATAAGAAAACAGTTATTAGGGGAAGGGTAAGTGAGGGGGTCCCATGATTCCTTTTTCATGACCCCATTCCCCACTCCCTTTCATTTTCTCCAATTTTTTTCCTTACTCTATTTTTTCTATCATTCATTGCGGGGGATAGGGGTACGGAAGGGCCTCCAACTCCATTTCCTTGCCACTGGCACCATGTAATTATCTAGAGGCGTATCCTCATAATTGATAAACAAGTGAAAGAATCCACCACAGACGAGAAGCCATATTTACTCAGGTAGCCCCCTCATGATGTAAAAGCATTTTCTTGGGCCTTCAAAGGGGTCAGGGGGCTACAACCGGCTTCACCCGAAGCTAGATACGCCACTGATGACTGTCTGAAACTATAAAGTCAAATCATTGAAGTGGGTTCACTCTTAGAAGAAATGCCACCATGATCCATCACCGCCCGACTGAGCGTCGGGTGAGCTGCCCAACCGCGATCGTCGTGACCCGAAGTCGGCCGCCCCTCTCCCCGATGCTATACTGGCTCGTATGTCGACGATCGACCGTGCCGACTTGACGCTGACATCGGAGCTTGTCCCGTCGTGACTGGCGGGGATGCTGAGCCTACCCTGCAGCGGTCCACCCGGTCCACCACCACCTCCTAGTCCAGCTCCACCGCTGACCTGGCCGCCTGGTTGGGTGCTGGAGTCATCGTCCTCGGATATTACTCGCTCCCACTTGTGGCTTAGCAGCTCCTGGGAGTCGGTGTCAGCGGCATCGAGGGCTGGCTCGACACCGGAGGCTTGGGCAACTGGGAGAGGAAAAGACAATTCCACTAATTTGTTAAAATGTCAAAATTATATGTTAGAACATTATGATGCATTAATACACCAAACAAAAAATGTCTATGTGGCTCTTAAAATATGCAATGCCGTAGCTATGGATAAGGGGTAAGGGGGCAGGCACAGGGACATGCATGCACGAGCCCCCTCACTATAAACAGAGCAAAATTTAAAGAACAAATGAGGCTCAAGGTGTCACCTTGGGGAAAGACAAAATAAAGAAGAAAGTATGACCATCTCACACCCTCCCTTTCATGGTAGAATGTCATCTACCCAACATGCCCTCCATGTCTGACCAGCATTACTTCACTGATACTGATCAAATAATTACGTAAGGAATGAAACGGTACAATTGACCTTCAATACAGCGAGAAAATCCACAATTTTGTTTAATATACTGTCCGACCACTTGCAGTCACATTTGCTTCTTTCTTAAAACGTCAATGTCTTGCCGACTTTTTGTCATTCTTTCTATTGTAATGGTACTTTCCCTTATAAAGAAGTCCCGTCGGTCGATTTCACCACTGAACATGTCTTCATCAGTTTTAGTTTTCAGAATCAATTTGCCATTCCACTGTGCTACACTGCTACGTAACAATCAATCTAATTTAGAAACTTACGCATACGGGCGTCGCATAATTGCATGAGTGCCTGTACGGATTTAGAGCACGCTATTTGCCTTCAATCTTATCATTCCGATTCAATTTAACATCCTAACAATCAATTGATTAAACCTAGCTCGTGTCTAGACGATTCCTTCATCAAAATTACACCTTGGCTTTAACAGCTCAAACGATAGAGAGAGGAGGACTCAAACGTACGATTAATAGATTATAATGGAGTATAGCTAGAGCAAGAAAACAAATTGATTTTGGAAATTGAAATTGGAATGGCATAAGGTGACACAAGTAAAAACAGAGAGGAACACAATGAAAGATAGAGAGAAGTTGAGAAATGGAAAGAGAGATGAAGAAAGGGAAAGAGAGATGAAGAAAGGGAAAGAGAGGTGAAGAAAGGGAAAGAAAGATTGGGAAAGAATGATTGAGAAAGGGCAAGAAAGGTTGAGAAAGGGCAAGAAAGGTTGAGAAAGGGAATGAGAGAGAGAGAGAGAGAGAGAGAGAGAGAGGAGGGAGGGAGAGAGAGAGAGAGAGGGAGGGAGAGAGAGAGAGAGAGAGAGAGAGAGAGAGAGGGAGGGAGAGGGAGAGAGGGAGAGAGAGAGAGAGAGAGAGACCGACCCGGGGGAGGGGGTGGATAGAGAAACCGGAGTGAGACGGTTTGAAATTGTAACCAGTAAAACCTGATAACACTGTACATGATGTTTAGAAATAGGGCGGGGCGTTTATAATTCCAGTTCTTTCACTGGACATGAATGGAATATCACAGTTTGGGAGTCCTCCTCGAGATCACTTGATTTGGAGTTAAAATCTACTCTCAAAAGTAGGAACGAAATTGTCATATTTGTGTTATGAGCTGAATCGGGCAAGAAAACATAGAAAAAGATAACTATATAAACACGTAATTATAAAGTAAAATTCAAACCATCGTTCTCGCCGGCCTCGACAGTTTCCTTCTCGATGCGTGCCGTGATGGGAGGTTCCATGGGCTCGTCGATGCCGTACAACTTTTTGGTGATGTCCTTCCCAATCGTTGTCTCGAACACCGAACGGAGGAAGGGCTCGCGGCGGAGGAAGTTTTCCAGCTTACGACGTCGCCACTGGATGTAACGGCAGTCGATGTCGGCCGTGATCGTCACCTGGGTGGGAGGAGGAGGAGGATAAGTCTGATGACGGTGGCAATTGCGGTTTAAATCCATTGACGTTAAGAAAGATTAATGTAGAGGCAGATGATTGAGGATTTGACATTTGAGTGGGGGTTCAAGTAAAGATGGAGTTAACATTTGGGGGGAGGATGGGGATAAGTGACGGTGGATGAAATATTTGTTTAATTAATGGCGGACAGAACATTTCGGGAAGGAGTGGAAGGTGGTGAGGGGTAATTTTGCAGATTAACATTTGGGGGATGGGGTGGAAGGTGGTGAGGGGTAGGTATTGCAGATTAACATTTGTGGGATAGGGTGGAAGGTGGTGAGGGGTAGGTATTGCAGATTAACATTTGGGGGATGGGGTGGAAGGTGGTGAGGGGTAGGTATTGCAGATTAACATTTGTGGGATAGGGTGGAAGGTGGTGAGGGGTAGGTATTGCAGATTAACATTTGGGGGATGGGGTGGAAGGTGGTGAGGGGTAGGTATTGCAGATTAACATTTGTGGGATAGGGTGGAAGGTGGTGAGGGGTAGGTATTGCAGATTAACATTTGGGGGATGGGGTGGAAGGTGGTGAGGGGTAGGTATTGCAGATTAACATTCGGGGGATGGGGTGGAAGGTGGTGAGGGGTAGGTATTGCAGATTAACATTTGGGGGATGGGGTGGAAGGTGGTGAGGGGTAGGTATTGCAGATTAACATTCGGGGGATGGGGTGGAAGGTGGTGAGGGGTAGGTATTGCAGATTAACATTTGGGGGATGGGGTGGAAGGTGGTGAGGGGTAGGTATTGCAGATTAACATTTGTGGGATAGGGTGGAAGGTGGTGAGGGGTAGGTATTGCAGATTAACATTTGGGGGATGGGGTGGAAGGTGGTGAGGGGTAGGTATTGCAGATTAACATTTGGGGGATGGGGTGGAAGGTGGTGAGGGGTAGGTATTGCAGATTAACATTCGGGGGATGGGGTGGAAGGTGGTGAGGGGTAGGTATTGCAGATTAACATTTGGGGGATGGGGTGGAAGGTGGTGAGGGGTAGGTATTGCAGATTAACATTCGGGGGATGGGGTGGAAGGTGGTGAGGGGTAGGTATTGCAGATTAACATTTGGGGGATGGGGTGGAAGGTGGTGAGGGGTAGGTATTGCAGATTAACATTTGTGGGATAGGGTGGAAGGTGGTGAGGGGTAGGTATTGCAGATTAACATTTGGGGGATGGGGTGGAAGGTGGTGAGGGGTAGGTATTGCAGATTAAAATTTGGGGGATGGGGTGGAAGGTGGTGAGCGGTAGGTATTGCAGATAACATTTGGGGATGGGGTGAGTTTTCAGGTAGAAATTGTGTATAATTCAGATGAAGAAGTAGAAATGAAGAAGGAGAAAAATTTAAAAAAAAGGGAAATAAACCAAGGAAGGAAAACCAACAGGAATTCAAAAGAACAAAAAATGGTTTTAAAAAGATGAAAAAGGGAATAATGTTCATGAACAAGTTGGTAGGTTGAGTGAATATTTTGATTGACAGTAAAGTGACATTTGAGTTATGGGACGAAATGGATAAAAGGGGGCAAAAGAAGACAAAGTTGGATTCAAATGTCATTCTAAATATTTGACAACAAACGGGGGAGAGGGGATATGGACATGGTGATGAAATCTGGTGACATATGAGGGCAAAAACCGGCTCATGAAACCCAATACGCGAGAATGCCCCTCAACCTAAATATAATATTTTGTTCGGAAATGTAAGCCCCCCCCCCCCCACATGTTGCGTCTAGGCACAAATTATAATATCCCTTTGATACTTAATGGAATTTATGACAAGAATCCTTAAGAAAAATGTGGAATAAACAATTATGTATAGATGAACAGGTACTTATTGGATAAATATACTGTAAAACTACGTAAACATTCATCCTAATGGATTATGTTTTATGTAATGTGTCAACACTTGGCTAACGTGATCGCAAACATTTTCGAAAAATCAACTCGAGGGAAATTTCAATATCGTTTAGTACATTCCATAGAAATCATGTTCGGGTTACATAATACATCATAGTCATGTTCGCATATTTCAATATGTGACGCCCAAGGCTGTAGGTTTATATTTTCGGAAGTGCACGTCTAGTTGATATCGTGTTGGCTGTAAAAAATGACATATGTCGTACATAATTTATGTATATTGAAAATATGTAAATGAATACACAAATAATAACTGTAATTAAAAGTTAAAAGGCAGATGAATTTGACGTGAGGTGGCCATGTCCATAATTATATTCACCACAATTCAGCGGACAATTAAAAAAAAAAATCATCCCTTACTTTTTAAAAAAAAGGCTAGAATGAAGCGGAAGCTATAAATGGGGATACGAATGAAGCTTTTTGATGAAGGCCATTTAATGGTTAAAGCATGTCGCTCAAGAATAGGAATTTTGCCTATACATCCTACCCGATTGCGTCTTATAAAGAACCCATGGCAGTGGTTTAGAAGAAAATTCAAATGGCTGGCTAACCACACGTCGATAATCCCTTGACAAGCATTAGTTTGAAGGAGAAGAAAACTAAAATGTTATGCGGTATTGCATTTCATTTCTGTCAAAATGACAGTTACTGTCGCCATTGTTTTTCAGCAATGAAGAGAGAGATTATAAAACACGACATAACACACCGCAAAGATGGGAGGAGATCGAGAGAGAAATATATCAAGAGAGAGAGAGAAATAGGGAAAGAGAGGGGAAATATGAGAGGAGAGAGAGGGAGAGAGGGGAGAGGGGGGGGAGAGAGGGGAGAGAGGGAGAGAGGGGAGAGAGGGAGAGAGGGAGAGAGGGGAGAGAGGGAGAGAGGGGAGAGAGGGAGAGAGGGAGAGAGGGGAGAGGGGGAGAGAGGGAGAGGGGGAGAGAGGGAGAGAGGGAGAGGGAGGAGAAGAGAGGAGAGGAGAGAGGGGAGAAGGGGAGAGAGGCGAGAGAGGGAGATAGGGGAGAGGGGAGAGAGGGAGAGGGGAGAGAGGGGAGAGAGGGAGAGAGGGGAGAGGGGAAAGATGGAGAAAGAGGAGAGAGGTCAGGAGAGAGAGAGGAGACCGGGGGGGGGGGGCGGGGGATGAGAGAAGCGGAGAGTGCAACAGGTGAAATTGATAATATCAATTTCACCTTTTTCACATATTTCACCTGTTCTGCTTTCCGCTTCTCCCTTCTCCCCTATATGGATGGAAGAAATAGGAATGGAAGAAATAGGATTGGTAGGAAGAGAAACGGAGAGCGAGAGATGAGGGGAGGGGAGAAGAGAGAACGAGAGACTGAATGTATGTAGACATACGCGCTATTTAATGTGTTACCGATATTCAGTTTGTTAGAAAACGGTTAGAACAAATAGAGGAATAAGATTTCTCGCGGACAGAGAACGAAAAGATATACTGTCTTCTGATAGCCAAGAGGGTGTTAGCTCTACTGTATGCAAAAATAAATTATCAATAAATGATCAATAAATGCCCCTTTGAAAGAAAGAAAAACAGAACGAAACATAAAGCGAAAAATTCTCTGAACATTTTGGCAGTATATCGCAAGATGTACTTCTCACCTGAAATTTACTCTTTGTGCCGTCGCTGCTAGCCTCCCACTCGGGAGAGTCGAGAAACTGTGTAGGATGGATGTAGTGCAGAAACTGACCTCCTGCTGAAACAATCATTCTGAAAAAGAAAGAAAAACAAAACAAGATAAATAACGTCAATGCATATCTATCGCCAATGAAAATGTTTTGTTCAGTAGCACATCAAATAAGTATTAATGTATGGTTAATTACTTGTTGAGGTTATTCTGAAATCTTATTTTTAAAATGTTTTTAATTCTGAAAATCTAAAAAAACCTTCTTTGGTTACTTCATGATGTTTCTTACATATTTTGTGTTCCTAAATTCTGTATATTAATTTCGCTATGATGTATAATCGTTTGCATAGAGCCACAATAGCATAATAACGTTGGCATGGAGTTAACGCCCTATGAACCAAACAAATGACATATTATACGTGTCCGTTAATATCGTTGTACAATGTGTGACCATCGATTTACTAAAGCTTTAGTACAGTAACTCCATGGTGTGACACGTATTTCATTATTAATAATGTGACGTATTAGCCCTGCATTGTTAATAATAAAACATGATCTGGGCTCTTTTCTCCTTTCTACGTTTATATAAATTTGTTTGTAGTATTTATACTTCCTTTGTTAATAATAATGATTGTTAATAAAGTGATATTGAAACAAAACCGTATATGTAGCGCCAATGGGTTAAAACAAATTCTTAAAAATAATCATGGATTAATTGTTCATCTATCAACACTCAAACACGATAGATATCTTATTGTTCGGAGAATGACCCTACACACTTATAGCTACGAAATATACGATGATGCACTGCAAATAATGTATGATAATAATGCAGCCTGTGTAAGAGGTTGGCATTTACGCAATATCACGCAATGTGTGACATCTGTAAGACAATAATTATCAGGAGATTGCAAACTAATATTGTTACAAAGTTACGTAATATATGACGTTTGCGCGGACAATATATTCACTGACGTACAGAAAAGAAGGAGGGATAGAATAAAAGCCACAATGTTGTCATGGCAACACATGATGAAGATGGGGATTTGAGAATGTCTTCTATCATCTTGTCTGCATCATGAGCGGCTGAACAATAAACAATTCCATGAATAATTATCTTCACGAGACGCAGTTTGGTTGAAAATACGAGCATTGGATGTATAAATAAATGTTTTTTAAAGGGAGTGTTTAGGAGTATTGGACAAGGTCCTAGGAGGAATTCAAGTGGGGATGGGGACGGGGACGGGGGGAGGGGGTTACATGCGGAGGGTGTGAGGTCGTAAGAGACATGCATTCTGTGATCCAATAGTTAATTAAGGTAAAATAACTACCTCTTGGTGATTCAAAATTTGCTTTTGTTAAATATGTGGATATTATAATGTACATGGTTGGGGTAGTCGTGGCGATGGGTTTAAGGCTAGTTATATAGGTTAAGGATAGCTGTAGCGTTCATAGGAGGTTTTATTTATGTTTAAATCGAACGCAGACTCCAGCAATAAAGTCACCTAAAACTATGCAATATCTCGTCTGAGAAGTCGCTATCTTTCTTTTTCATCTCCTAAAAATTACTCATCATTTTTCTATTTCTTGTTTTACTTTTTTCTTCATTTTCTTATGAAATCTGCGCGTACTTCGATCGTATATGTAGTCAGTCTTTCGACGTTGAAGTACACATATCAACCTGTTCCAGTAAATCAAATCGTGACGTCACAATACCTTTAGAGCACCCTAATACGGCTAATATAATTACAACCTTATAAGATTACACATCTCGAATCTTGTATGATACTTGATGAAAGGGTTCCCTGCGGGAACTGACAATGCTTTTCTCTTCATGCCCAGTCATCAAAATGAAAATAGAATCCCTTTGAGCTAACATGCTAAAGCTAATAAGCTTCTCAAGATTAGAAGGTCAATAAGAACGCTCAAACGTTATAGAATGAAATAAGATTGGCATAAAGCACTGACATGAGCATTATATTACTTGAATATAATGTCTATTTTGAAGGGGATAATGATGTTGGAGGGTAGTCTTACCACCGTTCTACACACTGAAAACCTTCGAATAAACAATAGTCATGATACGGGATCCAAGAGGCAAGGGACGGGGTCATGACTGTGTCCCCAACAGAACCAAAGTTTTTGCCTCCAACTATGTCTCTTGGTAGCAATGTCTCAAATTTATCGGGTCATTACCTATTCCTCGGTTGGCGGCACAACTAAGAAAAAGAGGGACATTGCTCACGATAATTTTCGTCTGCTGGCAATATTTGAACATTTTGCCGAATATATTGAATTGGCCGATAGACATTTTGAAAGAGGGTGTCGATCGCCCCATGAATCTCATGTTGGAATGATATAAAAAAGAGTCTACCCTTTTACATAATGACAGGAAGCCCACAGGAAAACACAAACGAGACCTTGAAGCCGGAAAAGGGAAATCAATAATGAATTTGAATCAGTTTATTTCTAAAATGTCAGCAGAATCATGAGATCAAAATCGAAAACAAAATAATTCAAAAGCTTGATACGACATCTTGTATAAAACTGAGTCTTTTGATGGGAATTTTCATTGGCCTACATGACTACGCAAATTTAGTTTCGTCAAGGACCTGAATGGCCGTTATTTAAGAGAAAGGTGGAGGGGAGGGGGTAACAAGCCTATTTACAATTTATATCGCTAGTCCCGTAATTATTGCTCTTGAAAATCTTTTTTTTTTTCTTTTTTCAACTTCCTTAAAGAGAGGGGAAGGACGGTTTAAGGGATCAAGGGAGGAGAGAGAGAGAGCCAGTGAAGGGGGGTGAAGGGGTAAAGAGAGGCAAGGAAGGGAGGGAGGGAGAGAGAAGTAAGAGGGAGAGAGGGAGAGAGGGAGAGAGGGAGGGAGGGAGGGAGAGGCGTAAGAGGGAGGGAGGAGAAAGGCGTAAGAGGGAGGGAGGGGAGAGGCGTAAGAGGGAGGGATGGGAGAGACCGCGTAAGAGAGGCGTAAGGAAGGCGTAAGAGAGGCGTAATAGAGGCGTAAGAGAGGCGTAAGAGAGGCGTAAGGGAGGCGTAAGGGAGGCGTAAGAGAGGCGTAAGAGAGGCGTGAGAGAGGGGTAGGAGAGAAAGAGATATCAATTGGGGATAAAAATACACCGGTACGAGAAGACAAAATAGAGAGAAGGAAAGAATGAAATGGAGCGATATATTATATATATATACTTGTCTAAAGAGTGAGAGATAGTGAGAGAGAGAGAGAGAGAGAGATACAGACAGACAGACAGAGATATACAGACAGACAGACAGACAGAGACAAACACACATGCAGACAAAGGCATCAACATAGACAGAGAGAGACAGAGAAGAACCCCTTGCATATGGAGCAACCTCCTGAGAAAGCAGGTCATTTGCTTCTGATTATCTAGACCTGAGGCGTTGATTAAAGAGTATTGTGGTGTTACTTTCCGCTGATTCCGATGGGATACACTAAATCTTGCCCACAGTGCATGTACAGGGCCATTGATTAAAAACGTAGTCCATCATGTCCATAGAGACTTAAGACAATAGCGAATGGGAGCAGCGAAATCTAAAAGATTTTTCGTAGAAATCAGTGGCATAGCGCGATTCCTAAAAACAAGGTTGGTATGGTGGCCAGGTGGGGAGGGGAGGGGGCGTGTTTAATAATAGTTAGCGGTTTAGAATGTGTAATGCATGGTAACATGGAGGGACTAGTCATTTTTTTTATATACAAATAAATCAATAAACCAATCAATAAACTTAAAACAGATAATTGTTTTATGTTGTTAGTTATGTGAAGAGAATTGCCTCAATATGTGAACTCTGATGATTTGTTAATGATACCGTAAGATTCAACACGTATTCGAAATGTGGTCAAAAATTTTAAAATTATTTTACTTCAGTCTAGAGACCTTTACTCGGGTTAAAGGGACAAGGGCTTTATTTCGTGAAACAAAACATGGTAGGGTACTAGGGTTGCAAATGGGTTTTAGGTTATTGGGATCCTGTAAGATGCTGTATTGTCCTTTGCGACCGACCCCAAAATCTTGAAATCTACGGTCGGCTTTAAAAATATTTAAAAATACCGTTTTTTAGAGAGGAAAAAATATGGGAGCATCCTCAAAACTGAGAAATATCAGCCCAAGGAGGGGAAGAAAAAAAAAATTCCGATCGACCGACCCACCTTAAGGGCAATACAACATCTTTTTTTTTGTTTAGACCTCAAGGTGAGCTAGTCAAGGGTGTTCCATGATTCTTTCGGGGGGGGGCACACATCCATACTTTCTGATAAAAAACAACCATGCATACCATATTTTGCAGGTGCCTATGGCACTGGAATACACTTGGGCACATTTTCATGTACTTGAGATATGCGAGAAGGGATGTTAAAGAGGGCACACGCCCCTCGTGTACCCCCTTTCGGATCCGATCAAGGAGTCATTCGGAGCAGAGCCATCTAAACACAGAGTTTGGCCAACGTGGTTTCACTCACTCTGGGTAACAACTTGGCGTATATTCTTTTGTTGCGTGCTTGCCAAACAAAGCAGTAGTCGCCATATTGTGTCCAACTCAAACCGGGTTGGCCAAACTCTGTGTATAGATGGCTCTGATTCGGAAAAGATTATACAAGATTAAGTAGAATATATGAGCAAACGACACGATGAGACAAGAAGAAATAAGAATGATAAGGGACGACGAGGAAATGGAAAACGCGTAGTGAAGCTGGTCAAGAAAATAAAAATGAATCATTGGAAATAAAGTCAGGATTTCCAATGTTTGCACAGGCTTTGCAGCAGAAAGACTATCTCCCAAAAGGAAATTGCTAAACAATCTCCATTTCGTGACTTTTTACTTGAAATATGATTTCAAAAGCAAGGTGACCGCGTTGAGAGCATTAACTGAAACTTCCAATAACGCACGATTTTGACTTAAACTCAATAACCAGTCGTTTATCGATAAGGGCCCTAGGAATTAATGTGAAACATAATGAGCAATTCAAGGTCGTCATGTACTGTACATTAGGATTTGATGTTCATTTCAGAGAAACATTGATTTTGTAAATGTCAGAGAACACACAAAGCATATTGTTCAATTCCCGCTTGAGTCGATTAAAATGGCAAGCTTTTCAATTGGTCATTGTTTACAAATCAGGTGTAATTATAAATGTATGTGACATTGTGTGTGTGGTACAGTAACTCATTCGGATTATTTTGATACCATTTTTGAAGGATGTTATTCGACTGATTGACCCAATGGAGGCAGTGATTCTTTTCATTTCCACTGATATTCAATTCCTTCGTAGATTCCCATTTCGGGAATTCCCTTTCACAGGATCTAAATATCTCACCCCAGAGCTCGCTCCCACCCCACCCCCCCCCCCCAACAACAAAAAAAAGCAAGGAAATGGTTCCGAATTTAAGAAATATTTGCTTGGGGTATGAGCACAACATTTTGTGAACATTTTGTCTTCCTTTTCTTTTGTGTTCAAATCATTGCCATTCTCTTAACTGGTTGCAATTTTAATAAAGTATATTTATATTCGATTGCAAAGTTCCAACATACCAGCAGTTAACGCCTTATAACATGCGTGTTTGCGCCATGTTTGAACCCCTCCCACGTCGTCAAGCGGGGTCAGTGGAGTAAAGCTGGGAGGGGGCCTGGGGACTGGGGTAGAAGCTCGATGCGCAAGCCCTCAGTCGAATGGCGAGTAATGAGATTATATTATTAAAAGGAGGTGAAAATAAATGAGAGTGAGACAAGATCCTAGGAACCCCTGTAATTGATGTGTCCTTATAAATTCACATTCGTTCACCTCAGAATTGGAGCAATGCACCCCTACCTCACTACGCAACTGAATACGAGAAGTAGATTTACAATGATTTTAATTCTGTATTGCAATTTCAGACAATTTCAGAGTAGGAAGCTTTTTTTTGTTTTAAAAAAAAAATGGGGGAGGGAGGGGGGGGGGGGGTCTTTTCATAAAAAATTTACTTTCTTAAATTCGAAAAAATTCTGCGACGAGAAAAAAAGGGGTACCCCCCCCCCCCCCCTGCCCCCCCCGACATTCCTGAAGTATTGGTGATATATGTTATTTAAATCGCAGCCTTGGAAACGAAGGCGATTTTAAGCTACTTTCACAAATCCCTCCAGCAGAAAGCTCACAACCACCATTTGGCAAGCAGTAAAGAGGCGCCAACGCGGAACTACAAACGTCGGGAGGGGGCCGTTGGATGTGGAGGGGGTCGTGGATGGGAACTAAAGACTATGGGTGTGAAATTACCCCCTCGAGAAGATAATGATGATAATAATGAATTTCTAATAGCGTGCCGGCAGGTTTAGCAAGTTTATATTTTAATATTTCTTACTTATTAATGTATTGATTAGTTATTTATTGTTTAATTTTTATTTAGTTATTTTTTGGTTTATTCACTCTTTTAAATGTAATTATGTTTATATTAGGTCTGTTTAATTGATTATTAATGACAAGTCTTCTTTCGACTTATTTACAAATTTGACAATCCTTTAACCCCCTTTTTTTAAATTCTTGTTCAGAAGTTTTCAGCTTATGATCCGACACCCCCTCCTAATGCTACAGACTAGCGACGCCCCCTCCCATCCATGTAAGCCGGTGTTGTTGAGCAAGCAGGCTACATCATCTAGAACTCTAGCATCCTTGCTAACAAGAAATGCATTCCCTGGCGATTTGTCGATTCTAACAGCGGCGAGGTTAAACATGCCAAGCTCTCAGGCTACTTTGCTACTGATTTTGTAAATGGATACGCATCTTAACGTCTGACCTATGATGGGGTGGAGTCATCCGCGGCCGATAAATAGGGTTAGAGTATGGTGGATGAGAGGATGAGTGGATGAGAGGGAGGGTAGGAGGAGGGTAGGAGGAGGGTAGGAGGAGGGGGAGTAGAATGGCGAGGGGTTCTGTAATTTCAGCAAACGTCAAGGGCATACATGCAGGCGGGGGGGGGGGGGGGCTAACTAAAGTCGTAACACAGTGGGGGACGCGATTTACAAAGAACATAGATCGTAAAGATATTCGGAAAATCAATTTTATAAATGGACATTCCAATTCTATATCATGGTGATGGACAAGGCTATTGCAATTGTCCGAGGTTAATTTCTCGAAAGTCTTTTGCGAGCGTGTTGAAGAAGCGTAGCGACCGAGCTGGATAAATGTCTGCAATGGTACAAGACCGGGAAGCACGCACGCACTATAACTTTGGTTGGCTTATTACTTCCATGTCACCATGTGTTCACTCGTGGACATTATCCCCTTTAAAAATATCTTCCATAGGCAAACATAAAATGTACTTGAGTGCACCTCTCAAAGTCAAAATCTCTGATGTACTATTGATTAAATGTCACTGGAAGGTTTATTGAAGCAACGTTGGATGTTGTTGAATTCCATAAATCAGGAAAGAAAAACAAAACAAAACAAACATGGGTGTCTCTAACATATTCGACAGTACGCTTTTTGCATTATGAAACAAAAACGCACTTGTCCTGCTAATGGGATAACTGACGAATATTTCTGCTCCCATTTTGAGAAATTGTATCGTTAGATTTTTTTTTTAGTGGAAAAATATTTCAAAGTGTTGAATGTTGAATTTCGAATTTGCATTGTGAAAATGTAACGTAACGAGTTCTTTTTCTCGTTCTAAATAAGTTTCCCATCTTCTTCCTCTCATTTTTAAAATATCTTTGTCTCATGATGATGCTGCTGTTGATGATGATGATGATGGTGTTGTCGATGATGATGATGATAAGGTTGATGATGATGATGATGATGATGATGATGATGATGCTAACAATGATGATGCTCAAGATGATGCTGATGACTGTGATGATGACGTTGATGCTGCTGCTGTTGACAAAGATGATGATGATGATGATGATGATGACCATATCAGTGACAATGGAGTTAATGGCGATGATGACATCGACAACGACTACGGTCATAACTGTATCATAATATCAACTCTGCATTTAGAAAGGGCGCACAATGTATCATATGTTTGAAAACATACACCATGTACTACGAGCAGTTATGTGGCTTACGCTATATAATAAGTACAGGTCGTATCCCTCGAAGAATGAAGAATTTATCAATTATAAAAGCGTTTTGTCGCGATGAACCTAAAGGGATAGATTGCTTTAAAAAAATTGGTAGTCATGGGCTTTGCCATTTCATGACTAACCTGATAGATCTTTTATGATTCTTATTATTCCTAATCGAATAAAGTTATATACTCTCTTCCTTTAATTATTTTACCCGCTCTCAAGTCAAACTTATATTAGATTAAAATAGACCTCGCATAATTGAAGAAGAAATGCAAATACATCTACTGTACTTAATCAACAGGGCTGAGCTATCGACGGGCCACAAAACAAACGAGCATTGCTGTGCGTATTTATCACGAGTACTAAAATGTAATTAAAGCTGTCTGGTCCCCCGGTCAGTTTGATGTTATGTTACGTGACGGAGTCAAGGGTAATACTGCTATAGATGTCTACTTCGTTATTGGCAGTGGCGTAGTTGTGGGGGCGTGAGGAGACATGCCCGCTCCCCTGAACCAATCGAAGGGGGTGGAGACATAATGGGAGGGGCAATGAGACAAAAAAGGGGTGCGACCCCGACCACATCCTCCGCTCCCTCTATCTACGGCCCTGTTCTTTCGCATTTTACTCACCGTATATTGATTGTGCCCCCTCCCCTTCACCTCCCCCCTGACACGAGTACCCCCCCCCCTATCCCTTGACGCGAGTACCACCAATCACCGCCTCCCCGACATACCCATGACTATAGATCTATGCCACCGCATTGTCGATTGGAATATTTGACGAACTTTAAAGGTAATTTAAAGCTTTGGAAAATTTGGTGGATAGTGATTCT
The DNA here is from genome assembly GCF_000002235.5 of Strongylocentrotus purpuratus. Classification (NCBI taxonomy): domain Eukaryota; kingdom Metazoa; phylum Echinodermata; class Echinoidea; order Camarodonta; family Strongylocentrotidae; genus Strongylocentrotus; species Strongylocentrotus purpuratus. The sequence continues at coordinate 20,540,779 of NW_022145607.1, read as the reverse complement.
TTACAATTTTGGTATATTTTGATGCCCCTGTGGATGTATTATAAGCACTAGAAAATTTAGCCCCTAAAACACTTCCGCTTTCGAGAAATAATGTATATACAAATTTACCGGTACTCCCGGTAAATTTTGATAAATTTCAAGTAGCGTCTACGGCCGTATAATGGTAGCTGCGACCATGAAAATCTTAGAATATGGAGTTGTGATATATAATTTCCAAACGGGAATAGATAATCGGTCGATTTTAGTCAAGAGACATTGTTTTGTAGTTTAATTAATATCTTGACCTTGAGAGGGAGCTACATGTATACAACACAAAGAGTCTATTTTTTACAATTTCTTAACTTTAAACTCGATTTCAACCGCGACAACAATCACTGAATATTGTAGGATCGCATATGCTTCCAATATTGTTCATTTAAACCGATTTCATGACCTCATACCAAAACTTTGTATTATCTTTAAGGCAACTTAAATCCATTATATCATTTGATTATGCTCCGAATACATGATACAACAAAAATTATAGGCCCATACTCCGATCGTAACGTGTTGAAGGTAAACAAAATCGGTTCGATTAGAAATACGGATGCCTTGAATTATAAATATATCACTTACACGATGTTTCACTTGCGAATTAAAATAGTGGCTTCTTCTTCTGTTCACATGTCCCTAGTTCGGGAAACCTATCAGATATTACAAATATCTCACGAATAAGAAGAAGAAGAAGAAGAAAGGGGATCTGTCATTCCATCAAGGAGGCTAGATCTAACCTTTGACATTTGCCAAAGCCACGTGCCGCGAATGGAGGAGTATCTTACAGAAGTTTACCCTATCAATAAGTATATTTACTGGTCGACAAAGGGTATTTATTTTTGGTTCAGCGAGGTGAATTTCAGCCGAGAGCCGCACTAGAGCGGACACTTGAATGCTCTAAAAATACAAATACAAAAGTTGTTTTCCTCAAACAAGGGTGGTCGAAGTAGACAAGCGGATTTCATACTACTACTACTGACTAGTACTGACTACTGCCTACTACTACTTCTACTACTATTACTACTTCTACTACTACTGCTTCTCCTAATACTTTTATCATTGTCATTATTATCATTATTTTCATTATTTTTATCATCATAATCATATCATAAAAATCTTTATTGTTATTAATAATATTATAACTATCTATATTATTATTACTATCATTATTATTATTATTATTGCTATTATCATATTAACATTAATAATACTGATAATAAAACCACTTCGTTCTAAATACACACCATTAAGAGAAAGAAGTATTTATATAATACTATTATCTGTCGGGTGATATATTAACAAACAGATTTCCGTCTGTTCGTGATACAAGTCACGAACTTCAAATCATAACGGCCTTTTCAATTAGATGTCATTGCATGGACATGGGTTTATGAATATACCCCATTGGAATCCAAATGCGAAGTAATTTAAGAGGCAGGCCTAATGAGGCATGGACGATTACAAGAATTATTTCCATACGTCTTAATTGCACCAGCTCCACTCATTGAGCATTATTATGGGTGTGTGTGCGTTGTTCTCTGTGTGTGCGCGCGTGTGTTTGTGTGTGTGCGTGCATAGTGATATCTTACGGGTGATCAGCACAATCTTCAGGGACATTTTGTCTTTTCTCAACAGTTTCCATGGAAACTAAGCAAGACTATTTTTGTCTACTTCATTTGTACGTTGAAGAAACGAGCACCTGGAATTCTTGTGCGGTGTGCATGGTGTGACTTGAGAAACGACACCGTTTCCGTTATAGTTTTGTTTTGATATAATAGGGACTTTTAGATTTGCGTGGACTGATACGTGTGACGTCCATTCAAGGCAGTACATTAAAAGGACCTCGATCGTAGCAATCTACGTTGTCGTTGTGCAAATCTAAAAGTCCCTAATTGCTGTTTTCTAGTCATATTCCAACAAAATGCGGGGTTTTCTAACAAGAAATCCGGAGCGCGTTTCGGTGTTGGGTGGAGAGATGACTTGACAAACAAGCTATAAAATGTATAACTGCCTACCTTATCTGCTAATTCGTTTGCTCCCTTATTGTTTCATTTTATTTTATTTCGGTAGTTTTGGAAAAAATAAACAAATGTGAATCATCCCTTGTTATGACTTGCTTGCTTGTTTGGCAAGGATTTAAAAACTACGTCGCCTTATAAAAAAACTCTTTGGGCTAGTAATACAAATATTAAGGTTAGGCGGTAACTATAGAAAAAGGTACGACACAACAAAAGGAAAACATCCAGAAGTCGAGAAAATGAGTGAGAACGAAAAGGAGAGGAAACATGAAGCTTTGCCGTTTTCATTTTTTTAATCACTTTCTTGGAGTAGTTTCCAAGACAGGTAAACCGATATGCCATGTTCTAGATTTTTAAAAAACAGTCTCCTATATTGTGAGAAAGTGATCTGCTTTCTCTATGTTCACGCTGGATGATAGATAAACCTCTCAGCTTCCCGTTTCCAATAATGACTGCACTGCGCTTTAGGAGATAACATCCCCAGCTTCATCTTCATCATTCACTTTCATCTCCAAAAGCCAAGGAATCTATGAATATTCCTCCATTTTGTATCAAATAGAAGAAAAAATGGAGTGATAAAGCCCAGTGGATCATTTAACTCCCATACGCCTGGATAACTCCCCTAGGGATTTCTGAGTCTGCTGATAATCTCCCCGCCTCCCACGTGCTCCTTGAAAGAAAAACATCCAGGCAAAGACAAAATAGGTGCGTATACATTGTCCATCTCGTTGCCTAGCAACGCATCGTCGTTGAAATGTCTTCATGTAGTATTTAATATTATCTATGATTGGGTTTCATTCGGCGTGTATGGCTTGGGCGAATAGGGATTGCTTTTGTTTCTTGCTTCGTATGAATTTCACAGCGTACCACTGCGAGGCATTTTTTTTAAACAAGTTAGAATATATGTACAACCATACACAACACATCCAAATATAGAAGGCAATGCTCTATATAGTGATGTATGGTTTCACAACGCCTCTCGAGTTTGATACAAAATTGAGGCGCTTTGCAAATAACTAAGGTGAACGTCTCAAAATACTTCAACACACTCCTCTATTGATATTGTCGATCATTTCTCAACATTCTCAGGGGAAATATATCGTCTAATATATGGATGTAATATCCTTATGCCATGTATATTGAAATCAAAACACACCGACCGATGAATCTTGCCTGCTCATGAGCATATTGCAGTTTACTATTCAATCCAATTTGTTATACAGATGTAGAATATCAATATCTGCAACTGTCAGTGCTGATGTAGACCAATTCATTTCTTGTTGATGAAACATGCAATATAATGTATCCCCTTGTTTGGAAATCAAATGCTAGCCTCTTTCTCCCCACGATCTAAATGGCAACGAAGATTGATCTAGACAGAAGCGAATATCGTATTCAGTCGGTGAAATAAAAACATATGATGAGTATATTTAAGGTGGGTGGGATCAATGTGGATTACCTTGGTTGCGGGTTGATTTGATTCGATTCCTCAAGTATATTTAAACAACGTAATGTAAAGTAATGAAAGGAAACTTATCTCTAAAAAACAAACTTGCAGATGTCACAGCTATTGGTTCTCGTGTTTTAACACCCCAATAACATTTATTTGCAATTTCAAATTTGATCCCAATTAGAATTTGATTTAGTGCTTTGATTGAATAAATATATCATTAAGAATTACTCATTTCACTGTATTGGGCTTTTAATCCTTCATTATAAAAAAAATCGCAAATTCAGGGCTATATATTTTCCTCATAATTTACTACCAGCATTATTGAAAAATCATAAAGCAGAATTTTCGATTTCTCAGAATCAAATCTTTTAAAAGCTTTCAGGCGTTTAGTGCTTTGTGCTCTGACATGTAAAATAAGTCGGATGTAAGAGGGAAATCAACCTACCCCACTCTCATCTCTGACCAGAATTCGAACACTTAAAGTGCACCAGCAATGATACACCAGTGCCATGGTAATGGTGTATAGCAACCCCTTTCAATGAAAAAGGGGAACTCAATGTACCCTTTCCTCCCTGCCCCTACATCCCTTATGCCACATTATCCACTAGGCGTATAGTCTATCCAGGGGTATTTCCGTTGTACTGGCAATGACTATACCGACATTATACGGATGGAAAATATACAAGCAAACCTTCAAGAAGATGAATAAAAGCAACCCTCCCACCCCTTCCACCAATAATAACAGACCCCGCCTTCCTCTCCGCGCTATCTAAGAAAACTTCTATATACTGATCATGACTGTACCAATAGAATGGTAATAATATAGGGAAACCAATGCACCCCCTCCCTCCCCCTCTTAAGTCTTCCACTACTTAAACCAAAGTGTCGCCATCTAAGCGTCCTATCATTGCACTGGCCATGGCTATATCAATATTACAATGAGGTGTAGCAGGGACGTGATAAGCATGACACATGTTACACAAGCTCACGCCTGAAAGCTACGCAAAGGTCAAGTTTACGGATTTATTACCACTTCACAGAACTTAATGACCTAATCGCCTGCTGGTAGGAAAGTTCATACCCCAGTCACACCATTACACATGCCATACAAAGGGGGTCGGGTTTTTTTTCTAGCGGTGTGACTGAGGTATTTTGGTATGCTCACCGGCTGGTAGAAATGTATGACCCCTGACACACCAGACAGACTGACACCAGACAGTCTAAAGACCGAACACAGAAATGCATCAGCATGAACAGCGGACGGTAGAATTTTTTTTAACCTGAAATCATGAGGCCTGCCAAAGACAATACCCAGTTCACTTCACAAAAATCATTTTGTTCGGTTGATTATCAGGCTAATCGGAGGGGCTGATGTATGAGCTGCACTAATACACTGTCACGACAATGTCCTTTACGATTCCAATTGAATATGAAGATCAATTAAAGTAATATAGACAAACATGCAAAAAGGTAACGCTAGATGTCATATTCACATGTTAATGTTATAGTTATTTTATGACAAACAGGTAAAAGCATGTTTTAAAGACACAAATAAGATGACATTAAGTATAATTATAACAAACAAACATGTATAAAATACTACACTGTCTCTTAAACAAAGTACACTAGTTCCCCCCCCCCCCCATTTCTATTTGGGTCAAATTCTTTCCCTGCATAATGAAGTTATGGTCTGTTTCTTTTATTTCATTTGTATAATCCATGCAATAACCATGGACAAAATATCGTAACTGTGAATCACTGCCCAGTTTCTTCGCTGTCTTACTACATCTTCACACGGTATAGGAAGCAACTGCCTAGTATCAGAGAAAGAGAGAAAGAGAGAAAGAGAAAAAGAGAAAGAGAAAAAGAGAAAGAGAGAGAGCGGAGAAGCTAGGAAGAGGGAGAGATAGAGAGAGATAGAGAGAGAGAGAGAGAGAGAGAGAGAGAGAGAGAGAGAGAGAGATGGAGAGCTAGTTGGAGTACGTTTCGTAAGAAAGGCCTGTGGCGCAACGAGGGAACGTCAACAATTGACAAAAGGGTCACTTCTACGATTATTGATCCCTTTGGAACACCTCTCAGCTCGTGGCACTGGTTTTTATACCAAGAACCTGTCGCCATGGGGTGTGCGAGATTGATGTCAATGAGGAAATCACGTTACGGCTTATATATCGATGGCGGATCAAGGGTTTAAGATTAAGGGGAGGGAAGGGGAGGGAAGCGGAGGAGGGGAGGGGAGGGGAGGGGAGGGGAGGGGAGGGGAGGGGAGGGGAGGGGAGGGGAGGGGAGGGGAGGGGAGGGGAGGGGAGGGGAGGGGAGGGGAAGGGGAGGAAAGTGGAATGGGCAGGGAAGTGGGCACTCCACAGATCCAGACAATCATTCTTTAGATTTGTATGAAGACCTCCGCAACTGAATATACTGTAATGAAATAATATCGGCCTATTAGAAAACATAATCGAAGTTGGGAGCAATTGTATTTTGTATTTTGCAGAAAGCTTGCAAAGGGCTTGATCGAACCTATCAATTCCTTAAAAGGTTAAAGCAGTAACGAATAGAAATATAAGCGACGGATCTTGTGTTCTTGGCATGGGGTAGGGAGACACATTTTAAAAATTGACTGACTTGCATTTTGTATTTATTTAAATAGATTAAAATATCCATCACATCTTCAGCAGCCTTTTTCGTCTAAATTTACTATAAAAGCGGGGTACTTAAGGTATTCGAGATTTGCGTTTTACCCGGAAACGTTCCACGTCCCCTCTGGAGCCCCATCCCACCCCCTCTGGACCCCACTCCCTCCCTAGCCCACACACCCCACTGGATATTTGAATCAGCCTCTTGATACAACAACCATGGACCTACTAAGAGTAGTAGGTCCATGATACAACTTTCCCCGAGTTTCTGGCCGCCATGTGTTATCGTCTGACATGTTTACTCCACACACGCCGGAGTCTGATTAAGAATGATGCCCTGTGACAGATATGATACCCATAAAAGGTCGACACGTGATAACCGCATATCTAATCGTTCCCAGTCCCTCCGAGAACCATTAAAGAGAAGGCGAGTTCTTGTCATAGTCAATTTTAAGTTTAGTGATTTCCATTCCTAATTGTTGCCATGTGGAAAATTATGGTAGTAGCAATGGAAATCATTACCATATAGGTACTCTTGTCTTTCAAATATGACCAAGACTATTCCATAGCACTACAGACCTAAGTTCTTATGTCACGTGTTTACTTATGTAGTCTCAAATACCCATGCAGTATGACCTATGCAGTGCTCTCCAATGTTTGTGACTTATAGATTTTGTTAATTTGTTAGTTTTCTTTTCTTTTTTTTTATAATACTGGGCATTTCCAGTAACTAAGTATTATTCAGAAAGCATTGTAAGGTAAATTTCAGTTATTTTTTTTAGCCAAGACAAGACATGGACATTTATATTTGTTGTACCTTTAAGTTTAATGATGGAAGCACTGGGTTGCCATTAAGCCTGGGTGCGAGGGTTCATAGTTGTCGCTACCCAGTTTCTTTGACCTCTGTGAACTCGGAGGTATGGCATAACTAAAGCGGTCTGTCGACACAAGGGGGTATACATGTACTAGATACGAGGGGCGTGGCCGGCAAAATGCGGTCCAGGAATGGGGAGGGGTAAAAACAAATACTTTCCTCTTTCCATTTTTTTGCTTACATGTAAGTGGTCATTTTGGCCTAATAGATATTAACCTAACTAAGCTGATTAGTGTATTTGTATCCTACAAAGATCGCAAGTCCTGCTTCTAAATTCAAATAATAGAAGAGTCATATTATACTAAAGAACTCACTTCGCCAAAGAAAAAAAAGAAAGATCCTTAAATCCTGAAATTCTTGAAGAGTGATCTTTAACCTTTGGACGAATTTGTGAGGGGGCGGTACAACAGCAACCTCCTCTAGCAATTAACCCCTGTGAACTTAGCGCTAGACCAAAAATATTGTGTAAAATCAAATTACAACGCATTACCTATCTCACAACAGATACTCATACATGTTATATAAACGCGGAAATAGATTAGATGTAGGTAAGTTATTATGGAAGAAAATATGACATATATACAATAGCTGTACAGTTTGAAGCTGAATATATTGTGTAAGCCCATAAAAACCACCATGTATATTTATAAGATTATATTTCCACAACACAATCAGCTCACCACTCTTTCTCGTAACCATGGCAACCATTCACAAGCCATATGAGGCAGCACGAGGCACCATTTGCATCTCATATTTCTTCGGCATAATCCAGGGTTTCCTAACTATTTCCTATCACTGTGCGGTTGTTCATTGCTTACCCAGATGGATTGCTTAGATGTAATGACTTTGGTTCGTCTTTGGGAGATGTGGTAACACTAGAATAATTATCAAATGGAAGTTTTACCGAGTGACAAAAATAGTACAGAATAACAGAACAATTTTTTTTTTCTAACACAGTCCGGGTAGCTACCTTTCTTCTTTTCCTGGCTCATATTTCAAGTATTATGATCTTACAAAATATATCTTTGGTAGATGTAGACATGGTATGCTGGTATGAGTAAAAGGAGTAAAACCAACCCCCCCCCCCCCCTCGCCGGCATAACCATGCATGAAATGATTTACACACTATCGAAGCACATGCCGGCTACCCCTACCCCCCCCCCCCCTCCTTTGCACTGGCTTCGATCTCTGGTAGATGTGGAAACACTATAATAATTCTAATTCTGGTTAATGGACGTTTGACCAACAAAGAAAAAATAGTACAGATTAAAACATCATCCAAACACAGTCCAAGTATCACCCCCTTCCCCTTCCATTCCCGCCCCGGCTGGCTCCACCTAAATGATTGTGATTTACAATCTTTGGTAGATGTGGACGTGTCATACCGGGTCAGTGGAATCTGTACCCCTCCCTCATAAAAACGCAGACTTATTATACCGTTTCTCCATCCAAATACATTCCCAGCATCCGCATCTGTTCCCCTCTACCTCTCTCTCTCTCTCTCTCTCTCTATTTCTCCCCCTCTCTATATTTCTCCCTCTTTCTCTTTCTCTCTACCTGGCCCTAGCCGTAGTTGTAATTGGGATCAGCGCAATTTCACCTCATTGCATTATTACGTAATAACACACCATCTGTTCAGTATCGGAGTGAACCCCCTTCCAACCCCCACCCTATCCCCTCCCTCGCTTTTATTGCAATCATTATTATCGCTACTCGTTGTTAGATGTGAACTTCTCATGCTGAATCAGTTCAAAATATACACAAAACACGGTCCTACAGAAAACATGATTAAGACGGTGTATTATTCAATAAAGTTCTTTCAAAATGCCACTATCAACCAACCACATGCAGCCGGTGATAATATTTAAGGTTGATGTTAGAATATGACCGCGAGGCAATTATTGCCACTGAAGCATTTGCTGCAGAAACAAACTATGTTACAATGCACTGCTGTTACAATCATATGCACAGCCAAGAGCACTTACAGACAAGAGCACTTCAACAAGACTGAAGGACGCGACCTCACACCCGTCTGCTTTTCAGGAAAACATTAAAATAAATGGTAAAGGGTGTCTATAAACGCATCCGGCCGGCCGGGTATTGCTCCTTTCATATGTGAACTTTATAGGATTGTAGGCTATTCTTTCAGTGTAACGATTGTAAAGTGATCCAGATTGATTGAAAGTCCTCCAATCAATCGCAAACTCAAAAACCTCTGTCCATTAAAAACATAATTGCGATTGATTTCGAGTAGCAGCCGATTTGAATCCTCCGCCACTGTTTATAAGCCGGGGTCCTGGTCGATTTCCCCCCACTAATAAATGGCTTTGGAATAAATAATAAGGTAAATAATTATATGACTTACCTTCCAGTCAAAAGCATAGCTATCTGTTTATCCGTTCTCGTTTTGTTCTCCGCCGCGTACCTCCCTGTTGCATCTAACTCGTAAATTTCCCCGTCGCAGTCTAGAATCTTCTTGAATTCTTTCTTTGTGATGTTAAACGGATGGAAGTGGGTTTCATACACCTTCTCAACCTCCTCTTCAAAGTGTGTCGGGTACACGAGATAGAGGAGGTACAAAAGATGGGCCAAGTTGAGAAACAAGGCCGCCATGTTCCACCCGAAAGCATCGGGCCAGCACAGAACGGGCCCAGACCAGAGTACGTGGCAGAACCCACCTATGACTAAGGTGGACCGGAGCCACAAGGCCTGGGCTATACCGACGTTTGGCGGGACCAGGAACCCGTTGAAGAGAACGAAGGATCCTAGTTGGTAGATGGAGTGTTGGGACACGAACATGTCACCACATCCAGCGTCTGGATCTATGACTGGGTCCGACCCGTTGTTCTGCATGTTGGTTGATGGTGTAAGGCGCTAATGTGTGTGTGGTAATGGACAGAGTTGTTGAAGGCTATCACCTTTTGGAAGCGGTTGTTTCATATATGGAATCCAAAGGAGTTGTAGAGGCACATGATGGTAATCACAGACGTCAGGTTATCCTCACCTTTATGCTGTTGAGTCTTCCTACGATAAAAAGAGTAAACATTATCACAATAACATTTATAAATTGACCGAGATTTACAAAAACTTGAACAAAAATGTGAACCTTAAATACATAATCAATAACGTGAAATCCAATCATCGTGCATTACATAATCATATAGTAGGAGAACAGATTATAATGGCTATTAAAGAATCGATGGCATGCTGGTTTAGAAGTAAATATGTTAATATAAAGTCAAGTTGTAGGTGTTTTTTTAATAAGGCACAATGTTTAGTGTGGCAGTGTTTAACTGCCACAGGAACACATAGGCTTCACATACAGGTTATGCACATATTTCTACACATTGCCTATCAAATAAATAAAACACTTCAAATGCGAGAAATAGAGAAAAAATGTCCTTGTTTTCTTGTGTCAGTTGATCACCATTGCTGGTGTAATCCCTTACAAAATATAAAATAGACGTATTTGGCGAGCGTACAACCCTGCGTACAACCTCCATCTTGCTTCTGGAAAGTATACACTGCCATCAAGATCTTGTTCAACTTCGTATCAAGTTTCAAAAATGAAGGGATGAAGCACGGTGAGAGGGAAACGTGGCTATCCTGTATATTTACAGAACCTCTAAATAATATGCCAGGCAATAATGAATTCCCTACACAGTAAATCACACAAAGGGAGAAGGAAGCAGCACGCATTACATCACCAGGCCGGGTCATAAAACCCACCGCTTTACCTAGGCATCCAACAGCTGGGTATAGCCCGCAATGAAAAGATTAAAAGAGATGGTTGAGTTCTGATATAGCATTGTGTGAGCTTTCCCTCTCTTCGTATGTTATTTTTGGGGAAATATCGCAGTCGAAATGTCCACTCAAAAAAAAAATCTTCAAAATATAATCTCACTCATTTTCGACTTTCGACGAGAAATGTTTGGTGGTTTTGTTTTTACCAGACTTCCATACCACATTTGCGTGTGGTCCCATATACCTATATGTGTATGTGCGATTTCCAGCAAGATTGAGTCGATTCCTTCTCATTTTTATCATCTCAAAACCTCACGGGATGCATTCATTGTTATGGACCTCAGATTCGATCTTTCCCAATAGCTTCCGGGTAATTTCTCTCACAATATTATCGCACGACCAGTAGTCATTTTTATCCTTAACAGAAGCGACTGATGTTTCCTCATCACGATGTATGACTTGGTCTATTTCAATGGATATCAGGTTTACGGTGAGAGAAGCGTAGCCTAGACATTATAAAAGCAGGGTAACCATGTGTGTGAAATATAAGACATGTAGAAGCTTTGGGACTCTTTGACACCGTCATTTGGTAACGTACCATGGCATGGTAATAGTAATATTAATATTATACGACTACTACTACGAATACTAATGATGCTACTACTACTACTACTACTTCTACTACTAATACTTTTATTAGTATTACTACTTCTAATACTACTTCTACTACTGCTGCTGCTGCTACTACTTCTACTTCTAACAACAAATTATTCCATTCTGGACTATTTCTTCATTTCTGGACTGTAAAAAATACAAAAAATGCCATCAAATCCTTGTTTATTTGATCTTTTATTAACCATCAAGTCACAAATCTCTGTTATTAATTGGTAGAAACAACCAGGTAAAAAAGGTAAAATCTACTACTGATAATAATAATGAAATAAGATAAGGATGATTAATACTCATGTATTATTACCAATATCATTATTACTGTTTTTATAAGTATAAGTAGTAGTAATATTATCTACAGCAAAAATATGATCATTCAGGAAAATCAATTTTTCATGCATGTGAATTTTCAAACCCAAATATGTCAACATTGTACGCCATGAAAAATCTTCAAAGGTAAAGGGGACAAGAGAGAAATCACCATCGCATACAAAGATGGCGAAGGTGATATACTCATTTTATAGGGAATCGTTAGCAATAGCATCAATACAGCTCCATCAGTCCATCTTACATCATCACCATCACCCAATATTCACACGTCGTGTTTGCTGTTACTATAGGCCTATATCGTACTCTAACCCAATCATATAACCTAATGCGTTTTCCTCCCGCCTCCTGAAGTCTATTAGTGCAAGTTCTTCTCCATTTCTTCCCCATAATTTTGCCGCTTCAGATAAAAGATATACTAGAAAGACCGGAGGCAAGAGCGCGTATCCAGGGCAAAGTGTCACTTTATGAAATCTCTATTTTTCAGGGTTGTCAATAAATTGAGAAGGCGAGCGAGCGATGCGTTTAAAGCGTGAAGTGTTTGTTGGAATCACGTGTCCATGGAGGTTTTGAACGAGAGCAAAGAGGATGGAGAATCATTTGATAGCATAAAAGTAGAGCTGCCGTTTTCTGTGAAAGCCTGTTGCCCTCTCTTGCGGGGGTGTAAAAAGTAGACTCTATTTCATCCATTCCTGTTAATGGTTTTCTGCTGTGGATGAATTGTGCGGTAACCCTCGTTTTCAGAGAGATTTTTTTTTTTTAAAGGCATTTTGGAAGTGTCTAGGATTTACTTTCTTATCAATCAAAATTTCAAGTTGCACTTATTAGAGTACCTAGCTTTTAATATCATGAGGAGATTATAAGTAGATTACACTAGTATTCATTGAAAAATGTTGATGTGATGACCTATGACCGACCGTTAAAATTCAATTAGATATACTCCAGATTATCCATCATCTCTGTTAGGTGTTTTATTTTTTAGGGACGTGTCATTAACCCGTTGGTAAGGGCTATTCTAACGCTTGCATGTCACTATCGTCCGTTTGGTATATATAGGTTAAAGTACATTACCCGATAGCAATATACACAATTTTCCCACTGAAAAAAGTGGTCTTTAATATTCAACATGCTATCTAATTTCGCGCTCTTCTTCTACATAAATATTGTGGATATCAAAGGCTTTGGTCATAAGGCACAATGCAGGACAGAATATTTGGCTACTGTGGACGTAGGGCCGGTTGATATAGGTTTGCTATCCTGTAGTGCTACTGAGAAGAAATACGACTAGAAGAAGGTCCACTGGGATGTAAGGTAACTGTGACATTAGGACGTAAGCCGCTTGGACGTTTAAAGAGCCACCGGGCCATTTACGGCACCTAAGCCGAAAGGGCCAATGGGACGCAGGCACGTACCAGAGTTTGATGTTTGGGGGGGGGGGGGGGCACATACATGTAAATCGATCGACGTCCTGTGGAGGGGTCTAAAAAAGTTCAACCGATCTTGGATTTTTTTCGGGGGGGGGGGCTACGTGCCTAATGGGACGAAGGGCTACCAAAGAGCTATCAAAGGACCACCAGAACATAGGAACACTAAGTTGTAGGTCCAATGGAATGTAGGATCCCAGGTCCACAGGACCACGGGAACATAATACTAAGATTTAACATGTGTAAGGCCTCTGGAACACTGACCACCTAAATTAGTGCACAATAGGGCAATTATGGGATACACGAGTTGTAAGTTCACTGAGGAATAGAATCCATGCAGGGGCGGCCGAGCGGTTTCCAAAGTGGGGGGGGGGGACCAAAAAAAAGGCTCTTTCTGGAAAAAAGGACACCTATAAAGGGAAATCTCAAAGCGAAAATGTACCATTTTTTACATTGGTTATATACCCCTACATTATCGGGAATGATTTCAATACTTGTTTCACTTTATACATCATACAAGATATTGCTTAAGCACCATGCTTTGCAGTTGGGTGTGATTGTCTAAAAAAATGTTTGCGAGTGAGCGAAGCAAGCGAGGAAAAAAATTAAGATGTGTAAGGTCGCAGTGCGAAAAATTACATCTTACAAAGAGGGAAAACTCAATCCTAATGGGGTAATAAGCACATTCTCATAACGGAAGACTGAAAAGACCCTTGATAAGTAACATAACTATATCATCCATAGATGCGTGCGAGCGAGCTTTGGGGGAAATTGCTCTTAGTCGCTTGAAATTAGCTAGGGCGGGTTTAATGATAAGAGGAAAAGGGGACACTTATCAGGAAAGAGAAGGAGCATGTGTCAAAGTACAAAGAGTAATCATCAGAGGTGAAAATGGGGCACTTTTTACACCCTCAAAAAGAGGGTCTCACCAGGGTGGAAAAAAGTCAGTCGTGAGAAAAGGAAATGGGCATTTGTCGACGGAAAAGGGGCACCCATCGGATTTTGAAAGGGGAATTTATAAGATATTATTATATATTGTTAAAAGGGAAATTATCAGAGGTGAAAGGAGGCACTTATCGCACCTGAGAGGGGGCAATGACCAGAATATGAAAAGGGGCACTTACGTGAATGAAAAAGGGGCACTTTTAATAAGGGAAGGGTGCATTAGTGAAAAGAAAATGAATACCGATCAGATTTTAAAAGGGCATTAATCGGAGGTGAAGGGGGCACTTATCTGAAGTGAAAAGGAGTAACTTCTCGAACCTGAGCAGGGTCATTTACCAGAGAAGGGGAACTTGTGAGAAGGGTAAGGGGCTCTTTATTAATGGGGCACTTATTAGAAAGGACAAAAAAGGCACATGTGAAAATCTAAAGTGCGCTTATCCGAGTTAAAATGGGGTTAGTTATTAAAAGGGGAAGGGGTGCTTCTTACAAATGAAAAGGGGCACTTTTAATTCTAAAAGAGGCACGTACCTCTGAGATTTAAATAGTACAATTATCAGAGGTGAAAGGGGCACTTATCAAAAGTGAAAAGAGGCACTTATCGTACCTAACTAGGGGCACTTATTAGAGATTAAAAAGGGCACTTGTGAGAATGGAAAATGGACACTTATTGCAAATGGGGGGCCTGGGTTTCTAGCATTCATATTCTTTATGTGCCTCGCTTAAATCTATTAATTATCATTAACAAATTAACCACTACTGACGTATCCATTCTGAGATCGAGTTTAAAGTCTGAATTAGTCTGCTGCAGGGAAGGTGACCTTTATAAAAGTTTGAAAGAGAAGTTCCCACGTCAAAGATGTATTGCTTATGCCACAGGGCAGACCTGTTGTTGTTTGATGATGTAGGATACATCTCAGAGAAGGAGGTGCTGGAGGAATGGAAGCAGGAGACGGCAGGGAAAAGAAGGGTTGTAGGAGAGGCGTTTCTTGTTTATTTGGTAACTTTAAACAATACTGTAGGCAGTGTTATGTTTGGCCTTGCTCATTGGAGAAAAACTTTCCACCTATGAACGAACAAAATCGATCATTGTGTCATCAAGCCCAAATAAATTTGCACCTGAAGTAACACCTTTAAAGTTACCGGTTTGAAGTTACTCTTTAATTCGATATTACTGTGGAAAAGTCAGGAGTTTTTAATCATAGGTTTTAACAAAGATTACCCGTAAAACAGTATTAGAACCATCACAAGTATAATGTATGCAGGCCAAGCAAGCTATTGCTTTAATATCATTGAGAGGAAAATCCATGTAATGGGAAGTTGGTACCCAATTTCTCGACCGTTTCGTGCATGTTTCTTGGACGCAATGTAATATTTTTGTCTTATTTTTCATTGTTATCCCAATGGGTGGCCTTTATCATCATAAACAGAATAGACTCGATTGTGATTTTAAAACAATAATAAAACACCCTTATATTGGTAGCGTTCTGTACACTTAAGACACGCATCACTTTATTCTTCCAACCAGGAAATTAAACATACGGCCTTGGGCTAATCTAAGTTTAATATGAACAAAAATAAATAAAAAGGAGACTGCATTAAAAAAGAGAAGCTGTCGAGCTTCATCAACGTCTAGAGGCGAGAAAATTGCTGGTTGTTGAAAAGGTGTGTGAATCACCTCTTTATGTTGTCATGTGGGCGTCTTTATTGCCTGAGGCTCCTGTCTAATAATTTGTGTTTGTAATTGATCATATTTGATGTTTTTATCAAACGAGACAAGGGCTGGCAAACTATTCCAGGAAATGGATAACACACGGGACGGATTTCAACCGTCGGTCGATGCATTTAATCCTCCATAAGCTCCCAGTTTCCCGTTGTCTTGAGAATATATGAAAAACTAAAAAGGGTAAACCCAATATTTTTCAGGAGCTGGGTTGTGTCAAACGAGCTCGATATAAAATGGTGAGGCTCGAAAGAAATCGGACAAAAAGTAAAGAACGTTTTTGAAAGAATTTGATCACTATGCAAATTACAAATTGGCAATTCGGTATTAAGGTCGATTGTGACGTATTCGAGAACAATATACAGTTTAGATAGATTTTTGCTTTGTCTTATTTTCGAAAGAAAGGGGGCGGCCCACAGTAATGGTGTGGCAAATGCCCCGTATTCGTCCACAGACATTAAACAATTTAATTGGGGTCATAATTGTCCCCCTCCCTCCGCCAGTGCCCATATTTCTCTTGTTATCCCATGGTTAAATAAGAAAAAAGGGGCAATAACGGGCTGAAGAGTGAAGTGGAATAGACCATTAATTAAAATTGAAGTTACACGTTTCCAAGAGTCAGAGTGCAAACATCATTGCAAAATACTATAGTTGTTGCTAGGTCGGACAAACATTATGTCGCATCCTAACAACACGAAATGTATGCAGTTTGCATTCTGACTCCACAAATATTCCTAACAGGTGCTTTAAATAGGTCGTAAGGAGGCACCATCCTTAATAACGAAAGCGTACATTACGAACTGGTGGCTTATTGAATGGAATCACTGAATCATAATTCCTGATAATGCCGTTTCTGAAAAGGGAAAATTCCCAGATGGTTAATTAAGCATGCATCTATTAAAGACATTTGTTCCTGGATACGTCTGGAACCTTGCAAGGGGCTTGCGCACATACCGACAACTGATGACATAACCCCCATGTTCACTACTGAACAGTAATACGAAGTGACAGATGAATGCAATAACTTGTCCCCATTGGCTAGTGGATGCTCTGACATTTTCTCATGCGACATTTGCTCCGATAATTATTTGCCACAGATAAAAAGTTAAGCTCGCTAGTGGTATTGGGTTAGGTTTAAGGTTAGTGTTTGGTTAAGGTCTGAAGTTAGGAATTCTTTTTAAAAGCGGCCGCTGATAATTGTCGCCGGATTATTTGTCGTACGATCTTCTTCTTCTTCTTGTTGTCCATCCGCTTTTGATCAGCTCATGTGGTAGAAACTGGTCCATAATTTTGAGTGCAATGCACTATTTAAAAAAGCCTTCATTTGAATCTCGTGAAGAAAAAGGAGAAGGATATAGGCCTGCCTTCGTATCATATAAGGCAACGCAATGTGTATTAATGACGCTATGGACTAGGCATACATATAACACACACAATAACGTTGACGCAAACGAATCTCTATCCCCCACACAATTGAATGAAATCTAAAAAGATAATTAACTCGGATAGTTTACATAATCCTATTAAAGACATTTGTCTTGATTTCAACACACAAGGCAGTATTGAAATTATTTGCATACAAATAGCCTAACTAAGTATGACTAAGTATATTCAAGTAGCGGTTTAATTTGTATACTTACTCAACACAGCATCACGTTGTAAGCCAATAGTCGTGTGTACGTCGTTGTGAAATACTCCTCGCTGTTATTTCAAGAGAGAAGCATGCACTTTTCATCAAGAAGTTCTCAGCTATCGTCGCGAGTTAACAATTTTGTATTCTTGAATGCTTAATCATGCTGGGAGAAAGCGAAAAATCTGCTCAAAATCCAGGTATGATACCGTCCATACTATATTCACGTACATCCGTTTGTCCACAACCGAGCTTCGCTTGCAGACGACATTGAAAACCCGCGCTTTTTCATTTTCTCGGCGGACTGAAAGGCACTCGAAGAATGCGCGCTATGCGAGGAGTATCTGTTGTGAGCGGATTGAGAAGCAGCGATGAGTCTGTACTGTATGTGGTGTGGATCGAAATATTCGTGACGTATTTTGATTAGCTCTCGTAGTTCCGCATCTGTAATGAATGCACAATCACTCTGCACTTTTGGGCAAACGGAAGAATTTGTTTTCATTTTCAAACGGTGCAATGAGCACTTTCAGCTAAAAAAAACAACAAGATAGGCAATGTAAGAATTTAACAGAAAAGTCCACCTTGATATCAAATTGGATGTTATAAAGTTTAAAATGAGATAAATTTATCAGTGATAGTTTGATTTTGGGAAAATCCGATACTGTTTCCTTTTTTAATACTTTTTTTTAAATACGAATGTTATGTTCTTGATCAAACGAAAATTGACAGCTCTGTGATTTACTGATGAGCACCTCCCTAAAGTATGTTGTACTAAAAAAGAACAGTTCAAACGACCCCCAAATATACACACATATTTTTATAAATGAGAAGTCCCACTTTGATTTTAATTTTTACAAAAAGGACTTTTAGATTTGCACAACGACAACGTGGATTGCTACGACCGACGTCCTTTTAATGCACTGCCTTGAATGGACGTCACACGTACCAGTCCACGCAAATCTAAAAGTCTCTAAAGTATTAAAATAACTACTGCCAAAGCCATGGGAGTGCTTAATGAACACCTTCAAGCGCCTTCTTGAGAAGAATACTTCCAGCTGTGATCCTTAGAATGTACCGTTGGTCCATTAATGAATAATGATTACATAAATTTCATGAGAACGCATCTATTATTCGTCTCGATGGGTTTTTCGAATGACAGATTGTATCTACGAACTGGCTTTTGCATTAATGTTTAATTTCCTGGTTGTTGATGAATAAATAATCTATTTTTATTAAGAGGATGTGTAAAAAGAATGCTAATCCCATTTTAACATTATATTTTCAATGAAAACAAAATTCTATTACTGGCAAACGAAGATGTGCTCGCAATGATTATGTCATCAACCTGTTAAAGGTTTCTACTTCCATGGCCACAAAATCATTCCGTGAAAAATATATCAAATTGTTGAACAGCCTTGATCAAAGTATTCAGCAAAGCTCAACTGTTTCGAATTTTAAATTCTCTATAAAAAGATTATATTTTACCAATATTAGTACATTCTAAATACATATATAATATGTAATAGTTAATTCTTATTTTTTCTTCTCCTTGTCTGCATATGGTTATGTGTGTGCGTATGAGTGTGCGCGCGCGTGTTTTTGTGTGTTTTTGTGTATTTGTACATGTATTTGTCTATTTGAAATATCTGTTAAGGAGATCGCAATTTCCTGATTAATATATAATGTTGCTGTTTTTTAATTCTCAAACGTAAAGAAAATTAACATAATGTATTACCACAATCTCAAATGTCAAGCGAATACAACCCAATCCTATCCTCGTCATGTTTCAATAAGGGGGGGGGGAGGAGAATACATGTTAAGTATCAATGGAATATGTTATATGGTACACATTTTATAACTACAAGAACCAATTCTTTTAGATAAAATCAAGCCGAGCCAATTGTATTGCTTTTGTGCGTCACTCATTGAAACCTTGTAATGAATATTACATAATTTGAACATGAATTCGAATTGTGGCATTGAAATCGTTGCCATCACGTTCATGGTGTGTATCTGATACGCCTGTACATTGTCTTAGAAAGACAAGTTACCTTTATTGTAATACTTTTTGTATTTCCTTCTTATTTGAAATATTGAAGTGATGTTGAGAAGAACTGGCCTATGTATGGAGTCATGGAAATTGTAATTTTCTCCTCAAAATTTACAGAGCCCCTATTATATCATGGTAGCATTTTTGTGCTCTTTCTCTCTTTTCCCCCCTCTTCTTCTCTTCTATTCAAGTTTATGTTTGTCTCCCTTCCTGCGCAGAGATGTAAACGTCATTTATTTTTTACATGGCTGCATATATTAATGTTGTTACTCGCTCATGATGAAAAAAGATGGAATCCCAGAGGTGAGTGAAAAACTGTGCCATGAATTCGGTTAATTTTTTTTTGCTTTTCTTCAGGCCGTTTGACCCAGTTTCCTAGATATTTTCCTGTAAATGAGTAAAGCATGTTGTTTGTTGAAGCATGCAATTTGCCACAGCATACCATAATAGGCCATTTTCGTAGTGTGCCTCGTTACAAATTATTTCATTCACCTGTTACGAATAATTTCATTTCAATAGTCAGAATGCTTATTGCATACATTCTGTGTTGTTAGGTAAAGGGTAATGTTTGTCCTACCTAGCAACAATTAATGTATCATTTTGCATTCTGACTATTGAAATACAAATATTCGTAACAGTCAAATGAAATAATTTGTAGCAAGGCACTTAATAGAGATTTAATGATACTAATATAATAATATCTAAGATTTATATAGCGCTAGTATACAAATACTGTTTCTTAGCGCTTTACAAAAACAAATGAAAAGAAAATTACGGTTAAATTATGTAATAAGGGTCATCAAGAAACGTGAAATGAACATTGCGCTTAATGTGGACGAATTACTTAACTAATAATGTATATCAATAACATGATAATGAAAAATGAAAATGAAAATACAATAATTAAGTAACATTAATTAAGTTTGATTACACTACGAAATAGTCTATTCCGTCTTGATGAATTTATACATTTAAAGATGTACTCTCACCCTCAAACACAATGTAAGCCTTCAAAAACCTAATGCGCAGGGTTTCATTTCAAACTGATATCAATAAGACCAAGGTAAAACAATGAACCAGTAATGATTAAGTGTGTTCAGTACTGTATTGAGTTCCATACCAGCAAAATTCAACATCATTACTATCAAGGGTACAGATATAATGATTCATATTCAAAATACATTTATTTCATTCTTATGATAATCAATACAGTATAAAATTAACTTTAACATACATTACGAGGCTTGTAATTGACTCATCGTAATCGAATTCCGCAGGTGCCCTTTAGGTCACACATTTAAAAAGGGAGGTACATTTACGTTTTGATATTTATGGACCGATTGGCCCTCTCCCTCTTAATCGAAAAGTGCATGATTACTATGATATTAGTGCATGAACATATGTTCCATTCAAAATAATACTAACATTTCATTTTAAACTCAGGTAAAGCTTATGGGCTCGTTTGTAACTGTGTGCACATACTCTGCTTACAAGAACACCGCTTTCTAAATTGTTGAGCACTAAAATTATATACTGCGAATGAATACGGATTAAATATTTAGACATTCAAGACAGAAATAATAGTAGTACGGGTTTGAATTTAAAAGTGTTTAGATTGACATTTTGCGTCCTGTAATACGATCGTCCCTAGATTATATTTCATGTATGAATGTAAAATTCAGCGGGGTGTTTCACAAAGCTTTTTTCAATGAAAAATGACAAAAATCAGTGACAAATATGCTGATAACCAATCAGAAGCAAGGATTTCAATAGCTTATAATCAAAACTGTCATTTGTCACCGATGACAAGTTTTTGTGAAACACCCCCTGGACTTGATTTCATAGGATAGCGTCCTTCTAAGATAAACATGCATCGGCATGATCATTTTTATGATAAATGGTGACGTCATCATATCTCTACAAATGCATAGAACCAGCTGTACATTACAGCAGACAGGCGGATCCAGAATTTGTTAAGGCTGGTTGGGGGGGGGGGGGGGGCACATTACCTGAAATGACAAACTAAATGATACTTTTTGTTTTTTCACGTAAGGTATGTTAACGAGATTTCAGGGGGGGATATAACGAGAGAAATGTAGACGCATTTACTGCGTTTACCTCTCGGTTGGATCATTAAAGTGAAAATTATAGGCCTATATTTTGTTTTACTTTAAAGATATAGTTGAGTTAAGGGCAAGCGATTAGAATCATCAAGAAAATAAGACATTGGCTAAATCTCGCTAAAAGCCACGCAATGCACACAGATATGTGTATGTGGGAATAGAATGAAAAGTGCATGGCATGACAGTTTTGGCCAAGTTTGGTGTCAAGTTTGTTACGATTATTCCTCATATTTCTAATACGTGTGCATTCGAACAGCAAACCTTTTCAGCGGAAATTTCTTTTATGATATTGGTATTTTATTTTGAAATAATCTGAATTATATGGCGTTTATGAAGTAGAATAACAACAAATTTTTTTTTTACAAATCCATACCTATATTATTAGGATATTCTCATTTAACACAAAAAAAGAAAGGTCGCGAACTATTTTTTTCAAATTTCCAGTTAGAACTCGATCTCGTCTTTAACTGAGCAAAGGCGCCTGTTAGGCACATTCATGCTCGTCATGTAAACACGGCACATCCCGCAGACGACCGCCAAAAAACCCGGCGGGAAACATAGCAGGAGATGTGTGCCATGTCCCCACTTTCAAGAAAAGTGCGTCGCCCTTTCTTTCTCCATTACGTAAGTCAAGCTGGCCATTTCTGGGCTAGTGACTTCGCCATATTTGACTAGTGTCCTGTTCTTTTCTCCCAATTCCGTTATTTCCTCTATCGGCTGTAGTCCCCTGAAGCACACGGGGGCATGTTTGTCTAATATTTTGTTGTACCCCAGGGTTTTTTCCACTTCAACTCCCGAAGTTTGAAAATGTATCTGGTTCTGCGATGGCGGGTCCGTGCAGACTCCAATGTTTAATGGACGGCGCTGATTGGCATACAGGGTTTTATTTTGAAATGTGAGACCCGGGCTAGGGTTTATGCATCCTGATGGGAAGCAAGGAAGGCAAGCCACAGCGGACGTATTTGTGTTCGTGTGCACTGTATTATTGACACAAGCAGAAAGTGAATCCTTGTAAAGGTTGTGCAAATGAAAATGAGTGAGAGGCAAAGAATGAGAGAGAGAGAGAGAGAGAGAGAGAGTCTTAGAGAGGGAAAGAAACAAACACACACGCACACGCACATACACACACACACACGCACACACCTCCACAAAGACTAACATACAGAGACACAGATAGAGAGAGAGAGAGAGAGAGAGAGAGAGAGAGAGATTGAGAAATGGTAAGTGAGGCAGAGAGATAGAAGATGAGACTGTGCAAAGATTTTGAAAAACAGTAATGCCAATGGATATTTCTCTGTGCCGTTTTTGTTTCTGTCTCAGAATCATTGATTGAAAATGTCAGAAATTCAAACTTGCCATTGATGGATTTAGGCAAGAGAATTAGGGAAGATTAAGAGCATGCTAACTAATAAATCATGCTACCTTCGAAAATATTTATGAGATGAATATGCTGTCACTTCTGTTTGATTTCAGAATTTTCTCTTTACAGAAAAAAGAAATGAACAGAATCTGAATCTGAGTCTCAAAATCAACGATTTGTGGAGGAAAAAAATAGCAATATTATAATTGTTAGGATTTAAACAGTAGTGTTGCATATATTTTAAAATGCAGCCAGATTCTAAAATATATAATTTAAACACAGTGAGAAATGAAAAAGCCTTGCAAAATTATTGAACTATATGTTTCCTGAAGGAAATTAGTTTAAAAGGATCTGTAATATATTTACAAGAGGTAGCCGTTTTTTATTTTACACTTTTTCTCGAATTTTTTTTAAAATTCTTATTCTTTATCTCACCGTTTCAACAGTCCATCTGAAATTTTGGTTAAGAAGTAGTCCAAAGTTACTCACATTCAATGTTCAAATTAATACATCATTGAAATGACTGTAAAAAGACTACGAGGGATTTAAACTGTGAATATTTGCCTGGAGCCGTTTGGTGGGGTTTTCTAATTTCAAATTGTTTATAATTATAACTTGTACCGGAACAAATACTGATAGTACATATTTTCTTGAAAATATGAAAATTTAGTTTAAATATCAGGATAGCCTACATATAAACTGTTTTTATTGTTTTGATTTCAAATACTAGATATCTCATTTAGCAGATTAAATGATGGATAAATAATCGTTAATCGCTTTCAATAGCTGAAGAATAAATAGGTTTATAAGAAGTATAGCAAACATCTGAAATGCTTTCATCTTCGCAATGTAAATTAATTCCTTTTCAGCGGAGCGTGCATTAACCCTGTTCAAATTAAACAAATTCGAAACGCCAGCCTTTCAGAATTGCTCGCCAGATTTAGCATAAACAAATATGCGAAGCCTGAAGGCTAATCAGACAAGGTAAAGGCGGACGATTTATGAAGGTGTTACTGGAAGCCGTAGCACTTTTATCACCCTATTTCTCCCAGAATTCAATCCAGGTCGGGGGAGGCATCTTGAAGTCTTAGGGAGGGGTGGGGCGGCGGAATTGGAAGCGCCCCTTTTCAGAATACCGAACCCAACCGACTTTTCTTTTGTTGGATGTTAGATAGTGTCCGAGTACCTAGGCAGCCCCCCCCCGCCCTCCGTCCCCACTCCCAAAATGCTGCCCCTACCAAGAGTGATCCCCTCCCCCCCCCCGACTTTAACCATTTTCTCTTCTTTTTTTGGGGGGGGGCAAGCCGAGCAACTCCATTTTTTTGATAAATTGGTGTAGCTGTAAATTCATAATTGATATTTTTTCGATGGGCCTGGGAAAGAGATCCTTCAATTTGAACTTGTCATGACCGGATGAAGAATGAGGGAATACATCTATTAACAGTTGTATAAATTATTTTCGTGCATTTCATGTATGATAATACCTGATTGATTTCCTCTTGATGGCGTATAATAATACAGATAAAGATGTGTGTGTGTGTGTGTGTGTGTGTGTGTGTGTGCTTGAGTGTGTGTGTGTGTGTGTGTGTGTGGTGAGTGTGTGTGCGTGTGTATGTGTGCATCTTTGTTTGTGAAGAGGGATAAACCCGTTTTAGACGCATTCCATTGCCTAACCTCTATTTAAGCCATATGGGTGTCCACCCCTCCCTTAAAACTCATACCAACGGTATTGTCGCTACGAGTTACAGGGGGTGTACGTATCCCCCCTCCCCTCATTAGAAAGGCAAAGTCGAGGAAAAATGGAGAGGAAAGAGGGGTGGAAAGAGTAAAAGGGACGCCTGAAAACGGTTAATAAGACTCCCTACTGCAACCTTCCAAGTGATGTAAGTGCCCCTTGATGGTTTACGCTACGACACCGCCTACCAATCTTCTCAAATCCATCCGATGTTTTAAGGGAGGCTGGTGATGATGTCCCCGTGGAAACTTACCCAAAGGAAGGCCTTAGTGCTTGTTAGTGGACTAATTTGTTTACTTATTCCTGGATCTGCAGGGATCCCGCTAAGTAGAGTAATGTTCATACTCCTGGGATGGTTCGAGAGGTAGAGCTGATATACGCAGAGAGAACGAAAGTGAAACAAAGTGAAAGAGAGATATAGAGGGGTGGGGTTAAAGAAGAATAGACAGAAATAGATCAATAGAAAGATGCATACATACGTAGAGAGAGAGAGACAGAGAAAGAGAAGGGGGAATCGAGCAGGAGGTAGAGAGAGAGAGAGAGAAACAAAGAGAGAGACAGAGAGAGATATATATAGAGAGCGGTGGGGGGGGGGGGATGTTGGTCAATAAAAATATATATGTTGAGCGGAGACTTTTGATAATATCAGGATTTAATACCATTGATTTCATTTCTATGAACTCAAATTTGGTACATCCGTGCAATATAAGAACAAATTAATTAATATAACTGTTAAGAAATTTTAATTTTACTACACTCAATACGGTAAAAAAAAAAGACAAAATGACGTACAATGTATTTTTTTATTTTTATTGTCATATAAACCACTTTTCAACCCGATGATAAAAAAAATTATGTGTTATCAAAACATACAATAATTTATATTGCAAACAAAACTGAAAGATAATAATAATTAAAAAAAGAAAATCATGAATATTGTGTTAGTTCAAGGAATAACAGAAAATGATAGTCAAGCTATGCTACATAATATCATACACGTCATCATCAAATAATTATGCTATATTGTCATTAATATGAAATAGTGCTATTATTCCAACAAAGCTCATTCTAAATATCGTCTTCCCTACAAAGGCGGAACCAGGAGGGGAGTTGGGTCAGGGGCCAGCAGCAACATCAACGAAAACTATTCAACAACATTACAATAGTACATCCTGCCCCTACGGTTAAAGAGTATTTTGAGGGGTGGTAGGACTTACTAATAGGACAAAAATCACGAGCCCCCCCCCCCCCCCCAACCCAGCTCATGTGACATGTCTGGATCCGCCCATGGTCCACATCAAACCAAACAATGCTTCTTGTGATCGCATCATATTGTATCTTTTTTTTGTGAAGGAGGGTATAATCAAACAAGAATTTAAAACAACATTGACCAACATGTAAACAAAGTGATAAAAACAAAAAACATGAAATACTAATGACATATAATTTTACTCATTTAAAGGAAAAAATAATTATAAAATTCATAATTGACTGTGATTCTCGTTTTCGCCACTGTGTGGCACATTGTTTAGATAAGTGTGAACACCGTGTGTCACGTTTCGACACTACGCGAGAGTGCTAAAGCCTCGGTGCATAGACACTACAGTGTAAAGTATTACACACTGTCTCTGGTCACAGAGTGCCAAACAGTGTGGAACAATGTGAACACAGTACGTACACACATATGTGACTGTGATGCACACGCAACGTAATTTCCCGTTTTCACCACAGTGTGGCACATTTGTTTAGGTAAGTGCGAACACCGTGTGTCACGTTTTGTTCTGACACTATGAAAGATTGCTAAACCCTCGGTGGAACACACTGGAGTTTTTAGTATTACACACTGTCTCTGGCCACAGTATATCACACAGTATGAAACAATGTGAACACAGTACGTACACAAACTGTAAAATTATCAATGTTCAACACATTCATACTAATCGCCTACCCCTTACAAACAAGTTTTCAATCGTCACTATGCAATGTAATATTGTTGTCTTTCTATGGGGTGTGTTAGAAGGGAAACTACGGTGTCTAGACTCAGCCTTCAAAACATGTCTAATAAAATCCACAGGGATGTTTCTACCATCTCATGAGTTTAGCTGTCGTACAGAGACTATGACTCTTATTCTAATCATATTTGAAAATGGAATGACACTTGGTATAAATAATGACGTCTTTTGATAATAATATAGAGTTCACGAAATATCGATGTGCGGTTCTGTCGTTCTTTCCTATTTGTTTATTAATGATGATTTCAAACAAAACAAAAATAAGCGATTAAAGTTGCAAAGTCAAGTTACATAAATTGTGAACAAATGGTGAGACACTTAGATTACATAGCAAAATCTGATCCACAGAAAATCTCTCCAAACCCCGAGTCTTATAATAAGTTTCAGCAAATATACGCAAAAAAAGTATGATTAAATGACGATACTGCAATGATTATTAACGAACGCGGTCGCAGAGACTTTCGATAAATCAACTCCAGGCAATTTCAATATCTCATTGCTTATTCCACTGAAATCATATTCGAAATTACGTAAAACTTATTCGTAACATTGGCATATTTTAAAAGGCGATGGATAAGGCTATCAAAATTGCATCGATTTGATTTTTCGAAAGTCTTTGAGGAAAGGAAATAACAAGTTTAATGAATAAATAATATAAATCAAAACTCAAGAACACTGTATCACCTCACGAAGTCATAAAGAAAAGTATGAGAAAAGAATATATCACAAATATAGAACCCTTATTTGTTAGCCACCGGCGCCGACACAAAGCAGGTCATTTAAGTTAATCACACGACCGCGGTACACGATCTACTTTATATTTACTGGACGTGTGATTTCTACCAAATGCGGTGGAATTCTAGTATGCTTCGCAAAGAGCCCTCTTCACATTGAAAAGATTATTTATACTAATCTGACGAAGAAAGCAGATTCCACGCTGTTAAATGGCCACTACATACTCGGATAACTAAGGCATATTCAATCTTGGCCAAGCTTCTACGGTGCAAGTGCATAATAATACTAAACCAAAAGCAATCAAAGTGGTGATTTTTTGTTTACTTCAATAAAACGCAGTATAATTATAACGAAATAGATACAATAATAGGCACCATATCACACCTGGTGATTGGCTGACAACCTGAAATATATACAGTTGTTCTCAATATGCTACACATAGCGGGTGAGAATGCACTTATCACACGGTTGATCCAGGTCTTTGCACACGAGGCGTTTTTTGGTGACGCATGACTACGTCAGAGAACAGGTGGATCTTCCATGCGCCATATGAGAATTACATCGTACAGAAAGTGCATACATACTGATAGAGCAGCGGAGCAAAAGCAATGGATGAATGGGACATGTGTTAGAGTGTATGAGTTTATACATGTGGTTAGTGAACAAATAGTAATAGCGCAATCAAAATGACGCATCGTGAACGACGAGCAAAACAGGTCGACTTACAAGTTATCAATTTCTATGAAATATATTCAATTTCTTCATTTATACCGACATAATCAAACATGGCTGCATGTATCACTCATGGTCTATTTTCAAATGTGAAACGGCTTTTACACCGACGGAATACTGCCTCTGACTTCTCCGTCGCAGCGATCACATTTCCCATAATCCCATATTTGCAGCTAGCCGCCTGACACGACCAAAGCGTGAAGGCGATTATTTGTCGCTTCATTTGACGGACTTACGGTGAGGAATGTTCCTCGCACAATATCCACAAGCGAGGCGCATCATCGAAAATATGTTTAAGAATTCCGTTAAAAGCCCATTCCTACGTTCGTAAATAACACTATTAATAACAATTTTTTGGGCTAACATAGTGCTCAATACACCAGCGATTTGTTTTTATACATGTACATATATAATTACCCTATGAGGAGAGTGGTAACAGAGGGCTAATGTATTGAGAACAAAATATGTAAGTACTGGGATTGGATTCGAACCCTCACACATTGGACTGAAGATGCATAAAGTTAATGAACCACTAAACAACGATACTATATAATAATAATAATAATAATAACAGCTAGTTTTTATACAGCGCTTTTCAGGACTGATACACCGATAATCAAAGTAACGGCAGAGTCAAACCTAGTAAATCTCTATTCCATTTATGCAATCATATAATAGGAGTTGTCAAAACAGCACAGTTTTTTAAAGGAACTGCCCTATGATTTTTCGTTCATGTAAAATAAAATATCACTCTACATAAATATATGGGTATCTGGTTAAGCTCTTTACTCTAAAATGAAGGAAGAAAAAGGTTAAGCTTGATACGGTAAACAACATAGGTCCCGTCTATATTTAAAGGCACGCAGTCATTATTGCTGACGAATGGTTTTATCTAATAGCTGATATTATCATTCTTTTTAATTTTCACAAGACGTACCGTTACCTCACGTTGGACTGCGTCAACGACTAGCGCAGTCTCTGACGCAGTCTCTGAATTGCCAACGCATGTCCTTGTGCCTTCATTTGCATATTAGCGTAAGTATTAACGCAATCACAATAATGCCTCGTGCATAACAGGCATTAGAATATCAGGGCATGAAAATATAATAAAAAGGCAGCATTAAAATTCAATAAAAACAAACCCTCATGTCACATCGTAATTAATCGCGTACATTTAATATAATTTCCTGTTATTTATGCCAAAGATAACTTGCTGGTACATATTTAGGCATTGGATTCAATTTGCTTCCTGCATCATTTCGAATCGATGGAGGCCACTCCCGCTGGCTACACACACAGGTGACTCTGTTAATGTATCCTCTCATTCATGCACTGTCAGCATTCACCTTCAATGAATTGACATTAAAACAGATTTGCTTTCTATAATTAGTTTTTTGTGTGGAAATGCTAGCACCTGTCGCCGTCGGGGTGAATACCACATTCGACTGTGACGTGAATGTGATCCTGCCAATATGTTGCTTTTATATATACCTGTATATAATATACGGAGGAGTGGCGAAGTTACAGGGGGTACCGGGGGCATGTGCCCCTCAGTAAAATGGCAGAAAGGGGGAGAAAGAAAAGGAAGGGAAATGTAAGGTGAAAAGTAAGTGAAACGACCCAGCTTGAATACACACCGTACCCCTAATCAAAAGCCTTCTTGATTTGCGTTACATCCATCGAAATGGACGGGTGCCCCCTATTATGTCATGAAGCCCCCTTGATGTCTAGGCCTACTCTACGCCACAGATACAGAGTTTGGTCACATGAATTGTGCTGGATGTTTTAATGAACAATAAAACATCTGCAAGAATTTAGTTTGGATGGTTAACTTAGATGCTTTTTGAAAGGTCATACCATTATTGATCCGGGTAATGTTAAAGATGGCAATTGAAGAAGAAAAAAAGTTAAAATATATTCTTGCATATTTAATTCTTGTTCATTTGGGCTCAACATTGGCAATGGCAATACACTTCCCGCAGAGTTCAGTTCCTATATAAGTATAAGTATAAGAGTATCAGTTCCTATTCAACGGTAAATCTTGGATTATGTGCGATAAGCCCACGCATTTTATCAATAAATTGTATGAAGGTGATAAAGTTGATAGCCAAAGATGGACGCACCCAAACTACACAATTAAAAGGCAGTATTCAACGACACGATTGCTGGTGAGTGATGCTCCATTTTTGTGTGTTGATAAGACTGCACTATTTGTTTCTGTTGACATAATCTTCAAAGCCAATCGCAGAACATGGGAAAG
Source organism: Strongylocentrotus purpuratus (assembly GCF_000002235.5). Taxonomy (NCBI): domain Eukaryota; kingdom Metazoa; phylum Echinodermata; class Echinoidea; order Camarodonta; family Strongylocentrotidae; genus Strongylocentrotus; species Strongylocentrotus purpuratus. The sequence goes on along the minus strand of NW_022145607.1, from coordinate 20,510,305 downwards.
CCATGATGGCGGCAGCGGCACCTCAGTCAGTTGCAGAAATCGGTTCGTGCGTGAGTACCTTTAACTATTTTCGTTGTTAATTAATGTTCGGTATCCATCGTAATCTGTCGCGTGAGAAAGATAAATTAATAACTATCTTGCACCTGCCTTTCCTTATCGAAGATGCAAACGTGATACATCGATCAATATATCTATATATCACACAAAGGGTTTAGTTTGAAATGATTAATGTCAAAACACCATTATCAACACCATTATCAACACCATTACCAACAACAGCCTGTTTTAAATCAGTTATAACAGACCCTTCGCGCTTCAGACGGCGGTTTTGGATAAAAACAAAACCATTATCGTCACTATTATCACTATTCTGCCATCTTCTTCGAGTAATCTGTCTTACTTCCGATTGCTCTATTGTACTATGTTTAATATTACTGCACTCTAACAAAGCTCTATTATAAAAAGAAAATTAAAATAAGTGACATGTACACTGGCAAAATCGAAAATAATATAGGACACTTAAAGGTAGAAATGGACTGATATCAATATAATGTTATAATGAATATAAGAAATGGGATGCCACTTTAAAAACTTATCGATTCTGTTCACAGCAAATGTATATTCGTCATCTTTAACTTAAAATAACTGAACAATTTATAGTACGTCAGAACGTAAAATAAGGGAGATCTGGGAATCTTCACCAAATGTTGTCGTTTGCGGTTGTTTTCCCACTTATGACCATTACTATAGTCAGCTGAATCAAAGAAGAACACAGAAAAGCAAATCGTAAAAATTATAATAAAAAGGGTAGTTCACAGTCTACACAAGTTTAAAGGCGGTTGGCGATGAAATCTTATTTTACTACATTATATTCCAATACTGAATACTTATCATTTAGTAATATCTTTACATGAGGCTTAACTATCTACCGACAGTGCCAAAAGGACACAATATCAATTTCTTTGGCACAGAGTTACCGCCCGAGTTGAAATAGTTAATGCATGAAAGTTTCCAGACTCTTTACAGATTATAATATTTTACTTAATATAACCTTTGTTTTATTGAAAATGTATTTAATATTTATTATTTATATGGATATATAGATATATATAGTAATTAGCAAGGGAAAAGTGATGCTGATAACGCCTTCTTCTAAAACATCATACCAAGTAAAACCAACCCGAGCGCTTACAGTACCTTACAACTCATAAATGCCATATGGGATGTTTAAAAATAAAACACATAAACACTTCAAATCATCATTTCAATTGACAAATCTTTATGACGTGAAAATGTGCCGTATCTGTTGTCAAACGGCCTCACAATTGAAAATGTGTCATTACCCAGGTAGGCTTGTTATTTGATTTTTTTGTGGCAACTTATCATTGATTCACCCACGTTGCCGTGACAGTTCAGTGACCTTTATAACATTCATAACGGTGAACCGTTTCCTTCGAGGTCAAAGTTCAAATCATCGCCTCTTTAAGCTTATCATCCTTACAATGGACGACACATTCTTGAGAAATCTTCCGTGTTCAACGGGCTCGTGGAAGAAGTGGGGTCTGACGTCGCATCTGCCTCTCTACATCATCGTCGTCATTGAACCCGGTTCGAGGTCGATCACGACGTCATCACCGTTACACTGGAAGAAAATAAACAGAGATTGGATTATAAGGCAACACTTTACCAACATCTCCTTTGTCCCCTCTACCACCACCACCACCACCACCATCACCACCACCATCACCATCACCATTACCCCCCATTAACCACCATGCACTACCACCACAGTCAGTGAATACGCAATTACCTACCAGGTACGATTTCTCTCCCTGATCGTCCAATGGGCCGGTCATCGCCAGCACTGGTCCGGTGAATGACCGGTATCCCAGTACCACAAGCCCCTCGTGTACCCGCGGCCAGGTGGCCCGACATATCGTAATTGTTAGCTGGACGTCGACCTGCACTTGGTAGTCTAATGTCCGCTCGCCCACCCTGGAAGAGCAACGAAAAGAAATACAGAATGCTAAAATGAGCTTTATTGATAGAAAAATTCCGCTGAGACGTAATCCTTAAATGCATAGGAGTAGAATCGACGTTGAAGGAGTCCTATTATGACCACTTCTTTTTAATAGAGATGATTCCTTTCCAAATTAGAGGTGAAGTCATAAAAGTGACTTCAACGATTTTTAGCGTAGATTTCCACTCCAAACGGAGTGGTCCCTGATATGACAACCCACAAAAGTGGACATCCACTCACGTAGGTGCATTTTATTAAAATGAGAGAATTGTGACCTTCAATTTCATCTGTAATTGAGAATTTCCCGATAGAACTACATGTTTGTCTACAAAATAAGGCAGAATCATATCACAATGCTTTCATCAGCTGATCATAGAGACAGAGAGAGAGAGACAGAGATATAAAGAGAGATAGAGATACAATAGAGAGAAAGAGAGAGAGGGAGAAAGAAAGATCCACTGCTTAAGTTAAAAGGGTGTGGTCTAAGAGAGGAAGGGGAGGGGGGGGGTAAAAGATAAATGGGACTCGATAAATATAAACAGAGACAGAGCATTACAAATTTGAATGAGGTTTATCAAACTTGATCTAACATCGTCAAAATGTCTGATAGACTGCTCAACAAAACGCGACAAAGAGCGTGGGTATACTTCCCTATTTTATTCATGAATACGACAGTACCTAATACATATTCCTGAGGGAATACTAATCGCCTTGTAATATGGGCTCTCAACTGGCATTTTCGGAGATTACTCACAAAGTCTCAAAGATGTACAGTGTAGATGAAAAATATCTTCATGTTATCTTTAGTGATGGTTATAAAATGGAATTTAAATGATTTTTTAAAAGTTTTTATAAATAATTGAGTGTATATTTCATATAAAAATCTTGCTTAACGTTACAAAACACTACAAAGGCAAGGTGATCCGAAATGGACACATTTTACTTCATACACAGACGACATTAAGTACTTGGTAACAAAAGTAATAAACAAAGAATATATCCGAGAGCTTTTCAAGAGCAATATTTATTATACCAATGCTAAATTGTGACCATGACATTCGATGATAAATGAATGTGACAACATGATAAAAATGCTTTAACATATTCACGAAATAATAGTTTATTCTATTCAACACATGTTTTTAGCTTTACAAGTTATGTATCGCTAGGTACTCGCAACCATTGCCATACCGACATTGTGATATTATAATCGTACTTTAAAAAATTATGATTGTTATGATTGTTATTATTATATTTGCTTTATTGATCACTATTGTAATGTTTATTATTATAATCATTATTTTTATTGTCATCATTATTAATATTATTAGTAGTATTAACAGTGTTGTTACCATCATCATTACTATCATAGGATAATAATCCATTCTTATGAAATACAAATTTGCATGTACAGTTACGTTCACAGATTCTATGAACGTAACTGTCAAATAAGTTTGATTTGAGTGGATGACTATGAAATGATAAGAAATGGGAATCTCTTGTCAATGAAAATAAACTGACAGTAGAAATAGCAGGCTTTGCCAAATATACCCACCCTATAAGTAAATACTTTGTTAATTAATTGAATTTGAATATATAGTAAACGTAGATTGAATGAGATCATCTCGATAAAAGAATATGCCGGAACCCCGTACACATAAACATAATATACAGTGGTACCGGTTATCTATCTATCGCAAAGGTAGCGGTTATAGATAATCATATCTCGCGACATATGCCATATGTTCGTATATGTTGGGATACTTTCCCCCTGCCCCAGCGAGCCCCCACTACCAAACGGCCGAGTCTTCATCAGGGTAGCGACATTTACATACTCGGTGATGCCCGTATATAGACAATGGGCTTTGAACATCTGGTTTGTTTGCTTAGATGCGAACGGTAGGAGGGAGTAGCTCGGTGATAATTGCTACTCTAATGCCTGGTGATTAATCATTGGAGTCGATGAGCGGATGAAGGGCTCAACTCCATCACTAGCTATTGATTTATAACAGAAAAAGCTTGATATTTCGATAATATTAAGAAATATAACGTTTTCGTCTTCGTGTAGTAAAAAAAGAAAATAATGTAGATGTATCATGGTTCGTTGGGATGTATATATATTGCGTCTCGTTAACCTAGCTACGCCACAATATTATTATTTTATTTATTTATTTGTTTAAATTTATTATCATTAATAAATTATATTTTCTATTATGATTATTATTAATATTATTATAATTATTATAACATTGTTATTATAATAATTATTATTGTTATCATTATTACATTATTATTATAATTATCATTATAATTATTATTATTGTTATTATAATTTTTTCTTTTCAATTTTAATGTTGTTGTTGTTCTTCTTCATGTTGCTGTTGCTGATGTTGTTGTTATCATGTCTCTTAAACTTATAAAAAGCAAGTTTCCTTCTTCCTCTCATGTTTACACTTACTTGTCGCCTCTTTTTCATTGAGATGACAGGATTGGGGGAGGTTTTGATTGTAGAGGAGACATACAATATCATGCCATGAAAATCAGTCATCCCCTAGCTGCACTAACAAGCCAAAGTCTATGTCTTCGACGTTTGTGCTAGAAAGCAATATAGGTATACAAGACTAGTGTCAAGGCAGATATGGTTCCCAATCTGTCCGGTAAAATCTGTCCCCACAAGATGGTCCATACTCGACATTCACATTAGCTTAGCTTATTGTTCTAAAACCTTCCCTGTAATTTTAACCTGTAAGTGTAAATTTATAATTGCATAATTCTTCGTATTTGTCTTTGATGATATTGTTCAGAATGAGTGAACAGGTCAATGCATATAACTTTAAAAATATGGGCCCTCTCTTATAAACAGTTACGATTGATCCGAGTCAATCGCAAGTCCTCCAATCAATCGCAAGTGTAAAGTCTACTATCTCTTATGTACATAGTCGTGCTTAATTGCAACTGTTCAGACGGGACACTGTTCTCAAATTCCGTGATCTTGACGTGTATTCATTATCTATTCAGTGATGAAATGGATGCCACCACATTTGCCAGGCCAATTCTGCTGTCAAACATGCTGACAATGTCCTCCTTTTTATATCCTCGTTCGTTCTTTCTTTTGAGATTGATGTATCTATTTATTCGTGTATTTATTTATTCATTTATTAAACTATTCATTTATCGATCATTTTTACCATTATTGGGTTCAATTTGATCTTTTCCTTAAATTGTATTTGATGTTGCCGAGAGTGGATCGCTCTCTGGAAATTAAGTGTTGACGTAATCCCGACCAGAAGAATCTTCGCGTTACGACTTCTACGAAAAGGTATATTTCTTTATATAAAATTATGCTTACATCCATACGACCTTTGATGATACACCGAATAAATATTAAAACCACACAAGACAGGCTAAAGTGTTTATTAACAGCTTCCAAGTTTCCTAAAACCCGTTTAGTCTATGGTCTTTTTAGAACCTATATGTAAAATTATTCAGATGTTGGGAAACCGTTTCTCTAATGCACTATTATCAACACTGCCAAAGCACATTCGACATACATTTAAATGCATTACCTGGGATTGTAATGGGGCCATGTGCGCCCGAACACTCGCGTTTATTGATGCAACTATGGCGCACTTTTGTCAAGTACCCACTTAAGATTAAACATCAGCTTACAAATTGTTAAGATACAATACATAACAAGTGGCTTTTGGACCGTTTACACTTCAGATTACTTCTAGAGAGTAGTTCAAGATAATGCAATCCTGGTATATGGAAAAGAATGTTATCCCCACAAGCGCGTTTAACACGATCACAAAGACTTTCGAGAAACAATTTCAATACCATGTTTATTCACTATAAATCATTTTCGGATTACATAAAAGGCAATACAGTATGAGTCAAAAAAAAGTTCACACTTCGAAAATTGCTAATTATTTTAAAAATTATCTACGAACACTAAATTATTATGCATCTTATGAAAGAGTGTTTTTTCCCAAATCATTTGGTATAATTTTTGTGTGGTATTTGTTAACGCTTGGATGAACAGGAGGCATTGTTTGCAAGAGTGCAAAAATTGACTTGCGCCAAAGTTGCTTATGTGAGAGAATGAATTGAATATATCAAATGAGATGCATTGCATATGCCTTTTGCAGAAGCAAAGTCACACACACACGCGTGCACGAAATGTTCTTTCATATTTTATATTTAATATGTGTGGCATGATTAATTTTGTTAAGGATGTTATTTTGATCTGCAGAGACCGAATTAATACCAAAATCACAATTGTTTTATTCAAACATCACATATTGAAGCAACTTTGGCGCACTCTCGCAAACAATGCCTCCTGTTCATCCAAGCGTGAACACATACCACATACAAGTTATACCGAAAGATTTAGGATAAAACACTCTTTCATGAGATGAATAATAATTTACTGTTCATAGATGATTTTTAAAATAATTAGCAATTTTCTAGTCGTAAACTTGTTTTTGACTCACTGTATAGTGCTTTACATATATTCCATTTGCAACTCCATGGATTGCACAATCTGTTCACAGACAGACCTGCACATTTCGCTCGATGGAAGTTAATTTATTGGCAATTCAATGTGACATCCGACTAGATCGAAGGCAGGTGAGCTTTATTATACACTCAGCGTCATTAAATGCACACGCTTAATTCATTAGATTAAACTGAGGTCATTCAAGGGGATGATATAGGATTTATTCACCGTATTGACGGCGGCGTCTTGCCCCTGGTGATGATAGGTTATTGTCGACAGAAGGTTATAACATGCTCTTAGAATAGATTTTACGGTTATTACTTCCTATTTAAATATGCAAATGGATTTCTGGAAACAAGCAGACGAAGGAGCTTGATTAATATGTTAAGTGGGTTATCAAAATGGCTTTCTATAGTAGATACGTCACTAAGTTATCTTAAAGCCCCACTATCCTACTTGTAGCTACTTGCTCCCTCTATATAGAAAACTTCCACAATCGGTGCCTGTTGGTCCCCCATGATCCTGTTTTTCTTATGTTAGTTGATGATGTTGATATGTTAATGATAGAGCCACCTGTCAGTGACCTCGCTGTGTGGTCTAATCCCTTCTGGTAGTATTGACGGTCTTTAATGTAGACCTTCAATTCCTGTCTCACACGAAATGTCATTTTGTAGACGCAGCAGTGCGTTAGTGACTGGTAAAGTACTTGACTCATCATGTGAGACGTAAATTGTAACAAAACAGTGATTGCATATGAACAGGGCAAACATTGCCTTAATTTACGAAGTATTGACTAATTTCCTTTACAGGGCTAATTAGCACAGGCAATATCGCAATCAAAAATAACATTTCGCTTGCACAAGCATAATACATTTTAAAACGATAGAGGCTAGTATCAAATGAAGGCACACATGTGAATGGCAATAGACATATCAAATTAACAAAATTATAGTTTACAAAAAAGGTCATCGAACCAAGGCTCAAAAACATGCAAAGGTCTAACAAACCGATGTGTTTTTCTTCTTCTTCTTTTTCTTCGTCTTCATCTTCCTCTGTCTTCTTCTTTGATTTCTTTTTCTTCTTCTTCTGCTCCTTCATAATCTTCTTTATCATCTTCTTCTTCGTCGTCTTCTTCTGCTTCTTTTACTCCTTCCTCATGCTAAAATCATCCTCTCTAATCAACCCTACTACCGCATCTTTTAAAACGGAAGCTTAACCAATCGAAACGCGGCAGTTGTTTCATGATTTATTTTCAAAACGCAGCGTGGAAAAAGCTGAAATGGGATTTTGCCATAGGCAAAACACGACTACACTGAGATAATGCTTTGCTTTCCTGTTATGACTGTGGCTCTCTAACGTGATGAGACCGTATCAAGTGTCGGGACTTTCAAAGAGTTCAAGCTGAAAAGAGCCACTTTCTACCCCCCAGCTTGTTATTAATATTCAGAGTCAATGGGAAGTTGCTATGGAAACTAAGATGCACCGAACAATATTGCAAAAAGATTACATATTCTCGATCGTTAATGAGAAAGCTAAAAGTCAGTGCTGAAACATGCCAGATCGCTTTCAAAAAGGGTAATCCTGAACTAAAAGGTCGTTGCTAATGATTTGTCAATTATACTTTACTAAGGAATGATTTAAAGATAAAGTTGATTTCTAGTAATGCGATTGCACTGTAAAAGGAACTGTTGAAAGGATTGATTATATTTAGCAAATAGGTACTGGTGTACACTGTGAGACTTTGGAATCATTAAAATTATTTTATTAAACAGATTGGGCCAATTTTGTTAAAAGTCACATGCACTTAAATATGAGGGCATTAGACGAACGGGGGGGGGGGGTAGAGGGGGAAGCACGTGACCCTTGCGAAATAGATCATATATAATTAAAATTGTGCCCCCTCCCTTGTGGAAAAAAAATGTGCCTTTGCCAGTTTTGTTTCTTTTTGCATTTGTGTTTCCTTGACAGAGCTACAGCAAGTCATGCTCATAGCTCTGAACATTATTTGTAAGCTTGTTAACCCTAAAGGCTTGTCCATGCCAGAGTAAAACATGGCGGTCTACCGTGGCAAATGTGAATGAGCCTTTAGGAAGTTGACTATGGTGTGATCATGTATGTGTCATTAAAGAACCGCTTAAAGGGGGTGTAGCATGGCAAATACTGGTAAACGCCATCTACGACTTCTTTTGAGCAGCTGCAAGTAAACGGATGGAACTTGATTAACGGTCAGCGCTCGCTAGCGTTTGCGAAACAGACCGAAGTTCTCCTCACGTTTCGGTTTCGCGTATGTTGCACGCACATGCGGTCGCGTCGTCCCACCCGATTGGCCCCGAGTAAGGCCCCGAGGAAGGCCACGGGAGAGACACGTAGTCTCGTCGTGATACACCCCCTTTAAAGTAGCCACACGAAGAATCGAAAGTGTTTTGAATTGATGCAAAACTCATATCATTGCGAAGGGGAAGCCTTGCCGATCAAATACAACAACTCTTCTCTTCAAAATATGTTTGGGGCCAGCAGTAATCAACTCTCATAAATGTTAGTTTTGAGATCCAGATTTTCTGCCTTCAGCGGTCCTTTGTAGAGCATCAATATTTGTGACGTCACATACGGCACACGGCTGGCTAGCTGCATACTGCTACACGGCACTGAGCTGTTCGTCCAGTGAGTGACGTCACTATTCAGAGCTCGCTACGCTTGTGTGTTTGACTTACGTTCAGGGGCGTTCGGGGGTCTAAGGAGGGTCTTGAAAAATTGCATTTTACGCCTTTCCATGATATTTATATGATTTCTCAGCAAATTGTTCGTATTTTTCAAGAGAAAATCTTTCCATCCATATGTAAGTTGTTCTAATTATGAGTTGTTAGTGAATTTTCTTTGTGTAGCTCCTTCAAGGCTCGTTCAGATATGTTACAGTAAACCGACCGACCGTGTAAATAAATGTACAACAAAGGTCCTGCGCGTATTAACTGAGCTCTGCGTTGCAAGATACAGAAATGTAAAAGGTGCAAAATGTATTTTTAATAAAGATTTCATGCACTAAAAATACCTTCTAAATGCTAGAAGGTAATGACGCACTGACGCAATCAAAAAGACGCCTCAAAGAAACTCATGCACTTGGTTTAGACTTACCTTTTGGTTGAGGTTCCGCTCAGTCAACATGAAGAGCTTCTTGCTGATATCGCTTCCGATGAGGTTGGTAAAGACCTGCTTCAGGTAGGGTTCGTTCTCTAGGAAGTCGTGCAGCTGATCACGATGCCATGTGATGTATCGACAGTAGGTAGAAGCCGTTAGAGTCACCTACGGGGGTAGGGAAAGGCTGATGATAATTACAAATAATTTTGTTTGGCAATAAGAAAACGAAGTAAAAATTGTAGAAGCAAGATTGATCACAGTGCCCAAACTTTTGTAGGTACCCCCGAAGTGCCCTTCCAAAATTAGGAAAGTACCCCATTTTATTTCTAATAAGTGCTCCTTTCCTTTTTTTATGAGCCCACTTGAACTTCAAATAATTGCGCATTTTCACCTCTAATAAGTGCTTCTTTTTAATGAGTGCCCTTCCCCTTCCGATGACTGCGATAATTTTTTTTGGTAGAGAGTATAACATCTTACATCCATAATTATTGTTAAAGATTCAGTAAAGCCCTAGTTTGAATTGTAACGTGGTTATATGGTTAATTGTAGAGTAGTAACACCTCATGGTGGAGGGGGGGAGTTCGAGGTACACCCCTAATTGTAACTGACGTTGGCAAATCCATAACTGTTATTGGAGATTTGTGTATGTTTTTTTTAAATTTATTTTTTAAAGATTTTTGTATGAAACTCCCATATATTACAAAATCTAAAGACATTTATTGTAACCCTATACGCCCACCCATCCCCTTTCTCCTCGTCGTATTTCCTTCTTCTTTTGTTCTGTTGTAAAATTTGTTGGTTGTTCCGATCCCAACGCCCCCATTAAAAATATATTGGGTTCTACGTACACTACACATTGTTGACATTCAACTACTAGTAAAAGCATGGAGTAAAGGGAAACCCATATATAGCACAGAGGTTCATGATTAAAAGATATGGTTCTTTGCGTGCTTTCAGAATACAACACAAACGATTCGTGGTAAAGGATAGGAAGATTGACTGAGAAAGCGAGTGGGAGATGAAAGGTAATGCACTTGAAAGAAGAAGGTCATTTGAACGGATCTTTATAGTCGCTTCAACCGTATCTAGGTCTCATACAAATAAATTCACTATTCATGTTTATATGCTGTAAATAGTGTAAACGTTTAGAATCTGTAGAACGTATGTTACAAGAGTATATAAAATATACCCCGTTTACTTTATAATTGATTTTACATGGCCACGTATATAACGTGTATCAACTTAGACTTCTGAGGCAGTATAGAAATATTTACTTGCAAATTAATTTTGAGTGAGTATTTGTGTATTTGTTTGTACGATAATTATTCATTTATTGATTTATTTGTTTCTTCCTTTCTTCCTTTTTTTTGTTTACTTACCTGAAAAAACTCTGCTTTTTCGCTCTTTTCACAGGAATCCCATTCGGGTGAATCTAAGAATTGCCTTTCCACAATGTGATGTAAAAACTCGCCTTCACAGAAGACTTTAACTCTGTTTGGATAGAAAATTAATTAGATTATATTTTGCATGAAAGACATTTTGGAAATATGCCATAACAAGCCTGAAAGATTACAGTATTTCTTTGGGAGGTAATGGAAGGGTGAAGACAATAGGATGTTATTTTGATTTTCTCATAATGAAACGGAATTGAATATAGTCGGGGTATTTACAGCAGTATATCTAAGATATTCACTTTCTTGTATACTATCTCTTTTTCTTTATAAGATATTCTATAAAAGTTTGATACATAACATGTACATCCACAGGAACATTAAACAAAAACTGAACTCAAATTGTTCTTATTTTATCTGTCAAAATTTCCTAGTGTTGATTTTGATTAACTCTTATCAACACAGTCCAATGAGCATGAACAATTACTGCTATTACGAATGCGCCCTTGCACGCACATGGCACTCAAGCAATGGCTCTCTCGCATGTACAAAGCACTATAACGATAGCGTGCATGCAGCCTTATGGCAGGCTATGAGTTAAATAAGAGACTTCCTTTTATTAACTGGGAGATTTTTAGAATATTTAAAAAAAGATATGAAGGTATATGAACTCACTTTCCCATTAAAAGCATTGATAGGCGAACGCACTGCGATTTGCCTTCCTCGGAATAATGTTCTCCGATTTTAAGTGAGGTGATTTTTCCATAGTAGCACAGTTTCTTGAAGACATGTCTTGGCACTTTAAATGATTTGAACACTTTGTTATATAGTTCTCGCTGCTCCGGGGTGAGATTCACCGGGCGCATAGTCCACGACAGATAGATGGTGTGGCATAGATTGAGAACAGCGAAAACAAGGCACCAGCCAAAAATGTCGTGAGCGCAGATGTACTGCCACGCCCACGCTGCCATGATCACGAAGCCCACCACGAGGAGAGTGTGCGTGACTAACTTGGCGGTGCCGTTGGTGGAAGGTGCGGCGAAGGCGATGATGAGAATGATTGAGGCCAGTTGGAAAACGATGCTCTGGGCCGTCTCCCATGGCAGGCACGATGACGAGCCCGGTGGCGGTGGAAGCGACGTCGGATTGACCTCCGAAGGCGGGGTCGAGGCTAAGAAGGGGTTGTCTAACGGCGTTAAAGTCGGGGACGCCATTTTGTGTTTTCAAGTCAACAACTTAAGTCGCTGGTGCCGCCCACGTGTTTGAATTGATAGCTTCAGAATAGTATCTGATTCATTCGAGGAGATGTGCTTTCTTTTTCATAATGGTTCCAACCTAAAAGGAAAATAAATGAAATAAAAGCCGTTAGACATCTTAGACATAATACCTCCCTCAGGTTAAAGCATTCATTCAATTTGCACTTAACCAAAACGTATCTTACAAGAGTAATCAAGGATTCTGCCCGCCTAAGTTGCTTTCAATTCGTAAACGACTTTTGAAATAGTGCACCCTGATTACATACTTTACCGATTAGTTTCTTTAACCATAAAAATATCAATATCATTTTATTTCTAGTTGATTTGACGCGTGAATTTATTTGGAGACATAATATAGAAATGGAAAAAGCTTCAATTGACAGAGGTATATTTTTAATCAAGGTACCTAATCTTTATGAAGCCACCAGATTGTCGAACATTTGTCACAGCTAAGGTTTCATAACACAAGCGCTCAATCATAAAGTAATACATTTAAGATTTTGCATGTATGTTCGGAATAATATTTTCCCTAATTGAAAACCTTTGATTGCTTTAATGCAACAAAAAAAGTTATTAAATGAAAGGATCTGAAATGATTTCATAGTGTGATATAAATAGATTGAAGTGAAAATAAGCATTGGAAAACAATTATATTCTATGAAAATTCGAGTTTGTCGATTTAATAGAATACACTACATCGTGTAACATCGTGTATCAAAATTAATTTCTTGACATTACATTTTAATTTTGAATTGGTTTGTTTTTTGTTTTTGTTTTACATTTGATTTTACCACTTATTTTGTATTCTTATTTTGTATTATATGCTTTGTATATTTAATTTTACCATTTATGAAGGGGGCAATATTCAAGGGTATGTTAAAGGTCAAGAAATGATATGTATATCATATAACAAGGAAAAAGAACAAAGAGAAAAAAACTTGTGGAATCATAACGCGGAAGTTAAGGTTCAACCAGCACTGTAGGGTTTTCAGAAGGTTACAGTACATGTTAAAATCATGACATGTCAAAGGTCAAAGAGATATAAGCTATATTTCCATCTAAAAGAGGTGGGTGTGGAGATACATCTTGATTATATTAATGTGGTGACTGATTTCATGATTTAGGTCCGGCGTGATAATAATGTGAAACCTCGTCTCTGGTAATATAGTGATATTCTTATGCAACCGCTACCACAATGCATTGTGATAATGCCATAATGTAAAACGGTTCGATGTGTTTCAGCTCGCTTTCCCCCATGATAAATTATCGCCTTTGATGTATCTCAGGCGAGAAAAATATGACAGACGAGATATAAGACGTGATGAAGCATCCCACGTGATTTGATTGCCGTTTCTTCTTCCAATCGGTCACGTGATAAGCTGCAGTGGAACGAACAGATAAGAGGTCACAATTAAAACATTTTCGCAGCTGCCGATTGTCATTCTAGAGTGGTAATGTAAACGATGGTATTTTTCAGGTGCAGCGAACTCCACTCGCTATGGTCTCGTTGTACTTTTGTTCTTATTTTTTGTTTCTCTTTTCCCCCGCTTTTTTCTACTTTACTTATGATTTTTAATTTGTGAATTTTCGATATAACGATGGTTTTACAGCTACCAGTAATTTGATTTTATTCACACGACTGGAATTGATTTTTAGGAGATAAGTCTTAATTTACAAAAGGTTAATATCAGCTACCGGTTATCGTACATTATGTATTATTATTAGTTAAATTACAATGAATTAACAAATACAGCGATGATATTGTTGAAAAAAAAAGGATAAACGTGTAAAAAGGCAAATATCGGGGATGGGGGTTTTCAAAGCTGCTATAAGCAAACTATTAACAGAAAGGAAAATAGTTAAAATGATCATGTCATCTGTACAAATGTTCCATGACGATGTGCCGCTGCTAATTTATAATAATTCATCAAAATAAATTTTTAAAAATGATATGAGATTCCAGGAGTTAAACATATCAGGTAAAGTGTTAAAAATGTGTTTGTTTTTTTTTAAATGAAAAAGGAATGGTATATGACAATAATTGTTGCCGGTGTACGAATGAGCGTACTGAATCCAAAGTGTTTGGTTATTAATTTTGTGGCGCACCTGATAATGGAATGGCGCTCCGTGTGCTGCAATGAAATTCAATACAATGTAAGGCTTCCATTACTATATGGCAGGCATCTTGCACACAGCATCATCATTATGTTCATAAGAGAAAGGGATGACCCTCGCAATAGCCCCTTCCCCGCGTTGACTTAAAGAGGGTTTCTTTATCTGTCAACGACAGCATCTGCCAAGCTATATTTGTTAATATTAGTTTGATAAGGTTATTGCCTGTGCCTACTTATTCTCGATCTAGCTTTAGCTTCGTGTAAAGGCCTTGAAAGATACCATTCTTAGGATAACACATCAGTAGGAAATTCTCTCCTCCTTCTTTTTCTCTTCCTCTCTCTCTCTCTCTCTCTTTCTCTCTCGCTCCTTCTCTCCCCCCATACACACACGTTATCTCCACTTTCTCTCTATTTCTTTTTCTCACCTTTCCCGTTTCTGTACGTCTTTTCCTATTCTCTCTTTCATTACTGCCTTTTTCGATTTGGTTGTTTTCTATGTTCATCGTATTTTTTAAAACCTATTAATTACTGCATAGCTCTCTGGATATTAACTCTGTATTTGACTCCCTCTCTCTCTCTCTCTCTCTCTCCCTCTCTTTACACCACCAATGTCCCTCTATCCAATTTCTCTTTCATATTAACATCTTCATAAAGCTAGCTTCACTCTCGGTTCAATGGGCAAGATAAATTATTTAAGAAAAAGATAGTACCAAGGTAATAGAATACATGGTGTGTATGTGAGGTGGTGTGTGTGTGTGTGTGTGTGTGTGTGTGGGAGGGGGGGGTTTCATAATGTGACTCCCACCTCTGAAGGCGTATTGGGGGGGGGGCGTTCTCCCTATCGACCAAACCTTCAAGATATATCTTCAGAGAGGGAAGGAAACCTTGGGATGATTCTATTCTATGTATAGCAGAATATTGTTCAGCTCCCGCACGTACTAACTAAAGGGCTCTAATACGAAGCCCACCGGTAATTAAATACTCACCCACGTCGCTATTTGCACCGTACAGGACTGATGGTAAACATAGGTCAACCGAGTTGATATCATCTTTCTAAAAACTTCTTCCATCTTTAGCCTTCGTCGTTTGTATTTTCCTCCATCTAAAAGTGTGCCCGCGCAATTTTCACTGGAAGGGGGTTGGTCAGGAGCGGATATTTTTTGCCCGAATCCCAAACTTTTGTTTTCTGATTTTTTTTAGTGAAAATATAATTTCTGTATATTAACTATACAATTTACATCTTTAAATACATGTCTGGATATCTCGCAGCCAAATATGACAAATGACCAAATATTGTACTCTAAAATGTTTCTAATTCCCCATTTATTGTCCAAGAAAAATATTTAGTTGCATGTTCAAATTTGATAGACATGCAGAGAAAAAGAATGAAGAGAAAGAAGAAAAAACATTACGAATATCAAAGTACTTGCAAAGCATGAATAAATGTACTTGCACTTGTCAGAGCCGCCCTGTCATTATCTCTGTATTCAAACCTCCACCCCACCCCTCTCCTCGTCTCTCTGTCCCCCTCTATCTCTCTCTCTCTCTCCTTCTCTCTCTCTCTCTCTCTCTCTCTCTTGCTCTATCGTCCTCCCCGCTCCTTTCTTCATATATCTATACTGTATAACTGCATTCCCGTCTCCCTGTCTCATTATGTATCTGTCTATCATGCTGTTTTTCCTTTCGAGCGCTCCCTCTGTCTCTGTCGCTCTCTCTCTCTCTCTCTCTCTCTCTGTCTCTCTCTCACTCATTACTCTCAATGTCGTTTCCTCTGCATAAGTTTCTATATGAAATTAATTCATTTCTTGTACCCTACGTCTACTTTTCTATCGATCACCCCTCACCTATGTGCATCCTTTTGATAATTGCGCGCGCACATATCCCCCACACCCACACACACCTACCCAACACACATACACTATCCACTCCTTTCCTCACTATCATGTTACAAATACCATGTATATACTAGAACAACTATCCATGAAAATACAAATGTTGTACACCTTTGTTTCTATACACTTTTTTGACACTGTCTAAAGGTATTGTAAGCCTGCTAAATTACTTTTCAATTATTTTCAATTATGCATAATGGATTTATAATGTTTAAGTTAACTTTAGATTAACACTAACGAATTATATCGAAGCAACAAAGCACACAATTTCGGCAGATGGTTCGAAAATATCATAAAAGAGAATCATACTCACACATTTCCATTGATTTAGTAGTTACACTGCGAATTGACGAGTGCACATTTTAGAGTATCAGTAGTAATATATCACATCGCCTGACATGACACTACACGTGCTCTCAGCCGGGCTTTTCATAACAAGCATCGCTTCGGGAATAACAGGGCTTTCAATTACCACCGTGTGTAGCTCGCTTATACACAACCAACAAAACACATGAAGATATATCACGATAAGATTCCCACTTCCTCATTAAGCTCTGATAAAACACACGATTCTCTCCTCTCAAGCTTTAACCGATTCACAAATGAAGTATTAAACGCAAACACACACAGCAGACGACTCGGTGCTTGTAAACAAAAATACAATGGCGTCTTCGCCTCACTTACGGATTTGTGGTTATGTCTTTTTCCCGCGTAAATGAAAAGGATCCCAGTAAACGTCCTCAACTGATCATAAATATATAGTAAGACGTAAGGAAAAGAACTGGGTCATTATTTTGTTCGCGTATTGCCTCGCTAGCTTTCCCGCATGACTTCCAATGCAGTTCTATAGAGGTTTTGGTGTAGCATTAACCGTGCTCCCATACGAGCTGTATAACGTTCGGCGCTGGAACGGTAGGAATGCGAAGAACGCCATATAAACTCCTGACAAGGATGATCGGGTTTATATCGGATACAGACAAAGTAGAATGACATCGCTTTGACTGCATAAACTTTTAACATCTGCAATCATGTTCATTTGATTAATAGTTAGTTTTTTTGTAATGTAAAAGGTTAAAGGTGTAACCATGTACCTATAGTCCAGATTGTTGTTCAGATTGTTTGTAAAGACCTGGATACATTTCAGCATCTATTTTCTTTTGTTGTTAGCCTACGTTTTACTTTTTTTGGATAAATTAATTGTTTCGAAGCAAAATTTGTATCCGAACTAACTATTACAATTTGGTAGATGGCACTTCCTAAACTTCGAAGAAGCAAGAGCCCGGCGCAAGAGATGAACTTCGTGATGAAAAATGAACTGTCGAAGGCCGCCAAGAAGGACTAACGATCAGCCAGGAATACTCAAGAAAATTTGAAGCAGTTTACAAAACATCCGCTTCATCCATTAGGAGGTAGCCTACTGATGATGATACACTGAGACTTGATCTTCAAAACAGGACAATGATTGAAATACTGATTTTTGTTTCCTTTGGTTTTCTTTTTAAAGCATGTACATAAAGTTTAGATACACTGTTCTAATATAATGTATTATTCATGTATTGAGTGAGATGGAATAAAATTATTATTAAAAGGTGAAAGGGGCTGCAGGTCTTGAAAGACGGATAATTTACGAATAAATGAGCCACCCCCACGGATCAGGGGAGTGGTGTGACAGAACGTGCAATCATCATATTTCCATGTGCATTCTTCTATTCCCCCATCACTCTCTCTCTCTCTCCCTCTCTCTCTCTTGTTTTTCTTCACCTTCTTTTTTCTGCTACTATACTACTACTAATACTATTATTATTACTACTTCTTCTTCATATTCTTCTTCTTCATCTTCTTGTTCTACTACTATTACATATGCTGATACTACCACTACTTATATTACTGTTTACCTTTCTTCTACTTCTTATTATCATAATTACTCTCCTCCCCCTTTTTATTATGCAACTGGTAAGCTTCGCCCCATTCATTAACCCCTATGCTGCCACATCCTCGTCCACTCGTTCATGAAGAAAAGTACGCTGATGCCCATTAAGTTGATATACATTTTTGATTACCCCTTTTCATGAAGAGATTATAACAATTTTAATTTTATTCTTGATAGATACAGTTTATTATCTTCTCAGATCTGCATTGATCAATCTAAAGACTCTAAAAATATATATCTAAAAAAACTTCGAAAAACAATCATATTGTCCAAATCGTTGCGTGAAAAAGGGTAAACAAATTATTTTAATTATATGGAGCATACTTTGTGAGGAACTTAGATGGTAACATCTGAACCTCATTATCATTATAGCAAAAGGGAAGAAAGAAAGAAAACTGCGTGAGGTTAAGATTGGCAGAAACTTTACCCTAAATTTTGGTCGTGAGTAAAAACTTTTTTTATCCATTATAAATCATCATCACCTTCCTCTAAACGTTTGAACTCCAAGGGCAGTATTCTACTAATATCAAACCCGACCCTGGGCTTAAGATTTTGTTCGAAATCGGGTTTAACAAAATCTGTGGTACAAGTTTTCCTTTGTTGACCCACAGTCAAACTTCTGGATGTTTTAGTTCTTTTCCTTGAAAATTAGATAACGAACTTACATTATCAGTTATGAAAGAAGTTGCAATGGTTGATGATACAAAGTATTTAATGTATTTTTACGCTCCTTTCCTTTCGCATTATAAGGATCACCCGACCTGTGCTTCCGGCATATTTCGTCAAATTTAAGGGTTACTATGGTTACGGTTATAGTCGAAAGTTTGTTTTAAGTTAAGGTATAGTGTTTGGTCCAAGGCTGAAACTCAGATTTTGTTTCGAGCGGGAAATTGCCTGCAGAGTAATAGTCACTGGAGCATGTGTCGTAAAACGCTTTATTAAAAATCCTGTCCCCTTGATGTAATCGTAGAATTTAATAGCCGTATTAAAGGTCTGCATTGCTTATTTGAATAAGGGTGTGATGCTGTCTTCTTTAAATATCATATGCAGCCCGAATGTCATGCGATCAGTGGGTGTGTTGCCAATTTGCGGGTTTTGACGGATGACGGTCATGCGGCTAGACTGACAGACACCCACACAGAAGGGTAATCGATAAAAGACAAAGAGGCACCGCATATTAAAGGGGGCGGGGAACATACCAAGTTATGAATGCGAGACGGAAATTAATTTTTGAGAGTAAAAAATAATACTTTTTCAAAAACTATAGTACTCTTTTACAAATATTACAACTTCACCATTGATTTATTTCTTTACTATTATTAATTCATTCATACATTTAGTTATTTGTATATTTTGTCATTTATTTATTTATTTATTCAATTATTTATCAACTTAACTATTTCTTGATTTATCTATAAATGTGTTTATCCCTGTATTTGTTTATCTATCTATTTATTTTGTATCACTCGAAAAAGAAAAGCTTTCAACTACTATTAAACCGTTACTGCCATTCATATAGTTATCGACGTCCTCACTTTCAAGAAAAAACTACTAAAGATGTTATTGCCAATCGAGATTAAAAAACGATGTAAATAATCTAGGATCTATTTTCGAAGATCTTTTTGATTAAATCTTGGTGAATAGTTTGCTCTGCTTGCTTTAATCCTTTGACAGTGAATACATCGTTACACTTACTATTCAATTTAAAGGTCATGAAGTGCACTGCGGGGTATTTCACAACGATCATACGTTGAACTTAACTCTAAGTTGAACTTAAACATTATGGAGAGCCATTTGGAGCCCTTAAATAAAATTATTTAAAAGCAAAATTTCAAATGTTCTAGACTTTACATGAATTCCACATCAAGAACATGAAATCTCCCATGATAACAGAAAATATGAATGATTTTAATCAATATTTTATGCCTTTTAAATTAATTTTACAAAATATTTTCAAAGATCTTAACGGCTTTCTATAATTTGTTAGTCCAACTTAGAGATAAGATCAACTTAGGATCTTTGTAAAACACCCACTGGTCTGTGTAATCAAAGATGGTCGCATCGGCGGGGAGGGGAGCACTTTGATTTGAAAAATATATTCACATCTACCCAAGATTCTAATGACTCTGGGGGCCCGTTTCATAAAACTTGTTATCTATAACAACTGCTAAATTTCTATGACAAATGTGCTCTCAGCCAATCAGATGCCATGATTTCAGTAGCTTATAACAGTAGCTTGTAACTTGTTATTGATATTAAGTTTTATGAAACAGGGCCCCGGTCCGAATAACTATGTTTGCTAATTATTTAATCATA
Source organism: Strongylocentrotus purpuratus (assembly GCF_000002235.5). Lineage (NCBI taxonomy): Eukaryota > Metazoa > Echinodermata > Echinoidea > Camarodonta > Strongylocentrotidae > Strongylocentrotus > Strongylocentrotus purpuratus. Next base: position 20,489,756 of record NW_022145607.1, on the reverse strand, counting down.
AAATGATCGGTAAGGCTTTGACCCCCTTTTAATTCCCAATGTATGCCACATAACATACGGGACAGGAAGTGCCACGTGCCTTTTTTGTTGTACAGTTGTGGCCCGTCTAAATTTGAGAACCCCCATTGTTATAAATTAAATGTAAACCGTATTATTTTCTTCCTGGAAACTGTGCCCTCCTTTTTTTAAAGAATCTTTAAGGACACCCAATTTAGACTCCCTATCAAATCTGTCACAGGTTAGGGTTTCAGAAATACAGACACCATTGTATAATGCTGATGTTACGAGCCCGAACTGTAATTGTTATTATTATCAAATCATATACGGTTACATTTTTTGAGTCACTCAATCGTCACATATCATGGGTGGGTTCTTATATCAGGACGCGAAAGGCTAAACATGATTGAATTTTTGCAAATGTACTGAAATATGAAATCAATGAATGCCAGATTGTAAGACAAAAGGGGGTGGCTGTGTCCCACTACCCCCCCCCCCCCCCTGCCCCATCCGGCACTGGGTTCGGCTAGTGTGTGATGAGATCCCTGCATCCAACGGCCGTCAGTAAGTCAGAAGAGCAGACAAACAAATATAATGTCAAACGAGTTTCGCAAATGTAACCGTGAGGCCTAATTACCCGGCAAGCCAGGCAGCCCGAGACAGCTGTGTAATCTACCATGCTTTACACATACCTTGATTTGGTATATAACCTCTGACCTTTCATCAGTCTGTCGTCAAGCGATGGGATTTGCAGTGGATTTGTGTTGGTGTTGAATTCCAGAGAGCTGAATATGACTGTACAGTACTTCAAACGTGATCTGATCTGTTTGAACAATTCTGATATTGTTTTGGAATATTCTTGGGTTGGTCTTTTCAGGAAATCATGAGGATTTTGTTTAAAGAAAAGAAGTAGGCCACGATGTGAAAAACACTGTTGCATATTGATTTTGAATGTTTTTAAAAGCTATTTTCATTTAAAAAAAAAGGTTGACAATATGATTTCTTAATGACAGATAACGTTTATAATCTTCTCAAAGCTCAATTGATCAATCTTAAGAGAGATTTATAAAGCATGCTACTTGAAGTTCCGAGAACATATAAACTTTATATATCTAGACTAAATATTTTTCATAATCAATTCATGAAGAAGAGGTAAATGAAAATTAGTCAAAATATATGTGCAACAGTGTGGTAAGAGTAGTTGTTTCATGTGTGGCAAAAGTTTTATTTTTTAACTGCGAATTAATTTCACAATTTAATTAACTTGCTGAAGAATATAGAGGCCGGTAGAGGCCAGAAGACGGGTCATAAATCTATGTCGATTTCTTCAAATATTTTATACTAAATTGGTCCTGACTCCATTCCATCACAAGATTGAAAATCCAGACTACATTCCACGATTAAAATAAGAATCCGTCTTCATTAAACACCCATATATCTATTAGACTTTACCCCTCTGGTAGCAACAAAATTGCATCATATTGGCATCGCATATTGATGGGGTCAATTTACGGACGGCGACCGAAATGAACCCTTTAATTAGATTTATGAATTATCCCAATCCACGCATTTCATTTTTAAGGACACATCAGGAAATGCTTATGTAGAGCGTTTCCTTCTGTTTATTCTTCTTTTATTGGTTACAAATTAAATAATCAACTATGTTAAACCAATATATCGGTATACTAGCTTTTCCCGTTATCTATGTATTATCGCTTCCTTTTACTTTTAATAGCATTCCAATTGTTCACAGTTTATGCACAAATTGATTTGATTTAAAATTCAGCCAAGTTGGCAATCGAGGACATGATTGCAATGTTTAAAGATTGCATCACGAAGCGTCCATCGTCTTTGGGATTGAACGAAGGAGTAAACTCATTAAATGAAACGAAACGATATAATCAATCAAATATAACACTCCAAAGGGCAACAGATGCCCATATTACTTCAACTTCAAGGGCAAACTGAAGCCAGTATAGATACTTCAAAATAATACATTTCACCTTATTTGTAAATTATACACGTGTTTGTTTTCAAACTGGAATGAGTGATAAGGTAAGCTAAAGCCCTCTAGCAATGCCAATGTCAAGAGCTAGTCACTTCGTCCTGTTACACGCCAACCACAAACCATTTAAATTAAAACCAAAGTCAGACAGCCTTCACTCAAATTAAACCAGCGATCTTGACCATCGCAACCCCAAATAAACCGAGCTATATTTTTAGGCTCAAAGTGGAGAAGGTGACATTGTTGACGAAAGAAAAGAACTTTATTTAGATTAACTGATCCTGTCCGTCAGTAAAAAAAAAAGGAAAAAAAAAAAAGATCAAAACTAAGACAAAAAAAGAAAACAAATATAAGCTAAAGATACTGACTTAATATCGCAATAGTTGGAGAACAAGATAGATAGTGATACTCAGTTGATGGTGTGGTGGTGATGATGGTAATGATGGGTTAGAGGTGGGACGGGGCATGTGGTTGCTTTTGATACCTGCTGAAGTTTGCGTCTGAGCTTTGTTGGATGATGACTGAACCTAATTACATCAAACCAATGTGTGATGCTGGCTCTAATCAACTAGGTTTTAAAAGCGTGTGTGATATTTTATCATAACATATTTACACTTTAATGGACATGGCTACATGTATCTACATGTTAGCAAGCAAACAGAGAGGGCAGTCGATCTTGTTATTCATCAGTTACATCGATTAGACTGACACCAGCACGATATCGTGTAATATGTTGCGCTATATACGTTTCCAACATCTTTACTCCGATTTCCTTCTTCCGTTCCCCTTCTCGTTCTTCTTTTATTCACCCCTTCCACTCTTCTATTTTATATTACATTGCTTTATAGAAGCGTATCCGCAGGCCCGTAGCCACGGAGAGGGGGGGGGGGGCACGTGCCCCCAATTTTTTCCAAGATCGGTTGAACTTTTTTTTAGACCCCCCCCCCCCATTCACCAAACTCTGGCTACGGGCCTGCGTACCCGACACAACTCACATAACCCCCTAAGCTTTATAAGATCCACACCTTGCTTTCTGGTGTTGATAATTATGTATGTCATTAGGCATATATACATTTTAACGTTATTGGGTGTTTTTTTTCCTAACATGACAATTGAAAGAAATCATATTTGTATTTAATTGAATAACAAAAAAGGCCCACAACATACAAAAACGCAACATTTCCTCAAATAGCCAATGTATTGTCACTTATAGATTCAATTCTATTTGTTTCAAGGATTAAGTACATTTTTACATCATATTAATCAAATTCTACAGTACATTGCCTATGACACAGGGTATCTGCTGAGTTTCACTCATATTGATGAGTGCTGCTCTATTTTGAAAATGGAACTCATAGCAAACTACGGTTGCCTCAGCGAGTGAGGGCGCATCGCATTTGTTAGAATAGTGCATGTTAAGTTAGCAACTTCCTGACGCCAAAGTGTTTTAATGGTATCTGGAGGGAGTGGGGGTGTAAACTTTTACCACACATACGTTGGCGACTATTGCTCAATAGCTAACCGAATGCTAAACAGACAAATCAGCAAGTTCTTTGGTGGAATAAAGAATTGCTCCATCTTGCGGTCATTCTATGAAAAACAGTCGCCCCAAAATATTATTCTGTACAGAGCATCAGCCAAAGCGGGATATGGCAACCAATTGACATAGCACTTGAGAACATTGCATTGAAAATGTGAATAAGAAGCGAAGAAAAATGACACGAAGTGATATATATATAGAAGGAAGAAATAAGAAAGAAGGGAGAAGGGTGGAAGTGAATAAAAGAAAAAGAAAAACTCGTGACAAAGAGTATAATAAATTACTTTTGGAGACAAACTTAGAAAATGAGGAAAGCGGGAAATGATCAAGAAAATGAGAATTGATTTTTAGATAAAATCATATTTTATATAAATCGATCATTATTGTATACGGACACAAGTAGGAAAATTATTCTAAGGAAATACTAATCAATCAATATGAATTAACGAATTACGATCCTGGGTTTATCGATTTAAGACAAATGGCACAAATCAGATACGAATGTATTAGATATGTAAAGGACAACCGATAAGAACTTCCGACAAACTGTACAGGTTTGTTATTTTAAAAAAAGTGTAAGTTTCTTTAAAAAAAAAAATATTTTTCTTCTCAAGTTGAACAAGATTCGCAAAATAACAATATCAAAAGCATTTCCGTTGTCTGGCTCTATAAGGAAGGTAAGACAGCTGAGCTAATGACGAGAATAAAAAGCCTTACAGATTCTAAGAAAATATTGACGAGGTAAAACATAGGATAACCGCCAAATGAATTTGATAGAAAGTGTATGATCACTCAGAAACAAGAAAAACAAACAAAAGGAAATCAGGTATCGAGATTGACAAGTAATTCGACAAATTTGCACGTTCCCATTTTAATGCTTTTCAAGGAATACTTTTCAGGGAATGCATGCCAGATTAAAAAAGCTTTTAGACTTTTAGCTCGAGATATATAAATACACTGTATGTCATTTTATTGATTATTGTCCAATCTCATCCTTTTACTCAAAATGCAGGGACTTTCTTGACATGACTGCCAAGTTAATGGAATGGTAGAAGTGAAAAGAAAAAAAGTAAGCCTCGAGATAAACATAAAAGGCTTGGGATTATAGGTATGTCAGAGGAATAGGGAACATGAAAACCATTGACGTCAACGTGAAAGTGACATTAAGGACTTTTAGATTTGCACAACGACAACGTGGATTGCTACGATCGACGTCCTTTTAATGCACTGCCTTGTATGGACGTCACACGTATCAGTCCACGCAAATCTAAAAGTCCCTATTGAAAAGAGCTTGGCTTTGGCAAAAACGTGAGGGTCGCAATAGATAATCAAAAGAGAGATAGAGAGGGGAGAGAGAGTGTGTGACAAAGAGAGAGAGAGAGAGAGAGAGACAGACAGACAGACAGACAGAGAAGAGAGAGAAAGGGGGAATGGGGAGCATGAGTGGGTGTGTATGGAAAGTGTGAGAAGAAGAACCCCGTATAAAAAAGGGCGGGCAGAAAGGGGGGAATTAATATGACTGGGAATATGAGGTGGACAAAAAGACCGGTTTACTACTATAATGTATTCAAATTTTATACGTACGTTTTAAAAAAATTATTTCTTGACAACCTGAAAGCTTACCCAAGGCTTTCCCGACATAGCAATATGTAAGGTATGCAGACTAGATGTCAAGTATTGTAGTTCATTCATTAATTACATCTTTATGTAATAACTCCTCACCAGGTCCCCGTTAAAGAAACATTCGTACATTTGAATATACAGTAGGCTTACGGTTGCACAATTTGAGAGAGGGGGAGAATTGGGGGATTATGAAAAGGACTGTAGGTATTGTTTCTTTCTTGAGAGTGTGTGAAGTCCTGAAAATAAGTCTTGTTCAGAATGGGTTTTGGTAGTCAGTGTCCTTAATCCCTGCATCAGTAAATAACTCAATTATATATCCTTTACACCATAAGTTGTCCACACGCTCTTACTTGGACCAACCTACCACGATTAAGTTAACACGACCTTCCACCGACCAGCGCAACTTACGCAGAGCCATCTACACACAGAGTTTGGCCAACCCGGTTTGAGTTGGACACAATATGGCGACTACTGCTTTGTTGGGCATGCACAAACAAAAGAATGTACGCCATGTTGTGTCCCAGTAAAACCAAGTTGGCCAATACTCCCGGGAGTAAGTGAGAGTATCCACACGGTCAACTTAGTCGTGTTTAATAGCGAGTTACTCCTGGAAAAATCCAGGTGTAAATGGGTCGGGGTAAAGGTAGGCGTAGCTAACACCAACATCGTTCAAACGGTCACTACTCCGACCTTTACACCTACCTTATCATATTGAACCCCGAATAGCTCTTAACACGACCTTTACCCCAGGGTAAATTGCCTCCGTCTGAAAAAGACTTTTGTTAATAAAAAACAGTCCATCGTAACCAAATACGCGTCTATTCACATGGTGTGGACATTGAAATTGAAAAGGTTGCTTTCCGGGAAAGATGTTAAATGATTTGAGAGCTTTTTCATTCTGGTATGTTAGTCTGGGAAAATAACATGGAAATATTTCCCCTTAACAGGATTGGTCTTGAAATGCCATCATATTCGAAATATGACAAGAACTTAAAGCAGATAAATAAGTGTTTAGACATATCTTTGTTGTTGTTGTTGTTTTAGTTTTAAGGGCGTGTGTCATTCAATTATGAATAATTACACTGTTTATATGCATGTGGCTTTCTACAAGACTAAAGTACATCTTTTTTATCATTTTAACAAAAATCACAGTATTCATAAAACTCCTCTTAGGTGTATAATCACTTTTTCAATTGCTTCCAAATAGTTTCTTCCCGAGTGTAATGAGCAGAACTCAACTTTATCTTTAAAACACAGTTACTAGAAGAACCCAAGAAATGAACATCTAAACATGTCATTGACGTGTACAATAAATACACTGACAATTCGGACGTGCTCGTGGGAGAAGAAGATGAAAGACGAGACGGCCAATCGATCCAATTTCCTATAAATCCAGATGATCAACTCCATTTGGAAGACGAAAATCATCTATCTCTCCTCTGACATATCGATTTGTATCTATCACGACTTTCACCGGAGCCCACTTAAAGGTACAATTTATCTCTGCATTTCTGCATGTTCTGTGATTGCCTATAATGATCCCTCTCCCTTGTATTGAGTTCCTGCCCAGGATAAATGTAGAATTTACAGTGAAATGAAAGATAAATAGAGAGAGAGGAAGACGGAGGGAAAGATAAAGAGAGAGAGAGAGAGAGAGGTAAAAACATAGAGAGCGATAAAGCGATAACAAAAGAGAGAGCGAGAGCGAGAGAGAGAGAGAGAAAGGGAGAGAGAGAGAGAGACAGACAGAGAGACAGAGACAAAGACAGATCCAGAGACAGGGAGAGAGAGAGAGAGTGAGAGAGAGAGAGAAATAGAAAGACATGCATGGTTTCATATATATACAGAGAGAGAGAACAAACAAAAAGAAATATAGGTTGTTGACTTGCGAAACATATTTGTACAAATAATTAATTGACGGGTGTCCTAGGAAATCGAGCAAGATTCAGTGAACTTTTTCGGCAAGGACATTTGAGAAAATCTGACAGGGTACATCGCCCTGTAACCTTTGAACATTTCGCGGGGGCAGGGGAAGGGGCACCCCTCGAATGGCATTAACAAAATGGAGCGAGGGGACAGACAGGGAGATCAAGATCGAGGGGGAACATGACGAAAAATGAGAGAAAAGAGTTAAGAAAAAAACATTCAAAGACCACGCACGTAATATAAATTTCACCCGATCATAATGTAAATTTCACTCGAAGGTTGTCCCTTTGGACCGACAGTGAACTCTCCGAAACCTTTGCATAATGAATGTTAGACCAGTATGTTGGCCGCTCAAGAAGAGCTAGGATTCGGTCTCAAGACTGGCACGTCAGCCTTTGGGGTTCTTCTGGGGGCCTTCTAATTGTCTTTGTGACCATCGTTGTGTGAATGGAGAGGTAACACTTCCGTCCATTTAAGAAAGAAAAAAAAAAGATTATCATTTAATTCTCCATTAAAATTCCAATAGGGAATGTTATACTAAATTAAACAAATACTCATGTTCACGTGTTCATTTCTATATTTTTTGTATTTTTAATGAACACATTGTTTCATCAAGCAGAAACCTATTTGAAAATGCCTTTCTCTTTTATGTTTTAGTAAAAATAGTCTGTGTGCAACAAAAAGCTTTTTGAACTTGATATTAAAAAATGTGCACTCCCAAACTTTTCTTTTATTTATTATTTGACTCAAACACCAAATCACGACTGATTCGTCCAAGATCACGCTGTCATGAATATCTTCTTGTGTATCATAATTGAACACCTTAGACATTAGAATATATATTTATATTCATTCAGAAAATGTATTGACCTTAAATCCTCGCCATCGTCTCAATACAGCATTGAATCTTTCGTGCCTGAATGTAGAGAACCGAGTATGTCAATTCAATTATTTCGACACGGGTAGCTTCATTTGTAATCAATTCCTTGTGACAGAACAGATCGATTCAATACGACTCGTCGAGACTGTACTCATGTTCAGTCGTCCACAAGCGCCAAGACTGTACTCATGTTCGCTTTTGGGAAGCCCCTCCTTCACCCCCCCCCCCAAAAAAAAAATAAATAAATAAAATACATATTGCGCCAATCTATTATTACTTCTAAAAGTAGAGGAAGGAACAATAATACGATTACTTGTGTCTTCTTATTTTTGTACTGGTTTTGAAAATTATGTCTTTAAAAGATTGTGACCCTTGACATTATGACATATAAATCCAATACCAAATTAGCATATTTCTCATTATTGCAGCTTTTTAGACTTCTTACTGAATCAATAAAAAGACCCAGAAATTTACGAGATAACAAAGTGCACGTTTACACACATGAATACACATACATATCAAAATCATTACCCTCTATACAAGCAAGCGTAGTTCTCTGTATAGCTTATTTGGTCCTCTAACGCAGTTCACTTACCTCCTTAAATCGTGGATTAATTGACAGAATCTAACAAATATCGGGCTGGATGAAGCCATCTTTTATTCCACTTTGGAAAAGGTCATGTGCTAACATCTGCACAACTGTCTTAAACTCATATCAATTTGGGCAACAAATTATTCTGTCCCTCTTCTTTTCTTCTCTCTCTCTCTCTCTCTCTCTCTCTCTCTCTCGCTCTTTTGACATCATCTTCAATGTTGTCGCTATTCGATCCTACTTAATTCGCCTGGTTTTTCCAGTCGTGAAGGTTACACTATTTTGTTCAAATGCTCGTTTGGCCATAGCAATTGGGTTATTTGTGTATTAACTCACAACCCTTTATACTCAGTTACTCGTGATGTAAACATTACCCGTGAGGATATTTGGCGTTTGATAACGATGATGCACACGTATCTAATTTTTAAAATTCAGGTCGACTTTTGAAGACATTGCTTAGAGTACCGACACGCATTGAAGTCAAGCTGTTATCAATCAAACGGCGTAATTATTCATTTCTCCAAGCTCTTCCGACCATCTGCAATACAAACCATCGCCAACAATAATTGTGAGAGGGAATGTTGACGTCATAACCGCTAGCAATAACACCCATTAGGAGTAGACACATTTCCTTGAATATATTTATATATTGATACTGATATCGTGACTGCGATCTAGGTAGTATTACTTCTCTGCTTACGAAACATATTTTTTTTTCTCCGGTTTACTGCAAAACACTAATGACACTAAGATAGCACATGAAGCAAAATCAGAATGAGATATTTTCCCCAGTAGACGTATAGTATATCATACGAACGTGGTGACAGGCAATTTTTTGCAATCTGTTTTTCCATGAGACGAGAGAGAGGTTGCTAAGTGGAATTTGAGTCCTAGAAAAACTTAAAACCAAATTGGAATTATTAAAAATACAAAAAGGGGCTAATTGTCCAGCTTGCAGTGAGTTTATAGAATATCTTGAAATTAATCAAAGACGCAGAAAAACACCAGTCATAACTTGTCAGACTGTCCACCAACTCAAAGCTTGTCTAAAATTGCTTTTGATGATTAATCTTTAATTCTGTTTACATTTGCAATTTGTCGTGTATTTTTTAATGGTTTAATAAATAACTGTTCGTCATTGTTTTTTGTTTGTATAGCGCTTAGAGACTTTCGTTGTATTATTATATCATTGATAACTTGTAAATGTAGAAATTGAGTGATCTTAAATATCGAATATAACATCTACAAGAATGTAAAATATGGTGCCTAAAACATAAGCGGCACCAAGATTCAAAATATGGTGGCAGAGTTAAAATTTGAATTAATTTATCGGTTAATTAGTATAATCTATCTATCTAGCCTATATATATTATCTGTTTATCTGTTCATCTGTTTATTTTTTTAAATTTTTGTAGAGAGGGCAATGATGTGGATAAAACTGAAAAATTTCATTTTGCTCTCCAAACCCTACTGGATGTGGGAGAATAGATGAAAACAAATCCTTTAAATATGCGGCTTGTTAGAGGGTGCAAAGAGATGCCCCCTGCTCTCCCAGCCGTCATCATTGAACGAAGATGGCAAGAGTGAAAATGCATTGACATGATTATGAAGGAACGATTACTCTTGATGAATATTTAAAACATATTACTGTTACAATCTCAAGTAATGATAATAATTAGCCGTTCCCATAGTAACCCACCGGCTCTCATTCTCTTTCTAGATTAACTCCTTTTTAAACGTTTTACCACCACATTAAAATTTCAAGAAAAGAGGACTATGTGCGTCATCGCTAAATATTCAACGTCATGACATGCCGTAAACGAGCGCATATAACCAGACTCACTTTTGTTATACAATGCAAATTCTCTTAAACGAATTGAATTTAAATTAACAGTACCTTTTTGTTTGCAGTATGATGTTTCATGAAGTTACCTATAAAGCACAACATTATACTAATTACATGTAAAGCTAACAATATTTGCTTCGTTCAGGCCAAGGGCCTCTTTCGAAACAGTCATCCCATTTCACCCATACCATTTTATCCCTCAGAAGTACTTAGACAGTTAAACAATTCCTAATAAGGTTGTCAGTCTCATGTACCCTCCGCCCCCCCCCCCCGCAGACCCCAAAGATGGGTAGGTATGGCTTTATCTACCCCAGGCACTGAACTTATGAAGTAGTGTGACAGGACTGGACACACCACTAAACTGACAGACGCCCCCAATATTATTTAGTAGCTTTCCCTAACTTTAAAGGTGCTATGTCCCATTTGCAGGCCAAAAAAAATGTAAAGGTTAAATTCTAACGGCATTTGCAAGAAAATACTAATTTAGAACTTCCCTAAACAAAATGGGGGCTTGAAAATGTCTTTTACTGGGAAAATGACGACTATTAGTTGTCGAATCAACTTAAGAGCTATCGAGCCAGTAATTAATAGTCTGATGTTCAGAACCATTGTACCGAATGGTCGCACATTTTATGCTGCGTAACGATTCAATCAGTTTAATTTTGGCTATTACAAGAAGAGGGTTACTGTATGTAGACAAATGCTCATGTACTATTTACAGATCATTGTATGGATATTATTACCAAAGAAGAAAACATGCCAGTCAGTCACTCAAAAGTGTCTGACAGTGAAGTCTAGCAAGTAAACGGGTTTCCTTGCCTAATTTTAATATTAGGACACTGCTAACGTTTAAGTTTCATAGATAGGACATACGTGACATAATTTATTCATAATTCCTGCGAAGTTCTACAGAATTTGATGTTGGCTGCAAAAGGGACATAGTATCTTTAAGGAAGAAGTATGGCCATACCTTGCAAAATATATTATCGTAAAAGAATGGTTTGTTGTCAAATAATCATTTCATTAATAAATTATTAATTTAATTGATTTGCTTCTCTAAAGTACCAACAAATACATTTATGTACAGAATTATAAACTCATTGACCAACTTTCCCCTTTTGACAAGACCTAAAGCCTCTCTAAAAGAGTTGGTAGCTCCCAAATTCTCCAAAGATTTGATGGCAAAATTTCACTTAAATTGTATCATAATGTGAGAGAGAATTCCATTAAAGAAGCACTTCTGCAAAGATTCGAGCCCCCCCCCCCAAAAAAAAGAAGAAAGAAATGTGTTTGAACACAAATATAGATAAAAGAATACAAAATTCGGGTTTTGTGTTGTACGCAAATAACCTTAATTGTTGTATCCTTTCATCAATATTCGACTTTAAACGCATTTGTTTTGAAAAACCTTGCAGAAATGTGTCTTAAATGACATCGTAAATCACATTATAATACTATTTGAGTGAATTTTTGCCATCAAATTTGTGGGGCTACCAATACATGAGAGAGGCTTTAATAAATAAGCTTATTGGGCATCTGAGCTCTGTGACCGTCCTGCTGAAATTTCAACATTTCAACAGATTCCGTTGACGGAGGGTTTGACTATAAAACTTCAACCTTTATTGTTCATTCTTTGGTCGGGGCAGGGGGGTTTGAACGTAGTAATTATCATCTCTTTTTTTAAATATTTCTCACACATTTCAAAGAGAGATGGCAAATGTATTTAAAAGTTGTCAACATTCTATATAAATATATACATACATATATTATAATTGAGTATACTGCACGTAGACATGTTTTTTCACTTTCATTTTATCGATTAAAAAGGGTGAGGATTTTTAGCCTCTCCCATATCTAAATTATTCTTTCAGGTGTTCTTCGTCAGCTTTTTGTTATAATTTAGTGAAGTATGATATTCCTTCACACCCTTGCAAGAACGAAAATATTTACTCCATTATTCATTGACGGGATTATATCATGGATGATCTGTCAACAACCCCAATAAATATGACGACAGCGTGCGCTTGAATTCGAACCATTTTGCAGATGTCATAGATATCACGACCTGAATTTGGTCTTCTTTGAAATTTGCGAGATATTCTCAGATTTCCATCGAAGTGCTTAATTCATATCCACAGGGATTTAGGAGTCAACGGCGCTTCATATTTCATGAATGCGATTTAGCCTTGCACTTCGTCCTGTTGCTTTCTCTCTCTCTCTCTCTCTCTCTCTCTCTCTCTCTCTCTCTTTCCCTCGCTCTCTTTTGTTCTATTAAAACCATTAAGCTCATTTTTTCACGATTAGGTAGACAAACTTTGCACTGTAATTGAGCCTTAAAGGGAAAGTCCATCCCCAAAATAAGTTGTTTCGATAGAGGCAGAATAATAAGAAAATCAGGTGAGTGAAAGTTTGAGCAAATTCTGAATGAAAATAAGAAAGTTATGAATTATTGAAGTTGTGATCAATCAAATACAAATTGGCAACTCTGTGACTTATTATACGAGCTCTCCTTCATTTGCTTTGTGCATAATATTCCATAAAATCATGTTTTCTTCGTTATTGATGACGGAATATATATTTGTTCCTTGCAGGGGGAGTATAGAAACATATTTGCAATTATTATATTTAGGGTGCATGTATGGTTGAAATTTTTCTTGAGGGAAAATGAAAATTTTAGATTTTTTTAGTACTGAGCAAATGGAAGTTGAGCTCGCATGATACGTCATAGAGTTGCCAATTTGTGTTTGATTGATCACAACTTCAAAAATCCTAACTTCCTTATTTTTAATCGGAATTTGCTCAAACTTTCACTTACTTGTTTCTCTCATTTTTCTACTCCTATTAAAACTAACTTAATTTCAGGGTGGACTTTCCCTTTAAAGCTCGAAATATAAAAGTGTTTCCCTAAAAGAAAATCACACAGGTAGAATACGAATATGCCAATAAGATTTACATGATTAGTAATAAAGAATTGCCATACTCTCACAGCTTTCAAGAGGTGTCTGAATTTGATGTAATACTCCTGTATTCAATGCACACCTTCATATAATAATGATCTCCTTTTCTGTTTGTTTGCAAGTATTTTTTGTTCATTCGCTGCGTAACTAATGAAAATGCGCTTTATTGATATAAGGTTTTTTTTTTTTAAATCTCAATACATCTGTTATAATGAGGCTTTACCTAATTTTTATCATTTTTGTATTATCACTATCATTCATAAGGACGCCTAAATATCTGCTCAGGTTTGGTGGAGTGTAATAAAATATGACATATAGTTTGTATCATTCCTCTTTTCCTGGAAAATTGTAAACCTCGTAAATTATTTTGTTCTCCTCTTTTGGTAACAGTGCAAATAAACATTGAACTAGTACATGTATCAGTGGTTGATGAAAACACTTTTTAATCATTGATAATAGTGTTTATGAGGTAAACGATCCGTCAATATTGATTTTAGCGATGAAAACTAACATAATGAGACTAACATGATATGAGAGATAATTATATATGTACATTCTTCCGTATTTTTTTTTTATCTATCATCTCCTCTCCTTCTCTCTCTCTCTCTCTCTCTCTTTCCCTCTCGCTATCTCTTTGAAGTTGAGTGTCAATATGTCATAAACCTGAAATATGTTATTGTTAGGTAATGAAAATAGAGCTAGTGCGTTAGAATGGTTAGTGTTGCTAACGTCTATCATTTTTTTCTCTATCACTCCCCACTTCACACACAAAAAAGCACGCACACACACGCACATACACACATGCACACACATACGCACACACACCTTCTGTAGTTGCACATGTTTTAATCTGTTTATCGATCTCCATATATATATTTCTCTCTCTCTCTCTCTCTCTCTATCTCTTATTATCTTACGCTCTGCGATCGGGTAAAAATCCGTTGGGAAAATAACGATATTTCATTATACCTATTAGTATTAATACCAATATTACATTTGTAATAATTTCCGTTTGTACCGAGAGGAAATTAACTTCAGACATATCTTATGTCATTTTTAAGAAAGTAATGCAAAATATCCTTGTACTTGTTTATTTGTCGACCCCAAAAAATATTTCGGGTACAAAAAAAGGAAGAAGGAGAGAGAGAGAGAGAGAGAGAGGTGAGAGCAAGTGTGATAGAGAGGGGAAGGTAAGTGGTGATGATAGCTAAACTCGCCCATGTTGTATTTCAGTCGCTTTCTCGTATAACGCCTCAGGGCATATTATCTAGGCCTGTTGCGTGTACGGTTGCACACAGACAGCCACCGATACCCTACATAGAAGAACCACTAACTCCACATCAGAGCAAGATAACATGCTAGCATTTATGTGTGTTAAACTGTATGACACGGGGTCGCGCGCGCTTCGCAGTTACCGCTCATGTCAATCGTAGACGGCAGTCAGCGATTGAACCAGCAGGCAGTGGTTTGTGAGAGGAGATCAGACTACGAGGTTTTACGTGCAATTTTCCAGATTAGAAAAGGGTAGGGTATTGGATTTCTTTCCTAAATTGATTAGGGCTCAAGCTAAGTCCGTGACACCTACCGTTTTAAAAGAAAGCTTACGTCACGTCCCAAGGTTCTGTATATTGTATATCTAAAGGTTGTTAGACGATCCTTGATAATATTTATTGAAAAGTTAGCTGGTCGTCTGCGATTTCCGCTTTCGATTTTCCTTTCTCCGCTTGAAATCCCTATCCTTCATTCGATTTGTCATTTTCTCTCGATCCACAGGTTAACCTCGAGAGGAGTGCCTCAGTGATTTTGACGTGACTTCATCAATTTACTTTTCCTTTACGTTGGGGAAAGGGAGTGAGAGAAAAGAGGAGCGAATCTGCGGAAAGGGTGAAGCTCAAAGAAGCAGGGGCGAGCCTACGGGAGCTTGACGATAGTGCGGCCAAAGATCGCGGGGGAGTGTCAGGCGACAAGTAGCACTTATTCTCTCGAAACGTCAAGCAAGCAAGCACTCGTCAAGGTAAGAAAATTATGCATTTTTCGTGTTTTTATGCATGCTCTAATTCTTTCATGGTGATGGACATCGTGTGTGCAATACAGTGGGCATAAATTTTGAGGGCCAATAATTATGTTAAAACCCCCGAATGGATTCAACTTGGATGAAATTGTATTCAGTTATTATATTTTTGTTATACCCACACCTCGTATGTTTTGAGAAGTTGATTATCCAGACAGCTGATTACAAATAGTATTATGAAGATGGTTAAATGCACTTCATCAGTTGATGTTTATCATTTTAATTGTAGTTTTTGAGATTTTTCTTTCGAAATGATAGCGAGTACGGATGATTTGTAGGCATGTATACACCTCTTGGATGTCTTAATAGTCGTGAAAATTGTTTATTATCTTGGGAAATTGTTTAAACGAAAAAGTTAAGACAATTGTTCACAACACTAGAATATAAAATGATGATATCTTTACAAAGAATTCGTTTTTGATAATTTAAATGCCACGTAAATAAATTCCCTGTGCCCTGTGTTGTCGCTCTCATTCACAAAAGGCGAAATATTATGGTTCTTCCTGGTGGAAAAGAAATCTATACAGGTGTGAAAATGGTTGCAATGTAGCTAATTAACAGTGGAAATAGGTAATTCTGCAAACAAGCAACTGCGCCAACGTCATTAGTAGCAAATGAAAGGTTAAACCAATGGACCATAAAGAGATGTTTATTATGACAGTAAGGTTATGCTAGTTATAATTATCCCTTTGACAAATACGGTAGAGAAAAGATTTTATTCAACGAGCAAGTTTTTCCTTGATTTTTTCATTATTTGTTACCTTTAAGAAAAAAGGATGTGATATCAAGGCATCCCGTGTCTGCTTACGCTGAACAGCAAAGAACGTGCCTGTAGCAATGCGTCAAATCCAGGGATTTGTAAAGGGCGTATATGTTTCGAAAGCCTGCTTAATTATTATCTGTTTTTCTGGGAAAATTCCCGAATTCTCAAAGGCACTTCCCGAAACTATATCTTACACATATTCCATTGTTCCCGAGGAGTGCCAAGAGGGAATCTAGTCCATAGAGGTATGATGACAAAGTTGTATCAGGGCCCTGTTTTACAAAGAGATGCGATTGAACCGAATCAGTCGAACGTTGACAATCTCAACTGTTTATAAGAAGGGTACAGGTGTACATAAGAATGAATTACAATTATACCACGACTATGAATTACAAAGAGTATCAATATGGTCTTCCTCAGCCTAACTCAATCATGTTGTTTTAAACCCGACACGATCATGTTTCACGTTCATCACGTTTCGTCGTCCACAATAATTGTGTTATATCTCATACCTCGCACTGTAGCCTGCTATATAGTATATATAATTACCATGGACATCGAAACATGATTGCTGAAAACGTCTCACAGGACAAATTTAGAAAGTGTGACAAAAGGTATCGTGTTCACAATGTATGCAATTTTATTTACCCATACATGGGAATAAAAACAGGGGAAAGAAAAAGAGTCATAGAGATGGCAGATTTAATCAAAACATACAAAAAACTGGCAACAAAAATGCAAAATATAAAAAATAAACATCCGACACAGATAGCGCATTTCTTAAATTTTGTTAGTCTTATTTCCCAACTGTTTACCCTTAAACATGTATACCGCCACCCTCCCCATACACCATACCCTCTTTATCCTCTTATTGCATGCATGTAGTCCCTAGTACCTACACTCCCACGTGGGTGGGTAAAGCGGTTATCTCGTGATGATTCTTATGTGAGGCTCCAAGTCTCGCCATTCGAGTTCACTTCCGTTTCTTGGCACACTCCAGAGATGGAAGTAACTCGAGTTCGCGTCCTCCGAGTCTCAATCACGTTCTCCATCCTTTTTATCTCTTTACTCCCCTCTCACTCCCGTCTCAGTTTTTGTCTTCTCTCTCTCTCTCTCTCTCTCTCTCTCACACACATACGCACACACGTACACGCACAAACACGTACACACACGCACGCACACGCACACGCACGCACACCCTTTTCTTCTCAATCCCTCCCGTTTCTCAGTTGGTCTTTTGCCTTTCCCGTGTGTGTGTGCGTGTGTGTGCGTGTGTGTGAGTGTGTGTGCGTGTGTGTGTCTCTCTCTCCCTCTCACCCACGCAAACTCCCCACACACACACACCCATCCAAACTAATGAAAGTCATCTTCCTCTTCCATGCTCGATGTAGTCCCCTTTCCCTTCTATCCCAATCCATATCTCATATTTCTTGCCATTCTCTGGCCTCAATTGTGACACGATGAAAGGTTCTTTACCTCTCATCCAAGACACCAGTGAGTGAATAGCCTGTATCTTTTTCTCCAAACCCTGTCTTTGAATCATCGTTACCCTTTTAGGAATATTTAAATGTTTGCCAATAAATTTATCACCATTTCTTTCTTGGTAAATGTTTGCATAATATAAACTTAGTCTTCCACCCCTCCAATTCCTGGAAAAAGATGCCACGGGTATTTGTCGACATTAATCGACGGGCACCCATTACACTCTGTCTTCCCACGGGCTTGCTCTGTCTGCCGTTCACTGACATATTGAACAGCAGACATTTGCTGAAATATGGTTACCGTCTTTAAGTTTAATTAAAATAAATTATTTCAAATGAAAAATTGACTCCTCTCTCAGTTTGCAGTAATACACCAGTTCACAGTCAGCACATGGTGCAAATGCCGAAATCAAATATCCACAGATCTCTAGCATATGGACAAGTCCCACTTTGTGCAGTTTATACCCTTTGTTCGCTCTCTTGGGAAGAATAATTCGACCTCTGATTAATCATAGATGTACCATCGTTGTGTAAATGAATGATGATTACATAACATTTAGTATTTTCAAGATTTCAAGATTTTCAAATTTATTTATGTTTCCAACAAAACATTACAAATCAATTATAAGCATTTAAAACAAATTTAAGAAATACATGTTGAAAACAGAGGGGTCCACTAAAAAGCAATGCTTGTACAAGTGTGAACACCTCAAATGAAACTTAGGAATAATGAGTAATTAAATTAACTAATCTGTAACTACAAAAGGAACTACAAAATAGGGGAAAGAAAAAGGGTATCTAGTATCTAGTATTTGTCTCGGTGGGTGTTGCAATTTTGTACAAATTACCTTTATCTACCCATGTGCAGATTGTATTTGCAGACTGACTCATTTGCCAGCTCCATCAGTCATCAGCTTGTTCACTGCAATTTGTTTTTTTCCACATATCTTGAACCACGCCCTGTCTTCTAGAATAAGTCATTATTAACACCTTCTTTTGAATGTAAGAGATAAACATTTCCCCTCCCTTAAAGTATTTCTTGGTTACTTTCACAGTGATTTTTTTTCTCCACCCTCGATTTGATAGAACAATTTGTTTTTGTTTCGTAACTTTGGAAAGAAAGGTGTACTGGTTGAATTTAGGGCCGCCTTTATTGAGTACTTTTAGATATGAGCTTTGATATGTCACATTCTCAAGAAACATAAATTGGGACAAATCAATTTTCCACATACTTAGAAAAATTAATAAACTTGGTTAGGGTATGAATCATTCACTTGTAAACTGTATACGCATATGTGTAGGAGGCATCACCATCATAATAATTACTTTTAACCGCTTATCTTTTCAATAATCTCAAATCTCAAAATCTCATAATCGCCAAATCTCAAAACGCTTTATTGGTAAATACGGTGAACGATGACCCACTCAGTCTCAAGAGGACTAGATCAGGAGTACTTATCTTTAATAGAGAGTGGTTGTCCTAAGAGCCTTTTTTGAGTGGGAAAAAAAATCAAAATAATAATTTCTCAGCCCAACTCTCCCACTGCTGTTTTTTTAAGTAGAAGTTGTTCTAAACAGCATATCCGGCTACAGGCAATTTGGATTTTTTTTTTTTATTTGGAATTTTTTAAATTGATTTTGTTTTCTTTCTTCTTTCGATATATATAGATAATAAGGGAGTCATTTCGTAATGACGAAATAGCCCAATATTTGTATACTACGGAATTGATTATTGAAAAAAATGAGATAAATCTTAAAATTAGCGCATTCCGTCAACTCTTTACATTATCTGACGTTTCACTATTACCAAACCCTCGGAAAGGGATTCCTCCTATTATATTAATAACCAGATGCAAGCGTGATGTATAGCCGCTACATTCAAAATTACAACAGTTCCTTTTGATCTCTCCTTCCATCTACCCATCCTGTTTTTCACGACCTTCCTCTTCTAGTGAAGTAGTCTCGCCGGAAGACACTCGCTCTCCCTCCCGTTTTTCATATCCGTCCGTCCGGGCCCCAAAGGATGATACTCCAATTTCACGGAAAAGGGGCCAAACATCCACTTCGGGAAAATTGAATAGGAGGAAATTAATGACGAGTAAGGACAAGAACGATGAGGTATAACACTTAATGTCAATACACGTCTTCTAACCATGACATATATGTCTATTGGAGAGGGGAATGGATTTAGTGGAGCAAGTCATATTGACAAACGAAACGATATAGAGAAAGCCTGTTGGAGTAAACTCGGTGGAATTATGTTCCGTGGATGCGTAATACGAAGAAGGACGTTGTTTGGTCACCTTCGTTTTTGAAAGGTTATGTAAAGAAGTCTGCTGGCAAGGTTTCCACGAGTGGGATATTTGCTATATTCCGATATCTAGTTTTAGATTAGACATAAAAGTAAAAATCAACCAGAGGTTATAACAGAATTAATTGTTATAGACACACGTAGCTCTGGGATACGTTTATAACGACTGTTGTTATTGATCCTGAACTATCGTGAGTCCTCTATTGAATCAATCGCAAACTCCTATTTCTTTCCTTTACAGAGTTGCAGCTAGTCGATTTGAATAAATCGCAAATTGCATAGGGAGGCATCCAGCTGTATAACATTGCTTTGTATAACTTGTTTTGATTGTATAAATCGACCATCGACGAAATGTTGACGATTTTATTTCAGGTTATTCAAAACAATATTTTTACCAAAACAACCTTTGATTTAGAATGTCACGGTAGCTAATCTCAAATAGTGGTATTATAGGAAGGATTATTATTGTGCGGACATATACGCCTAACAAGCATTACTTCCAAGTAGTTTCGTTTTTCATGATTTCCTGTGACTAAATGATTTCGCATTACAAGCTAGACTAAACATTAATGTCAAACATATTGCTATTATCATTTTCTGTTATATCACTATGCTTATTATTGTGATTGTCTACATTATTTATTTTATGTGGAAATGAAATAAATTCGGATTGCATAGAGCGACTTCTACTAGGATAGAGAGATGGACGGCGATAGATGTTTCGGAGAGACGGAGAAGGAAAATGGAGAAAAAAGAAAGCGAGAGAGAGAAAGAGAGAGGGAGAGAGGGAGAGGGTAGGGGGAGAAACCAATAGAAACGGGGTGTAGATTTGTCGTCCAGTGTCTTGAAGCGAGAGGAAGTTCGATCCAGATAAAGATACCTTTACAGCAGGCTTAGCCATCAGAAATACAAACGCGTGGCCATGAATTAAAGAATAAACGGAAATTAAAATCTGCTGCCATCAAAACTGACCCCCAGTCTTGTAATGGTTTACATTCTGGAAACATGTTCTACATGTTATCAAAACGAGGTGTGATCCTTTTTCTGACAGGTCGACAGGGTACCCCCCCCCCTTTTTTTTTTAAATAACTACTGGAGGGATGATCCAACATTTGTTGAGGAGTTGAGGAGAATGGCTTAGGTTAGGGTTCTGATTGTGTTATAGTGAGATTTGCAGTTATAGATAATTTTAGATAAAACGTTGAATCCGTGATTAAAGTTAATATGAATTCGGCCAAGGCAATACAACGTAGTGTGGCAGTCTAGTGGAGCAAATTATCGCAGAACATATGTTGTCCAATCGCTAAGAGAGCCAACCCCTTATCCCCCATGTATGTAACCCCTTATCCCTATTCCTTTGACTGTCGTCATAATTTTATTCTATTTTTTCATTTTTATTTTCCCCCTTCATAAATATTAAATTTCCTGCGGTGAACATACCGCCACTTGAAGCTCAAGTGTTTGTGAGCGAAGGTCAATAGAATTCACTTTTAACACCGAACCAAATTCACCATAATAATTCATTACTTTTCATGCCATGCCATATTGCTCAATCTACCATGAATCTGTTACTCATTATGGTTTTTTGATTTATTTCCGATCTACTGCATAATTAATTTCAATACAGATATAAGTGAAGTATTTCAAGTCAGACCTTTGTTAAAGTAAGAGACTTGAATTGATGTTTTTGTCACCTGCCATAAATTTACAGTAATTTCACTGAGGCCAAATATCAATGAAATGGATTTTGAATAACAATTTGAAATGATTTATTTCTAGACGTTAGGAAATCAAATGTCAAAATCAACGTCAGTCGATTCAGTATAGGTCACGCCATTATTTCGATTGGACGATTGGACGTGCAAAGACAAAACCTAAGTAAAATCAATATATTGTCAAAATTGTATTATGAGGCACGCAACCACAAATTGTATTCGTATACAGTTATTCAAATTAGAAAAAAGGGCAAAATCCATAACTTCCTCTTTAACTGAAAGGTTTTGATATCTACGTTAATGCATTTCTCATTTGTTACCCACATGTTAGCTATTTGTAGCTGAAATCAACTGCAGTTTATATATTGATGTAGCCCTGTGACTGAAAGAGAGAAGTTAAGCAAAAAATTTACAATATTCCTAATGCATCAATATTAAACATTATTCGATTCCACTCAGTCTGCATTGGAAGTGTATATAATTCATTTTTATATATAATGCATTTGGAATATGAATACAATGCATAACGGTATCAAATACCACTTCTGCTGAAAGCACAAAAGAAATGTTTCGTATGGCCTGCAGTGATCCATTATAATAAAATTCACTCTTCAAATGAAATTTGTGTGCACATCTTTGAAATAATGAAATGGTAAAATTCAATTTATTATTAAGTAATCTGAAACACATCTTAAATAGATGGAATATTTAAGATATTTCACACTACGATTCCATCCAGAGTGATTAGCTTGAATATATACGATTGGCAGCACAAGAACTATAAACAATTGATGGAACCAAACTGAAGACTATTAAGGGACAATACAAGGTGGCACCATAATACTGATGCACACTCTCTTTTCATGCAATGGCAATGCCTGTATTAATAAATCCATCCAATATCCACATTCTGATTTACACCAGACGTGGCAGGAATAACTCCTATGCGACTAGTCTCTTCGATTTATTTGGTTGCATCTGACCCATTAAAGAAGAGGTTTGTGGCAATTGTGGGAGCGAATTCAATGAATATGATAGTAGGTATACGACATTTTCCAGGGATTACATTTTTGTCTGATTTCGATAAACCATAACATTTTGAGTGGAAGGTACTTTTGAAGAAGACAAAAGAACACTTTTGAGGCGCGATTAGCAAAGAGAAGGGCGTTGTCGGGTCTTGTGTGAGAGAGAGGAGTGGGAAGGAAGGAAGGAGGATATCAAGCCTCATTTGATTTTCGACCTTGACAGTGTATCCTGAGTATTTTCAGACAACCTCTAAAAATCGAGCCTGTTTGAAAGATGAAAAGATCGGAAAATGGCGAATCAATTTCATAGAGATGGCGCTTTAATTCAAACCTGCTAAAAAGAATCATCGCATAGCGTTACCATCTGCTGTTTACGATACACCTTTGATATAGATGTTGACGACTCAGTTACACGCTTTGACAGATTCCAAAAAGAAATCGTTTGATGCTTCCATCTGCTCGTTCCCAATGAACAGGCTCCTGACAAGGAGTCGAGATATCATTTCATGGGAGTATGTAAAAAGGTTTATATGGTGAAGAAAAAATGGGTTCAAAGATTTAAGGACAAGGAGCGAACAAAACGTAACAAGAAAACAAAATCTGGATATTGTGTGAAGCTCTATGTGAAAGATTTATGGGGGTGGGTTTACAAAGCTATTGCCCCGTACGAATTCAGGACATCGTGTGCATTTTTCTTTTATAGGTAGCTTTTTATCGACTTGTCAGCATTAGAGCAAGGATTTATATTTCTTGATTGTTGCTAGGTATTTACTGGATATCTACAATAAATACAATTCAATATTTCATTGGTGGTGGGGCTTCTTTTTAGCAGTAGGGTACATTGTGGTGAACGATTTGATTAGTTTCTGTTTCTCAAGTAAGGAAAGAAGATTAAAACTCCATCTCCGCTAGTCAGCTTTCTTTAAATTTGTGATGTTTGTTAGCATAACTCCCAGAGAGAATTTACTCGCACGTATACATCCTATCCTAAAGGGAACCCTCAATCAAATCAAACCCCTGATCCATAGCCTAAAGAAGACAACCTCACTAATAATTCAACTCTTCAAAACAGGAAAACGGAAGAGATAAATAAATTGCTTTTGCAATTCATCATATCGGTCATAGACGTCACCTTCCATGACATTACTTCGTGATATTCAAAAGCTGTCCGTTTTTTCGCTGGTAGTATGAACAAATTCCTACTGAATCTGCTGCCAAGGGTATAGAAATTTGTACCCCGTCCTCTACCGAAAAAACGTCGTGACTGGAACAAGCGTGTAAAAATAGATTAATGTAAATCTGATTAAAATCACGACCGCCCACCCCCACCCCTCCCCCTTATCCATAAATTGCTTACATTAAAGGGCTTAAATGTCGTGATTGGAACAAGCGTGTAAAAACAGATTAACGTAAATCTGATTTAAATCACTAACGCCCCCCCCCCCCTCATGCATAAACTGCTTACCTTAGAGCGCTTAGGTTTAACATTCGAGTATAAGCAAAATATATTAACAAAACCAAAAACAACGCAAGCAGTATGTTATGGGCTGCGGCGTGCAAAGCGAGTATAAATTTTATTATATAACCAACAAAGTGACTTCGAAATGTATCAGGATTTACAAATCGCTCATATTACAGTAAACCCGTGTACAATCAAATCGTATGATAAGCACAATATGAGGCAAAAAAATTGCCCCTCCGAGACTCTACAAATCACTATCATTTGCTTGTAGGAAAGCCACATGGGCATATTCAAGACGATATTTCTTCGACGCGGATTGATTTTGGACTCTATTTTGAGATGCGGCATGCGTATTCATCCAGAAATATGATGAGATAATGGGCAAGACTCGTGATTCGAATTGATGAGATGAATAGAATGAGATGGAGAGAGGGAAAAGAGAGGGAGGGCGGAGAAAATGAAACATGGACAAAAAATAGTATAGAGAAAGAGTGGATGAGGAAACAGATAAAGATGTAAACAGAGGTAGCGAGGTTTTGTCAAGTAGGGAGAGAAAGAGATGGAGTTGGGGGTGGGGTGAAAGTACACAGATAGACAGAGATAGAGAGAGGAAAGCCAAAGTTTATGTCTTTTAATATTAAAAAGGCACACTTAAAAGGAGAGCGATATAGATTCAACACTAAACTTACGAATCTAACATTTATTACAGGTTATAAATAACGTGTTGTCTTGAGAAAACAAAACTTCATCAACCCATCCCGCCATTTTTATGATACAAAAAATCATGTGAATAAAGTGCGACATTCCAGCATTTTTTTATCATAACCATCATTACCATCATACTTATCATTATCAATATTATATCATTATGTCATTATTAATAGGATTATTATTATTATTATTATCACTGTTATTATTATTATTATTATCGTTATTTTATTATTTTTATATTTATCATTATTATTATATTTATTTACTTGTATTGTTGTTGATAGTGATGATGATGATGATGATGATGATGATGGTAATGATTATTCTGTTGTTCATATCATTATTACATTATAACTTGTATTCTGACAGAAGGGCATTATTTTAGGAACAATCGATTGTCCTTCTGGGCCTAGTTTCGGTTATGACCAGCATGCTTTTGCAGTTATGTGAACCGCCCATTATTAGAGAGGACCCGCTAATAGAAGGTAGGAAAGGAAAGTCTTTAATAGATACGTATCTAGAATTAATCACCATTATAAGCATTATACCTCCTTTTATCTCTTTGAGCCTGAGTATTGAGTATTGATTGGTGGGTGTTTATTATATTACGACCCCCGTTGGAATGATTCCTTAATTTATTCATGGAAATGTTCCTGAGTAAAGCAGTGGACAAACCAGTGATGACATGAATTAGGTCGTAACTATAGAAAACTGTCTCGGGTGTATTTTGTCAAAATGTCATTCCATTTCGCTCTTATTATCTGCGTTTCTGCAAATACTCCCATGTAACCTTTTATATCAGCTCCCCAATGCATGTATCTACCCTTTTGTCTCTCTCTCTCTCTCCCTCTCTCGCTCTCTCACTCACACACACAAGCACACATACACAATCCATCCCTCCATCCATCCCTCCTTCCTTTCTTTCTCTCTCCCTCTCTCTATATATTCCGTTCTATAAGTCTCTCTCATCCTCTTCATGTTTCTGTCATATATTCCAAATTCTCCTCATTCCATTCAGTTTCTATCTTCATCATAACCACTCTACTCCAAGATTGTATTTCTTTCTCTGCATATTCTTGGTATATCCTCACTTCTCTCTTATTTTCTTTAAATTCTATAATTTCCTTTTTTATCCATTACTTCTACAATTATTTTCTATACGTCTGTTTTCACCCTCTCCCTCATTCTCTGTCACTTCTCTCTCCCTGTCTTCGTCCCTATTGTCTCTATATTTCTCACTCTAGTGTCTCTCTTTTCGTTTTCTCTTTCTCTTGATATTTTCCTCTCGGTCTCGATATGTAAACCATTGCTTACACTATTAGTAATTTCATCACGTGTCCATATCAACCTTTTCCGAGGGTCATATTCCATTTAATATCCACTTTCCGTGAAAACCATAGAGTAGTAACGAGCTCACAAGAGGGATTTAACTTGAATGTCAAAATCTCCAGGTGATTGTATTTTGCGTTAGCAAAGCACAATTTAGTAATGCTAACGACCTGCAAGGCGACAATTTTCCAACATGATTCGATCGACGTTGTCCGAATGCAACCTGTATTTAAAAAGGCTTAGATTCATCATGCATGTATTTAGATGGATGTCGTCTGAATTCAACTGAGCAACTAAGTTATTATTTCAGCTAGAACTTTTTTCATTTCATTGCGTTTAAGGTAAATTATCTTTCTAGACATGTACATGTATATATAGATTTGTCTAGTGTTTCTAATAAACTAGCTGGTTACCTGTAAGCTGTTGTATTAAGTCTAATAATGTTTGGGAGTATTTGATGAACATAATGATCCATACACCCACCTCGTAATCATTTCGCACTTAGCTATTATATAGTGCATTTTTTCTCCGTACGTGACAGAAATGTCATAATTCATTGAACGATTTTCGGCAACAAAATCTTTATGCTTTCATTCTAAAAACATTTTCATCACTTTAAAAACTAAAGTACTTGGAGGAATATATGTAACACTTTTTGGTTTTGCATATATTGACTGCCCTTACGGTGCTGCTTAAGCATTAGTGCATGTGCTACCTCTTACAGCACCCCCCCCCCCAAAAAAAAAAAAAAAAAAAAAAAAAACCTCTAAACTTTGAACTAAGCCTCTAAGGATGCTGTTTTATAGTGACTACACTAGCACCACTGCCTTAGATTAGTTAAAATAGTTAAAAACATATTTTATGAATCGTTCTCAATCTATTGTCATTAATGACTCTTTATCCAAACCTCATGTACCACTCAAATGTGTCTATCAGGGATCTGTTATAGGCCCTTTACCATTTACTTTGTACACTGCACCACTCGAAGATAGTATTGAAGTGCATGGTTTAGGCCGAATGATATATGCCGATGATACCCAAGTTTATTCTGTTTTTAAACGTGATTCCGAACATTCTGTCATTACCAAACCTGAAGGATGTATACATGATATCAAAGCTTGGTCCACTGCTAATGATTGGATAAAACAGAGATTATACATGTAACATTTCGCTTCAGAAAATCCTCCCATTTACCATGTCTAGAAATTGCTAATGTTCCAATACAGCCTGTCAAAGGTGCACGTAACCTCGGTGTCGTCTTTGAAAATGATCTTAGGATGGATGATTACATACAAATATTTGTCGCTCGGCTTCATATGCTTTGTACAAAATAGGTCGTACTAGAAATTATCTTCATAAAAAATCTACCAAAACGCTTATACACGCATTTATAAGTTGCCGTCTTGATCGATGAAATAGCCTTCTTTATGGCCTTCCGGACTCGCACATTGCAAAACCCCAGAGAATCCAAAACTCTGCTGCCAGGCTTGTAACACTCACGCGTTCTTGTGAACACATCACTCTAGTACTTCGCAAATTGCATTGAATGCCGGTGATTTACCGCATTATGTCCAAACTCTTGGTTTTAACTTTAATGTATTTATGAACTGGCACCAATTTATCTGCAAGAATTTATCCAGGAATACAAAGCATCACGCAATATATCGTCATCTTCACAATTAAACCTCGTGTCTACTTCGTCGTCAACTCTTTTTTAATGTCATCGCTATTTTGGCAAAGCTTCTTTCGAAATTTGGAACAAACTACCTTTACAAGTGAACAACTGTCAGACTGTCAACCAATTCCAAACTTGTCTCAAGACACATTTATTTAAAAATTCCTTTTGATGATTTACTTACTCTGTTCACATATAAGTATATTTAATATGTATTGTAATACGTATGTTTATTTTGTGTTTAAAGGTAAAGACCAGTATTGGAAACGCCCCAATTTCAAAAAATGAAATGGAAGCTCTCATTACCAATCATGTGATAGAATATGTTTTGACTAATACATGATGATAACAAATTTGCCGGGAAACCGCCTACTTATTCATATATTTGGAAAATGTGTTTCTCTCATGGACTGTGAGAGATATAGGGTAGTCCCATATACATCTTTCTGTGTATAGTGCTTGTAACTTTACGAAGAATGGGCCAAATTTCTTATAATTTTAATGATTTCAGAACTTTGCAGATGCTAGATGCTAGATGATCAACCTTTTCTGATCGATTCCACAACGTTTCTTTCACAATGCAATCGCATTAACTGGTCTTTACCTTTAATAACTGGTCTTTAGCTTTAATATATAATTGTTTGTCATTGTATTTTATTTGTATGGCGCTTAGAGACTTCGGTGAAAAGCGTTTTATTATCATTATTACTGCAGTTGCTACCTGCATGGTATAGCACCCTAATGTGCTACTAATTTTACACTTAGGGTGCTGATGGAATGTGCAATAAATGCACAATTCTTATTCATCATGATTAAGAATGGTCTGTAAATCATAAAAGGTAGTGAATTATTAATCAACAATTTCAGACATACACAAAATAAAAATTTAAAAAAACAATATGTAAATGATTGTCATAGCTTGTTAGGTGATAATCGTTGGCCTCATTGGCTCTCTTGGCTCAGCACTCGTTTCTTAGCACCCATTGCTTCTGCACCGCAACAGCTCTTGTCAGACATGGCACTTCAGGTGTTAAAATTTAACATGACAAGTGGAACTCATTGAGCAGCACCTGTCCGTAGCACTTCCTTTCTTTCGTGTAGCGATGCAATGTGGTAATAGTTTCAGACGTTTCTATTAATTCTAGTTGGAAATAGTGTAAAATGAGTAAGTAACCCACGTCATACTATCGAGAAATGTTTGTGGGTCTTATTAGATAATATTGCCTTGGATAAAGAATTGACCTTTATACTGTTCCTAATGATTTCATTTCCTGTTTTACTTCCTCATGAAATATACAGTTGATTTGCTTTTGAAAATAACACCAAATCTAATATCACTACGTTTCCATATGAAATGCTCCCGTGTCATAAATGCGTTTGTTATTATCATTGAAATGGACTCGCCTGGCGGCAAGATTGTCACTGCCATATAAAGAGCAAAAACAACAAAAACAAACAAACACCGTGCATGTTTATAAATATTTGAAGGCCCCATGTTTTTTAATTTCATAAGAAAGCTACTTGTGATGATCGTAGCCCGTTAGAACAAAATAGGAACGTGACAACAAAATCACGATATTTCTGTCCTTGATAGGTTTTCTCGATCATCATGAGTAAGATCTAAAAAAAAGATATTAGATCGTGATCATGACTGTATTATGCATGACTTTAAAGGTAAAGACCAGTATTGGTAACGCCCCAATTTCAAAAAATGAAATGGAAGCTCTCATTCCCAATCATGTGAAAGAATATGTTTTGACTAATACATGATGATAAAAAATTTGCCGGGAAACCGCCTACTAATTCATATATTTGGTAAATTTATTTCTCTCATGGTCGTGTGAGAGAGATAGGGTAGTCCCATATACATCTTTCTGTGTATAGTGCTTGTAACTTTACGAAGAATGGGCCAAATTTCTTATCATTTTGATGATTCCAGAACCTTGCAGATGCTAGATGCTAGATGATCAACCTTTTCTGATCGATTCCACAACGTTTCTTTCACAATGCAATCGCATGACCATTACTGGTCTTTACCTTTAACATTAAAGGGATCCGGTAACTTTGTCCCAGATTCTGAAACAAAATCCTGGATTTAGCACCTGCTGCAATGATAATTATAAACCTTTAGGTCAGTCAAGCACCCAATGACTTTTACAAGCCGATCGCCTGTCTGAATATCAAGATATTTATGATTGGAAATCGAAACAAAATTTTGCGTTTTCCTAACGGTATTCATAACACTACAGTCTATTGGGGAAAACGAGCATGGTAAAACCGGTCACTCAAAGATTTTTTACTTTTTTGAGGCACTTCTTGATCATTTTGAAGCGCACTTTTTTGGGGGCTTCAATATTTCACCATATCAAAGACACCGATAAGACGTAGGGCCGTGCATCTCAGATTTAACATTGTTAAGCGATGCCTTTAAGGTAGATGAATGATGAGAATTCGTGGGTGTAATTTGATCAACCTAATTGTTAGTTTTCCTGAGATTGTTATTATTATCGTCATTATTTCAACAGCCACCATTACGTAGATTATTTGTAAGTTTTCTTTTCATTAGTGTCATAAATAATATTGTTACCTTGATATTGCAATGGCTGTTGTTATAGCCAATCAAAAGATTATTTTCCAACCTCTTCAAGCCATATGATTTACAGCACCTAAATTCTATTCAGTGAACAACTTGTTTTTGAACGATGAGAAGAAAATCTCGACTCTCTTCTTGAATTTGGAAACACAGGGATATGTTAATTTTGATAGCAGGGAATCCTATTTGGTCACCAAAGAGTAAAGTAAAAACAAAACTTAATAAAGAACTCGTTTCATTTCGTGAACTTGGTGCTACGATAAGGGTTAATTCTATCATTTATTAATTGGGATCGTCTTGTCGTCATCATCATCATAACTGCAACCCCATCATCATTATCATAATCATGGTATTTTGCCAGTTCTTAAGGGCATTTATTACTATTATTACCCGGTATCCATTTAGTACATCTGGGTTAAGAGTGGCAAATGTAGATCAGTGATTTTCGAAAGGATAATAGTGCCTTGGCTTGGACTCTAACCATGAACCATTAATCAATATACGGCCCGGGAATAATATGCAATTTGATAAGAACATGATAGTATATCAGACAGAAACAATTATAGATTCTTCCTGGCTACACTCCTGTTTATGAGCAGGTCATTGATTAAAAGGCTTACAAGCCTACCTTCTTTCATAGTCACAATGCACAGATGCAGAGGTTTTCTCCTTGCGTATATACAAGTGCATTTACAAGCAGTTACAGGTGAAGAACAGAACCATCATCAAAAAGCTTTAATCGAGAATATGATCATGCGCTGAGTGTACTATAGGGATTGCGCTCTGCGTAAGGCGTTTACGTGTATCAAGTTCATGGCACATGTCTAGGATGACTAAAGCCTCAAACCTCCCACATCCGCATGAAGCAGATTAACGTTGAAATCTTACTTTTGAAAAGCGACTACTTGAATAGGAGAGAAACATCCCTCATTTAGCCCATTGCACATCCTTGCACACCCACAAAGGTTATTTACT
Organism: Strongylocentrotus purpuratus; assembly: GCF_000002235.5. Classification (NCBI taxonomy): domain Eukaryota; kingdom Metazoa; phylum Echinodermata; class Echinoidea; order Camarodonta; family Strongylocentrotidae; genus Strongylocentrotus; species Strongylocentrotus purpuratus. Next base: position 20,458,279 of record NW_022145607.1, on the reverse strand, counting down.
ATTAACAACATGCGTTTCTCGTCTGCCAGAATTAAGCCTCAATCCCAACTGACATAAGATGCGGTTTAGATTATATGTGTGTATATTTTATTCTTCTTTTCTTATATTAATGCAGAATGATTGCAGGGCCTTCAGGTAGAACAGTCTAAATACTGTTAAGGCTATCACGGGTATACATGACATATCATTATTGTTATCATTATTTATATCATTTTCATAATGCACTTCGCATTTTTAAAATCATTATCTAAAACCGACAGACATTGAGTACAAGGAGGACCTTACGTTTAAATGCGAGCCGCTACCCTTTTTCACCCCCCCCCTCCTTTTCCATTCACTTACACCATATACCTCCACCACCCAGAACAAAAACAAAACAAAAACGCCACAGTTTGACGCTCCATGTGTGAACAGACCTCTACTCCTGTCGATTTGCACGACGCCTCGGATTCCATGGTAACACAAGAATGAGTAGTCAGACAAAAAGCAATGACTTGCTTTCATTAGCTCGTCGGTCTGTAGTGCATGATCCCTTGTTTCTCTGCCATCAATCCTGGCGGTATCTCTCGCTTGTGAATGACTAATAGACAGACTGATTGACCTCTCGCCTTCTCACCGTTTTTTGCCAGATTGTCTAATTGCACCGTTTTGAAATCCTTCCGTGAAATAGACCATGAACATGGCAATTGTGTTACCGATCTCTCGCTTTCTCATCATATTAATATATTTCCTAAAAGCATCGATTATACGGCCTTTCGAAAAGAAAAAAACACTGTGGACGCGTAGTGTTAGCCAGTGATAGCCACTCGGTTTTACGCCTTCTTGCCACGTTCCATAAGGACACGGGCTTTAAACCCTTCCATAAATAAAAGGCCTTGTATATTGTACATGATTGTATGTCATATTTGATAGCCATGTGCATCTTTTGGACAAATCATAGGCTTATTTGGGAACGTAGCTTAACACAATCCAAGCCGTAAAATTTTGACTGGGATAACAATAGATATATATTCATCAAGATAATCATGATCTAATTTCATTACGTAAGCGATATCAGTATCAGGGGTCTTGGTAGACTGATTCAAATGACGTTTCGAATCAAATTGTTATAAGGATGGGGGAGCTATCTAAAAACCGCTTTACGAATCAACAGGTACCAATGATAAGCCTATTTTAACTACGTAGAACATCATGAACGTTCCCAAGAGAGTGTAGTGGAGGGGCGGGGGCGCCCACGTAGATCAAATGTCAATACAATTTGCAATGGGTCTCCAGAATGCTTGCCAACGGTGCATCCCCCCCCCCCCCACGTGTCCATCGTCTTAGAAAGGCTAAGAACCCTATTTATCAATTTGTGGATATTCCGTTACACTGAACAGCAACAGTACGGTTAAGGCCAAGTAATAGTGATTCCCAGTATCTCGTAGGAATTATTGAGCTCTATGCTCCATAAGCTCTATAAAGGATTTCCACGCCTTCCAGCTTAGCTTATGTGTCAATCCTTCTTCATGAATATTTTATGTTAGTATTAGAATGTAAGTATTTTACGTTGATGACCTATTAATCATAGGATTTGTTTATTATCATGAATATATTGTAATTAATGTTGTAACTTTGTAAAAGACCATGAAGATAATTTCAAAAAGAAATTGAAATCAATTCAATTAATCAATCCTCTTGGTTTGTCGAATATGAGAAGAGGGTATCATGTTACTTAATATTTGATATTTTTTCATTGTAATCAAAATGGTATTGCCATCTGGTCAATTTGAATACAAATTATATTAAATTTATTTCCATCGTATACGCACTTCAGAGGCCGAACAACAAGGTGAAATTGCATTATAATTTAATGAGCTGTGTTAGTTCTTTGGCTTGATGTCCACACATTTTATTTATTTTATTTCAGAGCACACATTATTTAGGCGGGACAAAAAAAACGGAAAAAAGGGGGACGAGAAACTAAGAATTATTTTATTTTATCCACAATAAATCCACAATGTGTCAAAACTGTGTTTTTAAATTTATTGTTTATCATTTAATTCTATAATTTCCATTTCATTCTAACGTTATCTTTTGCCGAACAATAAATTGTTCATGTTTTGGCTCTTCTCGTACTTTAATATAAAGGGCATTCGGAATATAATCTTCACGGTTTGTTCTTTGTGCAATTATTATGATTAGTGGACATAGAAATCACAAACTGTCATCTCATTGGAAAAATTGGAATCTCTCTGATTTTCTCATTTGTTCTTTGTCACTGTTTGTATATACGCAAGATATTTGCGGAGCCTCTTTGAATAAACATCGACGAGATCTCGAAAAGTAGATTTTGGTTCAGGAAGAAAGTAGTTTTCAAATTAGCATCTGTTTGACAACCGTTATCTCGTAAGATTCATTTTCTTTCTGTCTGCCTCCTCCCCGTCCTCTCGACACGTCTGTCAACAGACATGTAATCATAACGCAAATGACTCCAAGGACAGATGAAGTAAAAGAAAAAAATAATGATATTGTACTTTGATTGTAAAGACACACAATTTTTGTTCTAAAGAATATAGAAAATGTTTAAATTGCTTAACAAAACAATCCAATATTAATTGTAAGGAGTTCATTGGAGTTCAGAGTTATATCGGTTTGTACAATTAATATAGCTTTGCTTAAGTAAAGCCTGAGTGAAATTAATGATAACTCTTGCATGGGATTTTGTCATCATAATCGGAATGATCAGGGGAACCTTCTTATTCGCAGATACCACATGTATCACGTGACATGATTGCGTATAACGGCGAACTGCGCGCTGTGGAAATAGTCAGCATACTATAAATGGAGGGATCATAAAATTGCATCTTCTATTGGGCTTAATTGCCAACCAAGGATTCAGATGAGTGATGGTAATTGTAAGCCAGGGGGATATTAATGAGGTTGTATCATGTATAATTCTATTTTAGCTCGATGTGAATCAGTAATTAATAACATCAAAAAACAGATTACGATCACCTACGGACTGTCAGAGAGAAGAAGGAAAAATAATGGCGAAATAAATAAATATATTTGGAGAGAGAGAGAGAGAGAGAGAGGGGGGGTAGGGAGACAAAGAAACGAAATGTACGTGTAGAGATGGGGGGGGGGGGGCTGTACTTATACAGATAGATGGGATGAGAGAGGGGAAGGAAAAGAACTGCATGGAGAGAATAGGGTAGATAGGTATACAGTCAGGATAGAAAGAGAGAGAGAGAGAGAGAGAGAGAGAGAGAAGGGATGGGGAAGGAAGGTGAGAGGGAATATTTTCTTATGAGATACATGTACATGGGGAAAAAAAGTATAGGGTCGGGTAATGACGGGAGGGAAAGGGATTTAGTGATATTGTGCATGAAATTTGTGGACTTTGCTGTAAGAGGCCATTTGCCCACTTATGTTGCATTTGAGCTATGTAATTTAACGGTGTAATTTTGAACTTCGTGTTTAGTGGTCTTCATGGTTCGATGCGTATCAGGACAATTACCCCCTGGGCAATCACCCCCCGGAAAATTACCCCCCGGAAAACTACCCCCGTAGGACGATTACCCCCCGGAAAATTACCCCCCGGAGAATTACCCCCCGAGGACAATTACCCCCCAAGGACAATTACCCCCCGGAAAATTACCCCCCGGAGAATTACCCCCCCGAGGACAACTACCCCCCGGGGACAATTACCCCCCGAGGACAACTACCCCCCGAGGACAACTACCCCCGGGGACAATTACCCCCCGAGGACAACTACCCCCCGAGGACAACTACCCCCCGAGGACAACTACCCCCGAGGACAATTACCCCCCGAGGACAACTACCCCCGAGGACAATTACCCCCATGGACACTACTGGGCCTGGTGGCTCAGAGGTTAGAGCGCCCGTCTCATGTACGGAAGGTCGTGGGTTCGAACCCCGGCCGAGTCATACCAAAGACTTATAACAATGGGACCTTTTGCCTTCTAGCTAGGCGCTCAGCATATTAGATTGGAGAAGGGTAGTAATAATTATGTTATGTTATGCAGGGCCCGCTGGAAGAGCAGTTTCATAACTGAAGTGGCTACCCTGGGTAAATAAAACGTTATTATAATTATTATTATTGTTATTACCCTCGAGGATAACAACCCCCGAGGACAAGTATAATATGTTTTCGTGTACGTTAAATTGCCCTGTCAAAAGAAAATAAATATCCGCTCTCTGGTAATTCATCTCATTTGATTTTGTTACTCTAGCGCAGCGTTTTTCAACCGGGGTGCCGCAAGAGAATGATTTGTAAAACGTTGATTTTGTAAAAAAAATCAAATACCAGAAACGGTTAAAATATGTAATTACAAGAGAAAATAAAATTTGGAAGATACTAAAGTGTCTTCCTTCCTCGCTCGAGAAACTTTTCATTTCTTAAGAGGGTACCGTGACTAACAAAAAGCTAAAATAACGCTGCTCCAGAGAAATGTAATTCTATGCATTTAGAAAAGTGCTGGACAATTACCTAAAACTTACATCCTTCGTGGAAATTAGCAACCGCGCTGGCGTTGCATAAATTATAATAAAAGGGAAATGTGTAGTAATGAGAAAGACAACGTGCTAGAGTATTTGAATGTGTCAGATCGTCTTTTGCTATTGAATCCTGATTGTCCACGGGAGTAGTTGTCATCGGGGGGTAATTGTCCTCGGGGGGTAATTATCATCGGGGGGTAGTTAACCTCGGGGGGTAATTGTCCACGGGGGTAATTGTCCTAGGGGGTAATTGTCCTCGGGTGGTAGTTGTCCTCGGGGGGTAATTGTCCTCGGGGGGTAATTGTCCTAGGGGGTAATTGTCCTCGGGGGGGTAGTTGTCCTCGGGGGGTAATTGTCCTCGGGGGGTAATTATCATCGGGGGGTAGTTAACCTCGGGGGGTAATTGTCCTCGGGGGGTAATTCTCCGGGGGGTAATTTTCCGGGGGGTAATTGTCCTTGGGGGGTAGTTGTCCTCGGGGGGTGATTCTCCGGGGGGTAATATTCCAGGGGGTAATTGTCCTTTGGGGGTAGTTTTCCGGGGGGTAATTTTCCGGGGGGGTGATTGCCCAGGGGGTAGTTGTCCTAAAACCGGTTCGATGGATACCAATGTGACGATTAATGTGCACCCCCCCCCCCCTCGTTTTTCTTCTTCATTTTTCTATGTTATTAGAGTTGTGATCATTTAATGTTGAATAAATACCTATCGAAAGAATTGCCCAAATATACAATGCTGGCGGCCAAAAAAAAATGAAAAAACGTAAAGAAAAATAAAACAAGAAAAATAAAACAGGAAGAAGAATGAATTGATATTTTAGACACTTGTTAGAGTTTGTTTAGTTTGGTGTAGTTTCATGCTATATTGTTTAAGCTATCAATATATTGTTGTAATTTACTGCAAGCCCCCCCCCCCCCCACCCCTTCCATAAAAAAAAAAAGATAGAAAAATCTCTTAACGCCATTTGGGTAATCAGAGAATTTAGGTTGAAGATTCGCCATAACCATGATCACTTTTCCATTAGAAGGAAGTTCGAGATTGAACGTACATTTTTTTTAGACAAACAAAACATTACAAGCCGCGTCCATTTCCTTTGGAAGATTGTAATTATACATAGAAGCAGGAAAAAGGAAAGGATTTGGGTTTATTAGTTCTAACAGGAATTGGCAAGAAAACTCTTTGTTTTTCCTATTAGATGCTCACTAAAATATTGTATGCGTAATGCATTTCATAATAAGGCTTTACTTCTTTTAATAATGTCAGCCTGGGCCTGCTAAGTTTGGAAGAATTCTAAGAAAAACAATTGAAAACAATATTGCAGCTAAGCGACTGCTTTAAACATGGTTAAACTTGATTAGGGTTTAGGCTATTTGAAAGATAACTAGGATTAAGAATACTCTTCTTCGGAACTCTCTCTCTCTCTCTCTCCTCCGGCTCCATTCTTCGGAATCTCTATCTTTTGTTTCCTTCTCTCTCTCTCTCTCTCTCTCTCTCTCTCTCTCTCTCTCTCTCTCTCTCTTATTTCTGTCTCCCTTTGCTCTTGCTTTCTTTCTTACCTTCTTGGTCTCCTAAAAATGCTTTACAGTTCTCATACCATTTTCTTCAATATACTTCAAGAAGTCTACAAATATGTGTGGAAATTGAAACATATTGAACCCGAATGATGCTGTAAACAGATGCCCCGGATCACACACTTCCACGATAAGCCTCGGCAATTGAAATATTCATTCGAATTCGTAAAATAGAGAAAATAAAAAGAAATACACGAGGGCTGTCATCGATATTTCGATTCTTGCTTTTGTTTCTCTGTTCGTGCAATCGATAAGGGTGATTGCGTAACCATAGAAACCGACCTTGCTTTACATCAACAAAGCGCACTAATGGAGAAGGAAAAGCAGCTGCGGATCCGACAGAAAAGATACTCAGTTTGTATTTTCCAAAAGTCTGGATTTCCTTTGACCCTATACCACTCATCCGGATAAACTTAAGCAGGAGACTGCTGGATATTACTCGGATCGTGCAGTGGTTTGTAATTCTCCCTCAATTTTAAAGGCCCTTTCTAGCTGCAATTGTAATCCAGGGTTTAAACCAGATTGAACAAAGCTAGAAATCAACCAGATGCTCATATCTAAAGCCCTTCTCCGGAGTAAAGAGTAGGAGAACCTCTTTAAAATTATCAGGATGATCTAACAGCCTGGAAATCCTTTTTCTTTTGTGCCCTTTTAACTGTTTCCCTACCCTGGTTCAACCGTAGAAAACCCTCTAAAAATTACCCGAATGATTAAATAACTTTAAAACCCAATTCCATACTCCTTTTACCCATTCCCTCTATGAAAAATGCGGAAAAACGTTTTGAGTACGGGGCATGATGAAAAATAATGCTACCCTACCCCGTACCTAGGAACATAGCATCGAAGGATGACTATCCTGTAACCTGAAGTAGCTATCTACACCAATTTTACTCTTGTTCAAGGTTCGTGAAGTAATGCGGTTTTTAGCTCACCTGAGCTAGAGGCTCAAGTGAGCTATTGCGATCGCTTTTTTCCGTCGTCCGTCGTCCGTAATTTTGTTTACACTTATCAACTTCTCAAAACACCGGATGGGGGGTACGAACCCCCAAGTGAGGCCTGGGGACAGCTCAGGAGTGGGGAGGTGTCAAGGGAATCAAATGGTAGGTTTGGGGTGGACGGGCGAATTGTTTTTAAAGGGGAATTTGGGAACATTTTTGAAAACTGAAATAATCCTAAAATTACATAAAAATGTTCATTAGCCCTATATCCAAATAAACTCTTTTTTTCAAAATTCTCAAGTAATGCAGGCGGGAAACAGTTTGTCGATTATGAGCACCAAGGACAAATTCGTACTCTTAGATTTGGTTAAAACGAATTTACGTTTTAACCAAATCAAAGAGTACGAATTACACTGTTTATGAGCTTTGACTTCATGACTATTCTTCATTTGTTGGGGTTTGGACTCCTCTCCACCCCCTCCAACTCACCTCGGGAACATATCCTGGATTTTAAAGCACTACTTCGACAAATAAAATCGTAAAGCGTAACGCTTCTGATTCCACATTACTCACTACACATCGAGTCCCGCCGCCGCACTAATGTCCTTTGGCAAGACATTGATCTATATTTGCCACACTCCACCCAGGTGAAGTAAATGGGTACCTGGTAGGGATTTATTCCTTGAAATGCTAGAGCGCCGTATGGCAGCCATGCTAAAGCCAGGGTAATAATCGGGAGCGCCAGGAGCGTCAATTCTGACTGACATGAGCGCTATACAAGAACCCACTTTTATTATTATTATTATTATTAATGATCCAATTTAGCTTTCTTCATTCTCGGAATTGAATGAGTCGGAAGCTGCAAATTGGAAACGACGATAGAAATACAAAACCAGAGGTAGCGAGAAACAGAGACAGATGTGAGACAGAATGATAGATAGAGGGATACGATGAAGACGGAAAAGAATGAAATGTTATTGAAAATGATAACTTACATTATGAAAAGAGACAAATTCCGGCTAAAATATCATCGCACCGCAGCTACTCTGTCGCTTATGAATTACCATATATTACCCTAGTTTCTTCGAATCTAGATTCCTCCCGAGACTGTCTACATACTCAACCAAAACGTTTACCTGTCGACAATAAAGAGAAACCTGATGGTTGCCGTAATAAAAGGACAGTAAAACGAGACGTTATTTATATTTGGTGTTGGCGTAAAACTACGAGGCGGACTTCTTAAAGCTCTTTTTATGATCGGCTAATCAAACTAGCTTAGGAAGAATAAATTTTTAAAGAAAAGGCCAGCTTTGACGCAATTCGACCTCTTTTCGACCGTATTACCATGAACACTGACACAAACAAATAGAGAAATCGACCTGACATGTATTTTCATCAAAGATATCAAAATTCGAACTGATTTTCCTTTTTTTTCTTCTTATAAATTAGTCACCAAAGTTAATTAGTATTTGTTATAAAAGTTAGCATAAGGAACTGGGAGAGAAATCACGTTCCATTTAATATCTACATAACATTTATGAGATAAACAAGAAAATTAATAATGATAAATATTATGGTATTTCCACTTCAAAGAATCACGATAGAAGAAAATTCCTTAACACAATAAAGCATATTGTTGTTTGAAACCATAGAATATTCCTATTGATGAATGTTCAATTTCTTAAATCGGTACAGGATTGATCATGAAATCATAAAAAGGAGTAAGTGCTAGATGTGCCTCCACCCACAATCTGCCTGTGGATTTTGTAACACAATTAAACATATTGCATTTTCTCTTTAACCAGAAAACTTGCCTCTTCAACGACTTATTTCAATGTGAATAATTCTATTGCTGCAACGTGCCTTTTCAACATCAGGAATCGGATCGTAATATTAAGCATTCACTAGTAATGTCATTAAACAGATAACATGTAGTCTGATTGTTAATTATCGAATTATTTATCTGTCTTCCCCTATTTCCTTGAATTTAAACTGAGCTGACTACATGTGTGTCAGCCCATATGCAATGATTGATAATAATATATAATAGGCATATTTATGACGTCGTCTAAATGTAATCTCAATTCCGAGATGCACAAAGATATAAATTAATTGATAATCATATACTTATAATAGCGATGATAATAACAATATTGAGTTCTTGTAAAGTCCTCATAACTGTCAGATTTGACAAGTCATTGTTATTGCCCCGGCTGCTTTATTATGGCGCTCTAGCATTTCAGGGAATCAATTCCTGCTAGGTGCCCGTTTAACCTCACCTGGGTGGAGTGTGGCAATTTGGCAAATATGGATTAATGTCTTGTCGTAGGACATTATTGCCGCGGCGGGACTAAAACCGCGAACCTTGTGATCTACAGTCCGGTGACGTATCCAAAAGACCGCGACACCTCCATGGAGTACAAGGAAAATACATTCATGTATATGTAATTTATCACATATCAGAGAAATGATAGATCAACTATCGCCTGGGGGCGTTTCATGAAACAATTAGTCGGTGGTTTTTACCGACTATTAACTTTTTCACCGACTTTTTTCCAGGCCTTTGATTGGTCAAAATTAGTTTAGCGCTGACAGTTGTCGGCAGACAAATATTAATGACCCCCCCCCCCTCCCCCGTTTTCTAGACTCAAGCCTTGTGGACGAGTTACAATAAAGCAAAACAGTCATACATCTAGTTTTTTAATTTGTTTAACGACTAGTTGCTGGGGAAAGATCGATTGTCTTCGTCCGTTAATAACGAATAATTCTGCAGATTAAAAATAGTCCATGTTTACCTCATTGAGTTAAGTTTACCCGAAAAAACGAAACACTGTGAGCTATTTTTAAGGGTCATTAGTTAGGCAGATCGATTGCCTCTGAGCAACTGAGCGACACTTGTTTGGAAAAGCAGACAGCCTCTAATTGCTGTCGGCAAATGTATCGGATTAAAATACCTGGATAGCACATGAACAGAATCCTTTTCCCGCCCACTGTCAATCGTCTCTGATTGCAATCAATTTATGATATAATACTGCGATCCGTAGAGATTAAATCGCATGTATATTTGCCCTAGAATATTATTCTCATTCGCTGTTTCTACTAGTCTGTGGATAACGAGATTGGATCAAAAATAATACCATCTCGAATCGATTTAGGCATTTTAGGACGATCTGGGTAAGATGATTACCTAAAAATAAAAATGTAAATTCGCAATAAATACAATTGTATCCATTGCTGCATTTAAGATGTCGGTAATATATCGTGTATGGACTAGGGAGTAAGATTTAAAGTAGAATTTTATGCTCAATACAGCTGTGCTCTCAAATTACCTGTCATTGTGCAATGATCTGTGTATACTGATCAAAAAGACGAGAGCAAAGAGCTGTTTATATACCGGAGCCCTCCTTTTATTCACCTTGAAAGAATCACGATAACCCTGAAAACCTTACCCACAATCAGTGTATATTCAAGCTTCGTCTGTTTCAATAATCAATAGGTAATCTATTTTTAGGTTCTTTATTTCCCATCGTCAAATGCTGAATACCCTTTTCTGTACCCTCTTAACATTCACCAATCCCCAGGAAATGTTAAGATTCATCGCCAAGAAACTGAGCTGTAATCAAATTTTAGTTTCATCAGATATTTGTTTTTTCTCGGAGCAATCATTCTGTTGAACATTGCACTTGAAGCGTGCCATTAGCCATCACACTTATTGAAATTATCATCGATCTATTTGTCATTCTCACACCCTAAGGGTGTTCAAATTAAGAACGGTACATTACATCTACCCACAATAAACGGATGTTGGATATATCAGGCGGTCACGAATATGTTCATTTTGTTCTACGTGAGGAAACATGGACATTGTAAGGGGGCAAAGACGAATCTAAGAAACTTGATTTCATTTAAAAGTCTCTCACCAAAGTAAAAGTTTGTTGATACCCAAAACTTTGTGCCTGATGATTTTTCTCGGTGAGAGATATAGGTGGAGAAGCCTTAGGCATATTTCATCATCTAAGTGATACCAGAAGAAATGATTTCATAGTTTTAAATCGGTCAGCGAGATTCATGTCACCATTTGACATGTCAATGTTTAGGAAGACTCCACATGAAGATTTGAGCGATATGGATCGTAAATTGCAGATTACAGTTTTTGTTTAAATGTATATATATATATATATATATATATTTATATAAATTTATAATCATAAACAATAATTGTATAAATACATGAAATGATAATTAAAAAAATATATATATATATATATATATATGTACATTGAAACATTTGTGTGTGCGTGTGCAAACGCGTGTACGTAGAATTAAAAAAATATATATATATATATATATATGTACATTGAAACATTTGTGTGTGCGTGTGCAAACGCGTGTACGTAGGGTGCGCGCGTGTGTGTGAGCTAATGTGCGTGTGTGCGGTGTATGTATGTGCCAGGCATGCATCAGTATTAAGTAGCGTCGACGAAACGGCAGCGCTCTTGGGGCTTGCGTGTGATTTTCACTCTTTTTAATTAAATTGCAACAGCATTAATCCGATTTTTTCGCTGCTTTACCGTTCAGAAGGCAGACGTTTCTCGTAGAACATAACAATCTAATTTTATCTTGTCTTCTTCAGCTTCATTAAATACCTCTGCCTTTACTTTAACTTCTACTGTTTCGACTGATGGCATGACATTTAGAAAAAGTCAATTTCTCCAACCTTTCATTTTTTGCGAATTTCACAAAAGCTACACATGTGGCTCTTGAAATTAAACAAATTGATGCATTAAAGATTGACTAGGCATCGCCGGAGGGTATGAACATGAAAAATGGGGTGCTGTAGTCTAAAAAAAAAAGGGCTTTTGTCTGTTTTTTTGTTTATGGTCGTTATTGATTCTGTCTCCTTAGTGGGCCATGGTTTTAATAAGAATTACGAATTACTTGAAGGCATATGTAAAATGTTAAATGTTAAAAGTAATATAATAATGATATTGAAATTTAAGCCCGAGGTAATTTTTGAAGAGAATCCTTGTAAAGCTATGTGTTCCCCCCCCCTCCCCTCCTTCCCCAAATACTTTATTTGCTAACATGGTTGAGGTAATGAGAGCGTAGGTACGAAAATATCAGCAGTAAATGAATGCCTAAATAATAGCAAAATAATAGTGTTATAAATTATGAGTTATATAATATTTTGCGAGCCAGAACCATGATAAAAGTAACAAACGGTGCTTGAGATGATAATAACAAGTTAAAGATTTTTTTTTTTTACTTAATAATAATTATAATAATACATTTATAAAACATTTATAAAGCCCAGAAACTATCTAACATTAAGGACATATTATATAGCGCTACATAATCAACTTTAATAAGGCGTTGACATAATCCGCCATCTGTTACGGAGACGTATCACAAAGTAGTCTTATCCGCCACTGTGTTGAACTTTTCTGGATTGCTCACCATACCAACGTCATACAAACCTCGTTAGTCATTCAAGTACTGCTCCAATGTTCACGGGCCTTTAGCTTATGTCTCTTAAGCAACATTGGAGGGCTTGAGGCACGGGATGTACTTTAAAGATACAGTTGAGTTCTAGTCATGCGATAGCATTGTGAAGAAAAGAAAAACTGCCTGGAAGCAATTGGGAGAGGTTGACGATGTGGTACATAGATTTGATGCATACTGTGAGGTCTTGGAATGATCCGAATGAGAAGATATTGAAAAATCGCATGCAGTGCACACAGAAATCGGTATATGGGACTACACAATCATGTGGCATGAAAGTCTGGTCCACATTTTGAGGTATATGTCGTCAAACTTGAGTGAATTTGAATAGGGTAATCCTTTTCCGTGGACAATCGTACTACGGTATTCTCTCGAAATCGATATAAAGAAAGATAATGCCAAAGCCCACAACAAGATTTTGTATCTTTACCGGAACTTAACCTTCTCTTTAAAAAGGAACATTCGAGTACTTTGGACGCGGGGCGTATTTGAACACATTCTCAATAAGGAGAGCTGATTTATAGCGGGTCAATAAAACCTTCTCGTATAACGAGAGGCACTGGAAGGTGCTTATTTCTGAGAGGCCTCTACATTTGGGTTCTCCCAGCCAATTGATTCCAGCAATTTTCAGGTTGTTGTCAAATTGATCATGAATAAAGTATGGAAGCAAACTGATAGCAGTACCCTAAGTTAACAAGAACAATGCCTAAGGCTTTAAATATGTATATATATATTTAATTTTAGACTACTGCAGCTTTAGTTCCTCCTGAAATGATCGTGGTGATGTAATGAGTATAGGTCTATTCAGGATATAGGGTGAAATAACATCCGTCCATGATTTTAATCTGATTGTTAGTATTTGTCTCTGTCTTTGTGTCGAATTGTTACGCAGTTTAATTATCATAGATTAACTGTACGGTAACCATGATTTTCCTCCTTATTTTAAGTCCTAGAATGAATTGTCAGTACTGATTAAATTAAAGAATTAAACTGGGCGTAAGTAGTCGGATTTGACTGAACGCCTAAAATACAACCAAACAACAACAACTGCCGTTTAATATTGTCATCATACACAACGGCGTTGTATGACCATTGTGAACGATGAGGGATGGTGGGTTTATTTAGCGATATTAAAGTTAGCCGACAGTCTTTCCACATCTTAGTAAATCCCCAAGGAAAAAGATACTCTTTTTTGTGTGCATTGGATTGGTGTTTTTACACCAAATCATTTCTGCACACCCCAACACCCCCTCTTCTGTATATTTCAATTTTGATTTAACTGTGCTCTTTGCTTTTGTTGAACTTGCCATGATTAAAAGCATATTCGACCATACCGTCACATTTACCATTTTCCTGACCCTCCCCCCCCCCCCAAAAAAAAAAAAAATATGACGCAAAGTTCGAATACACAAACTGACGTAATCTTCAAAAAGATTCTGTAATAGATCGATAATACGCAATTAATTTATAGTCCCGATATTAAAGTGAAAACCATCAAAAAATATTTCAATTTATGCTCATAACAGGCATTACTATGAAAATCATCTCAAACATTTGAACCGATGCTAATGATCGGCATTGGCATGGCATCGTCTATCCGAATTTCTATTCCGAGACGCATACACTGCACGCAATGGTTTTTACCATGCAAATCGTGGATATAATTTAATAAGAGAGGATAGCAGAGAAAATATTGAGAGAGGGCCCTGAGAGCTTAATTCCTCAAGGAAAACTCAAGAACCGAGTACAGCTTAGTCTTCGTCCATACCATTCCCCCCTAGACTTAAAAGCGCGGCAAGAATCAGAGAAAAATCATATGGACAGCAAAAAAGCTGCACTTCTAACTACACAACTACCTTTTGTTTGTCTGTCTCTTGTTTTATTTGGTACTTGGTATTTTCGGACTGTCGCAATTTTAAGAACCAGGGACTTGGGGCCCATCAGATCAGGAAGAAAAAAACAAAGAAAAAACCTAGCATGGACACACTCTTAAGACAGAGGGATGGGAGAAAGAGAGAGACAGAGAGAGGGAGAGAGCTGTTAGGTATTTGTAGGGATACATCGGAAGAGTCAACCTGAATAAACAGCGCTATCCTTGCAGACATCCATCGTCATTCCTTTAAGTCTGTATCAAGTGACATTTCTAACTCGAATCGATAGTTGGGTGCGAAATGGCCTTCTAGAAGACACCTTACAGGGTTACTAAGATGGCCGGAAGGATTTGATAATGCTTTTACGGAGAGGAAAGTGTAAGGGTATGATAAGATAATAACGCATGCGTTTGCGTTAGTTTGGTAGACTATAGGGTGGAATGGTGACGAAAGGCATTCTTGGAAATATGGAAGGCCAACCCCGCCATAAACTTAACTAGTAACGTAACCAATAAGGAAACACTAACGTACACTTAGTATCCAATGATTGTACAGAGTAGTGCTTGCGTTACTAAACAGTTACGTTAGTCAAATGATGAAAAGCTTACGTATACTCATTCTAGGGATTATTTTACCTACGTAAGCTCTTTAGTTTTCATTAACGCAACTGTCTAAGTAATTCAGTAACGTAAGTAAAACACACTACCGTTAGTTTAATGTTGACCAATCATACCCATCGTTGCATGCCATAGAAACACACACCGATCTTTTTTTCTATAGCTAGAGCTAGCTAGAGATCGGTGATTCAGTCGTGATCGTAGACATAGGCTTAAGAACCGGGGAGGGGTCTTGCGGGGGCACAGCCCCCCAATGAAAAATCTTGGGGGGGGGGGCTCAGATATCATTGAACCCCGCCCAATATTTTTGGCGGGGCTTATAGATATCATTGAGCCCCCAATTTTGTGGTGGGCTTAGATATCATTGAGTCCTTAGGGGCGCAGATACCATTGAGCCCCCACTATTTTAAGTGGGGCTCACATATCATTGAGCCGCACCCAATACTTATTGCGGGGCTCGGATATCATTAACCCCCACCTCCCCTATCATTATATTCTAGGCATGAAACTCATGTATACCTATAATCTACAGACTTACCATTCAAATATAAACATTTTATAAATATTTATTTGGGGAGGGGGGGGGGGCTCAGACATCGGATCTCGCATAACATTGACCCCCCAAAAATATATGTATCTCGGATATAATTGAGACCAAATATTTTCTTGGCGGGACTCTGATATCATTGAGCACCCCCTCCCCTTATTTTGGTAGGGCTAAGATATCTTTGAGCCCCCCCCCCCCCATATTTTGGAGGGACTCAGATATCATCAGCCCCCCCCCCCAATTATTGTTGGTGGGGCTCGGATAATATCACGGAGCCCCCGATATTTTTGTGGGGCTCGGATAACATCACGGAGCCCCCTGATATTTTTGAGGGGCTCGGATATCATCGAGCCCCCCCCCCCACCCCCCTCCCAATATTTTGTTCGGGCTCGGATAGGCTAGCATTGATCCCGCCCTCCCCAAATATATTTGCACACTTATGTTCTGGGCTAGAAGCTTTATGCGTTTCTATAATCTACAGATCGACATAGTATTCAAATTATTATTAAAACTGACAGTTTATAAATATTGGGAGATTGATTGAGGGGGGCTTATAGCCTTGCATTGCATTGGAGTAAGATCATCACAGGCACATCTTCATCTCCCCGGACTTCATCAAGTAATTTTTTTTAAAAATAATTCATTGCCCTTTTTTAATCAGATCTGATGTAGGCGGAATGATATCGTATGATTTGTTCTTTATAGTGGTCAGAAAAAAATATCATTCCATTAACCGCGATTCATTCATAGGATGTGAGTTATGACTGTCTAACGTTACTATTGCCAACAAAACTTTGTTTCCAGGAACACAAGAAGAGAAAACTTCTTTGGCATATTAACTGAGGCTGCATGTGAAAGCTCCTCAAAAGAAGAAAAGTCTGAAATTTTTTCGCTGCGATGACATAGACGAGGAAAAAACAATTTATTTCCAGGTGCAAATTAAAGACGAAGGAGGATCTCAGAATTTAATTTTTTGGGCGGTGCCACATTTCAGTTTTTTAAATGTCCGATTATAGGCATGTGTGATAATAAAAGTTTTGTTTTTCACGTTCCTAGCGTATTATTTTTTCCAAAGGTGTTAAATGTGTGTTATTTTAACACCTATTACTTTGTTTAACTTAATATAAAAAATCTGAATATCTTACAATTCAACGATTTCTTCAAGTAGGCCTACTTTTATTAATTTCTTCAACTGAAAAGGAGTCGAGAAAGGTACAACGAATCGTCTTCTTTCGCTAGTAATACGTCAAAGCTTCCGCGCTTCGCGCAGGAGGAGAGGAATGAATTCAGACAAGGATTAAGAGTCGAGAAAGGTACAACGAATCGTCTTCTTTCGCTAATAATTTAATGAAACTTCAAAGTTTTCGCGCTTCGTGCTGGAGGTGGAGGAAACTGACATCAGATAAGGATTAAGATTCGAGAACGGTACATCGAATCGTCTTCTTTCTCTAATAAATAAACGAAACGTCAAAGCTTCCGCGATTCGCGCGGCGGGGGGGGGGGGGGGGGAACTGATTACAGATAAGGATCAAGAGTCGAGAAAGGTCCAACGAATCGTCTTCTTTGTCTAATAATACGTCAAAGCTTCCGCGCTTCGCGCAGGAGGGGGGGGGGGGGAGAGACTGAATTCAGACAAGGATTAAGAGTCGAGAAAAGTACAAAGAATCGTCTTCTTTCAGAGCTTCGGCGCTTCGCGCGGGGAAACTACCCCCCCTCCCTGCTTTGCGCGCTCTTTAAATGATTCGCACTCAAAGGGTGCTCATTATCGCCCCCTTAAAATAAAATCCTAGCTACGCGCATGGAACCACGCCCTTTGCCTACCCACTCTACATTATCAAGTCATTATATCGAAACATTTCGGCTCGCGCTTTGTGCTCGCATGGTTTAACTGCATATGGAATTCCGAACGTGATTTAAACCTCCGACGCCATATTTCTTTAATATATTTAACCCATGTTAAAAACTATTATTTCAGGGGATTTTTTTTAAATATCAAGGGTTTAGAATGCAGTGATTTCAGGTCATAGAGAGAGAGAAGAAAAATATCCTATTGGGTATATAATTTATACCGAAAAGGCAAAAAATACTGTGTTTCAAATTAATCACCGTACCCCCCCCCCCCCCTCCCTAGTGGGTCTAAAAATGGGGATAGAGCAAAGAGAGAAGAAAAAGGAAGACTGTCTAAAATGGTGACAACGGGGGGGGGGGGGGGGCAGTCGGGGGGATCTTCAAACAGCGGGTCAAAAACAAATGATGGAGCCCCCCCCCCCCCCGCATCCTGAAAATCTTACTAAGCCTATGGCAGATATGCATAATATTTATTGATATCCACCACGTGTTCGTCTACAATATTTGGTTTTTAACTTACTAGTCTCGAGTATGTTCCAGGCATACTCGTGATACAGGCCCCGCAGTTGGGGGGCGTGTATGACCAGTATACTATAAGAGTCTCCTAAAGGCCGCGCAACGGCGTTGCGTGTTCCACAACACGGACATGGGGGCCTGTATCACGACTATACTGTATACTCGTGAACAAGGCCCCATCTTATGCATTTTCATGACGGACAGCACGGTAGTATGGCAAGCCGTTTTATCATTTAAACATATTTCTTGATATCAAGAATTACCATTGCTTTACAACGGAAAATTATTTCTTGATATCAAGAATTCAATTCTTGATATCACGAATTCGATTTCTTGATATCATGAATTCGTTTCTTGATATCAAAAATTCATTTCTTGATATCATGAATTCATTTCTTGATATCAAAAATTCATTTCTTGATATCAAGAATTCATTTCTCCCTCCGATGGTAGGGAAAATTCTAGCATTTTACTCTCTGAAAATCAATTTTTTAGGTACAATTTTGAATACCAATATACATGTAGCAAAACAGCGGCGCGGGACGGAGCTAAAAGTGTATTGGGGTGTTTCTTAGATAGCCTGACTTGGCCCGTCAATTCACTTCGTTTAGTACGTCTTGTCCTAGCGGGGGGGCCTCTCCCTCCCCGTTAACAAGAGAGAGAGAGAGAGAAGGAAAAGAAGGGTAAGGGAAAAAGAAGAGCTAAAGGGAACAAAACAGAGGAAGAAAAGAAAAAGGTGAAACGTAGGGGAGATCAGTTGCGATTAATCCCGCCAAAAAATGTAGATCGGGGGGAGGGCCGAAACGCCCTTGCCCACCTCCCAGGAAACTTATCAGAGACAGAGAAAAGGAAGGAAAGGGAAATTGAAATGGAAAGAGAAGAGAAGAGAAAGGTAAACAAGGACAAAAAGAGGAAGAAGAAAGGTAGGGGAGATTAGTTGCGATTTTTCCAGCCAACATGGTGTGGATCGGGGGACGAAATGCCCTTCCTCCCCCACCCTCACTCAGCGAAGAGCGAGAGAGAGAGAGAGAGAGAGAGAAGGAAGGGAAGGGAGAGGGAAAGGGAAAGAGGAGAGAAAGGCCGGGAAAGAAAATATAGAGGAAGAAAATGGAAAAGAGGGAAAAGAAGACATTTTAATTGAATAAAATACGTATATACATATTCTTTTGTTTAAACTTTAAGCTGTCCTCCAAATTTCCTGTGCCCCTACCCTTGTGCCCGTGTACCCTGATTCCCCCCTCCCTCCAAGTTGACAACCCTTTGTAAATTTCAGGAAATAGAGTGGATGTATTTAGGGGCGTTTCAATGTTTAATATAGGAGTAGGGGGAGGAGTTCAAAAAGAGTTAAAAGGGGCTTGAAAGGGGTGTTAATTGAAAATTAGGGGAAGGGGGGGGGGCAACTTGAGGTTTAAACAAATTTAAGGGGGCAACTCAAATTGAAATTTGAGTTTAATTTAAAATTATGATATTAATAAAAATTATTAAAAGGGAGGGCACAACTGAAAATAGACACTGAACAAATTTTTTAAATAAAAATAATAATAGAATGGAACGCAAAGAGAGGGCACCAAGTTAAAGATATAGACGGGTAGAAGTAAAAATGCCGTTTAAGGGTTTTGGGTACAAAATATCCATTCAATATTGTTTAAATTTTGCCTTCAGAGGTTTATATGGCAATACTTTAAACTAAATTTGCAAAAAAGCAGAAATATCTGCCCAAATGTTCAATGTTGAAGTACATTCACGATATTTTTCCAGACCGGATCGGTGTGATAATTTTCCAAATATATATATCAATTAGTAGGCGGTTTCCCCGCAAAATTTGTATCGTCACGTATTTAGTCAAAAACATATTCTTTCACAGTCATGATTGGTAAAGAGCTTCAATTTCATTATTTGAGAGGGGTGTTTCTCAAACTGGTCTATACATTTTAATTGGAAAAAAAATATGTATATACATGTTCATATTCTATTTTAATAATTTTAAGCTGTCCTCAAAATTGATGCATTTACCCCTTCCCATTACATTATTTAGTGCGCCGTTGCTAGGAAATATATTTCACCCCTCCTCTCCCACTTGTTATTTATTTTTAATTTCGACATCATCGCTTAGCATGCAAAGGGGTGTGCCCCCAACCTTATTCCCTGATAACCCCACCCCCTCCCCCTCCAAGTTGACACCCGTATGTAAATTTCGTAAAAAAGAAAGGAATGTTAATATTATAAATTGTACAGAGAGAGAGAGAGAGGGAGAGAGAGAGAGAGAGAGAGAAGGACGGGAGCTAATTTCTCCGTGTCTTTATCCGTGTCCTTGCGCTTGTCTCTGACCTCGTCTTGAGTCTTGACTATCGTCATCGTGTTCAATGTTCTACTTAACAGCCTATGAAAATATGCAACTACTAAATGTATTAATTTATGGAATCTTCGACCGCTCTTGAGTGTTGGAGCATTAACACATGTGACATGTACACAGTCACAGAGGCGGCGGAGCGACTTCCAAAGTGGGGGGGGGGGCACCAACAAAAAAGGGCACTTTCGGGAGAAAAAAGGGCACCTTCAAAGAGAATTTTAAAGCAAAAATAGACAAGTTTTTAGATATTGGTATATACCCATATATGATTACATTATCAGGGATGATTTCAATATTTGTTTCTCATTATACATCATATAAGATATAGCTTAAGCATCATACTTTGCAGTTGGGTGTGATGGTCTGAAAATTCATTTGCGAGCGAGGAAAAATTTTAAGATTTGTGAGGTCGCAGTGCGAAAAATTACATCTTATAAAGAGGAAAAACCCAAAATATCCTGATGGGGTTATAAGCACATTCTCATAACGGAAGACTGAAAAGACCTTTGATTAGTAACACTACATGCGAGCGAGCGTAGCGAGCGTGCTTTGGGTGAAATTTCTCTTAGTCACTTGAGGCACGTTTAATGATGAGAGGAAAAGGGAACACTTATCGAAAGGGATAAGACACTTATAAGAAAAGAAAAGGAGCACGTGTCAAAGTGCAAAGGCTAATTAACAGAGGTGAACATGGGGCACTTCTTACACCTAAAAAAAGAGGCACTAACCAGGGATGAAAAGGGCATTTATGACAATGGGAAATGGGCATTTGTCGACGGAAAAAAGGCACTCATCAGATTTTAAAGGGGCATTTATAACAAGTGAGAAGGGGGAAGTGGCTCCCATTAAAAAGAAAAAGAGGCGCATCTTAAAAAAAAGGGGCACTTGTCAGAGATGAAAAGGGGGTAATTATGAGAAGAGGAAGGGGCACTTATAAGAAGGAAAATGAGCATTTATTGGAGAGGAAAGGGAGACGTGTCAAATAAAAGGGGAATTTATTAGAGATGAAAAGAGCATTTATCAGGAGAGGAAGGGGCACTTGTCAAAGTAAAACGATTTTCTCTCAGAATTATATAGGGTCATTTACAAGAGATGAAAAAGGGCATTTATGAGAAGTGGAAGGGGATATTTTTAATGGGGGCACTTATCATAAGGAAAAGGGGCGCTTATTAGAAAGGAAAGGGGGCGCATGAGAAAATATAAGGTGCGCTTATCCGAGTTAAAAAGGGTTAGTTATTAAACTGGGAAGGGGCACTTCTTACAAGGCAAAAGGGGCACTTGTCAAAGAAAAAGGGGCACCTCTCAGATTTGAATAGGGTAATTATCAGAGGTGAAGAGGCGCTTATCAAAAGTAAAAAAGGGGCACTTACTAGAGATTAAAAAGGGCACTTGTGAGAATGAAAAATGAAAAACTTATTGCAAAGGAACAAGGGACCTTGTCGAAGGAAAATTGGTACGTGTCAAAATAAAAGGGGTACTTATCAGAGTCGGAAAGGGGAAGGTGCACTTTTAAAAGTAATAGTGGCACTTGTCAAATTAAAAGGGGTACTTTTCCTATGTAAAAAGGGGCACTTCTTACAACGGTAAGGGACACTTTTCCTGTAGGAAGGGGCAATTTTGGGGTACTTCAAAAATTGGGGGGGGGGGGTATGTGCCCCCCCCCCCGCCCCCCCCCCCCACCCCGGGAGCGCCACCTCTGAACAGTCATGTACTCCTCGACTGTGTTTTTTATTATGTATAATATGAAAGCTCAACATTTCGAGCAGTGCATGTGTTCTTTTCTCCTTTTTTCTTTTTTTCCTATTCCTTTTTAAAAAAATTCTCGAATATTCTAAATGTCATTAGATGTTAATTTTATGTAAGCATTCTTTCTTGTTTTTATTGAGTTTTGAAATAAAAATCATTCGAATTGAGTTGAAATTGAATTAAATTTGGTGGCAGATGATGCTATACCAATTTGATTGTGTATCAACAGATAATTGATCATTTATTAACAATATTCATACTTCACAAAATAATAGAGGAAATTAGTTTTCAACCAACTTTTAACAATACTATGGCGGCCCCGACCTCTATGGCGGAATCGTTCCCATTCTCAGCAAGGGAATTTAATTCTATATAATTTTTCATTACTAAGTCATAAACTCTATCAGGATTTTCGTAAGATGCCAATTGATGTCAACAATTTCCGAGCAGTCAAAGAAATTAGGTCTTAACTTTATTTGCAAAAGGGCGGGGCACCTACAATTAATTTTACTGTTTGTTTCTTCAAAATATATGACTCTGATGTCGGTAAGTTAAAAAGACACAAGCGTTTATTGGACCATATTCAAGTTTCAAGAGAAAAGTGAAGTGGTCAACTTCCATTGACGACTATTTACAATATTTATATCGCCACTGTTACAATGTGTAATAGGCCTACATATTAGTACTCTAACTCATATGATTTTATTTATTTATGTTCTTATATTTATCTCAATACATGAAACTAGTAAACTTAAAGGGCAATGGTTCATTAATCAATAAACACGGAATTTGTAAGAACTATGGAAGTTTCCCATTTGAGTTTAATTCAATTTCTTCTAATATGGCATCATGAGATGGGGTGGTTCAGATCCCGAAGCATGATGTTGTGCTAGTCCGTAATATTCTTTATTTCACATTTATAAACTTCAGAACCAAAAATAAACCATCAAATTACAAAAGGGTATCTTGTGTTATGGACAGATCACAGTCATTATGTTCATAAACAAATGCAGGCACGGATCCAGGATTTCTCAGGGGGGGGGGGGCAAATTTAAAATCATGCGAGCCAAATATCGGTACGTAATGGTTTCCAGCAGTGGTGTAATCAGCAAAAACTTCTTTTTTTTTGGGGGGGGGGTGTCAGAAGATAAGAATCTGCATCATCACCACCACTTTTACCTGCAGGCCCCGCTGAACGTTTTTTTTTTTTAAGTGGGTGGGGGAGGATAAAGTATTTACGTTCAGATACAGCGTAGCGTAAATTGGCGTGGGGGTCTAGGGCAAACCCCGGTGGGGAATAAGGGGTGGAACCCCCGGAAGCTTAGGGGTATGGGCATTTAATTACGGTCAGATGAGCATATTTCGATACCTTATTCATGACACTGACAGGTCACTAATTGGCGTGAGGTCCAGGGGACGCAGCCCCCAGAAGCTCAGGAGTTTAAGGGATTAAATTACCGTCTGATGAGCATCCAGAGGCCCGCCTTAGAGCCCTGGGTGGGGACCAGGGGTTTTTAGGCATTTCATTACGGTCAGCTGACCATAATATTTTGATACTTTATTTGTGACACATGCAGGTCACTCTTTTTTCTTTCTTTCTATCTTCCTTTCTATTTCTCTTTAATATACTTTTTAAACAAAGTGGGGGGAGAGAGGTCAAGCCCCCTGAGCCCCACCGTTCTGCGGACCCTGGCATATTGGCCTCTTAATAAGCATATTTCTTGCCTGACTGTAATTTTTTGAATTTGTTATTTTCCAACAAATGCATACACAAATTTAGTGAACTAAAAAGCGAGGAAAAATCCCGAAAAATTATGTCATTTAAGCAAAATTTGTAAATCACTGGTATTGATTTAGAAATAAACCACGTTGGAAATTTGGTTGGGGTCAAATGCCCCAAGCCCTCCCCCCCCCCCCTTGCAGTACACCAGGGTTGATCAGGTGCGTATTTGGCGCTTGGTGTCAATGACGAAAAAAGAAGCGATACAAATCGCAACTTATTTTCCCTTCTTTTCCCCTTTTTCTTGTCTTCTTCCTTTTTATTTTCTTTCACTCTCTTTCATCCTTCCCCTTCCATTCCTATCCATTCTTTCTCTCTCTCTCTCTCTCTCTTTCTTTCTTTGTTTTGCTGAGGTGGGGGGGGGGGGAGGCGGGAGGCAAGGGCATTTTGCCCCCCCCCCCCGATCCACGACTGGTCGGCGAAATCCCCCTTCTTTTTTTATTCTTCTTCTTCCTCTTTTTTCCTTCCCTTTATCTCCTATTTTCCTTTTTTTTCTTCTCTTTTTCCTTCCTGCTCTCTGTTTTTGCTGCGGGAGGGGGAGGGGGAGGCAACAGCATGGGCAGGGTCCTTTCGGCCCCCCCCCCGATCTCCTTCTTTCCCCCTTTTTTTTCTTCTTCCTCTTCTTTCTTTCCCTTTCTCTCTTCTTTCCCTCACCCTACTTTTCCTTCTCCCCCTCTCTCCTTTTTTTAAAATTTAAAAAAAAAAATTGTTTTAATAATATATTTTTTTTTGGGGGGGGGGGAAGGCTCCCTGGGCCCCACCTTTCCCCTGGATCCGCGCCTGGCTTACGCTTGGTTCGTGTGCATTCCGTGTGCTCATCTGCAGAGATCTGCGGCCTAAATAAAACAAAAAATATTAAAAATAGACCTACTCCCAATCAATTCTTTTTAGTTCCCTTTCAGTCCACGCCCTAAATTGCAAAACAGCCTGAGCCCCTCCCCCCACCCCCTCCTTGCTTGCGACAAGACGTATTAAAAAATATATGTAATGAATTGACAGGCCAGGTCGGGCTAAGAAGCCCCATACAATTATTCTAGCTCCGTCCCGCGCCACATCTGTTTCCCTTTTTTGGTGTTCAAACTGTAAACTTTTCAGAGAGTAAAATGCCAGAATTTTCCCATTTGAGAGTTATAAAGTATGATTAAAAGATACAGACCAGTCTTATAAGGACTAAATAGTACGAACTATACTGTAACACTACACTAACACATACTCGCCCCGATCGTGTACCTTTGCATAACAAAATTCGCGACACGGCCGAAAAGGCTACTCGGCGGCCCGCTATAACAAGTGCTCTGATTCGCCAGAGTTAAATATACGTAAACATGTTCAACATGCGGTACTGTCTATCCCGTTTTGTTTACGTAAGCAAAAATCCTGCTCTGTAATTGGTCTACCAATTACCGCAAGTAACGCCCCATTAACGTAAGCACGTACAACTAACTACCGCAAGCTACTACTCAGTAACGCAAGCACTACAACTAACTACCGTAAGCTACTAACCAGTACCGCAAGCTCGCTTGCGATATATGGCGGCGATGGCCTTCCATATGGAAAAGCTTTACACTGTAACGACTGTTAGAAGTTTGAAGGGTATATTGATAGACGCATAGGCGCAAGGAGGGTCGGAAAGACAATCGTGGGTTTTAGGATGGTGGGTGTAGGGATGGGGTAGACTATATGTGTGTGTGCGTGTGTGTGTGTGCGTGCGTGTGTGTATGTGTGTGCGTGTGCGTGTGTGTGTGTGTGTGTGTGTGGGTGTGTTTGTAAAAGGGTTTAACCGAGGACGCACTGACAAAATATAACCTTCTAACCGCGGACCTACCTTCTATGGGGGACAGTCCTCGTTTCCAAATAAGAGTTAATTATGCTTTCTCTCATGCCAGAGAGGGCGCTCTATAATTATGAGAGCAAACGAGCGATCATCCGCAGTTGGACGTGAATTTCATTTTCAGAGTGCGTTTGCAGTGTGCGAAACTGTACGAAATGGAACGAGAGTGTGTGCATCGAAATGAATGTCGCCATCTAGTGTCAGCGTTCGAACAGCCCATTACACACTGCACGTAGTATATCTATGGCCTGTATACGGTACGTGCGCGTGCGCGATTCATCATCAGCGCAGCATGTCCTGCATGCTAGCTAGCTGCCTGCAACGTCCTCGATCAAGCCGACGATGGCTGAACGACCTCCTCGTCGACGTCGACGCGGTAACGCCGTCGCTTCATCAGAACCTGGTATGTAAAATAACTTCCATCGTATTTTGGTGTAGAATAGGCCTAAGTTAACTGTCAGAGCTACTCAATAGCCACTTACTAAGTTAGTTAGGCCTAACGTTACATGTTCTGCAGTAAGCCTGTAACTTTTTAGGGCGCTAGTTCATAAGTGTGCCCATACTTTGGCGCCGGCAGCCTACGCGCCTAGCTACCCGTGACTCGCGCGTGGAGAGTACCCTACATACGGCTAACTTCAGCCAGGCACGAGCGCTTATGCACTTGTTGAATTGCAGTGAAACTTGTGAGAAAGTGTATATTATACTGTCTTTGTTTTTAGGAAAAATACTCTCAGAAAGATAATAAAATTTGGCAAAAAACAGGTAAGAAAGATAAAGACTTTGAAATCAGGCCCTTTACATGGACAATTGATGATGATTCAGTTGATTTTTGGGACGTTATATATGTGTTTAGTACAATAGTACTTTTTAGTAGGGTACCGTCACTCTACTACTTCCTGTCTCATTAATTTTGTCCATCGGCCCAGTGGAGTAAATTATAAAAATTTCCACCAACTGATAAGTTACTTTTGCACTGTTTTTTTTGTTTTTTTGTCTCGCTGTGATATAATTGGAAAATGAATTAATCATATTGTATGTGTTCTCTTATTTGCGATTTCCAGACATTAATTATGCAAAACACCTCGGTGGACCTGATCCGGATGGATTTGAAACCTGTTTCATTAGTCAGGAGATTGGTGAGTTTTTCATATATACATGTAGAAACATGTTCAGAACCTGATTCATCAATGATTCTGTCATCATATATTCATTATTGTGTTTACTTATTGATGTTTTGTCTTTAATGTTTATAACTATTTATCTCATTCATGTTGCTGTCATTCCATCTCATGAATAATACAGAATCACATACTAAACAGTGAATAATGGACTGTCCTCTGATGTATGTTCACATTGTGTGTGATCATGTGTTAACGCCCCGCCCCCACTTTCACAGACATATCAACTATTTAAACCGTGGACTGTCCTTTGTTGTATGTTTTGTATTGTACATTTATATAAAATTGACATTGGAACTGGGATGTAACTAATTACCTATAACTTTGGTCGTTCCTCTGTTGTATGTTTGTATTGTATATGTTTAGCAGATTGACATTGAACTTGGATGTGACATTAACTAACTGGACTGTCCTCTATTGTATATTTAGAATGTGTATGTCAGGTTGATGTTGGAACTTGGATGTAACATTAACTATCAAACTGTGTACTGTCCTCTGTTGTATGTTTGTAATGTGTGTCAGATTGGTGTTGGAACTGCTTGTACATTAACAATACAACAGTGGACCGTCCTCTGTTGTATGTTTTTAAAGTGTGTCAGATTGGTGTTGGAACTGCTTGTAACATTAACAATCCAACAGTGGACCGTCCTCTATTGTATGTTTTTCAAAGTGTCAGATTGATATGGGAACTTGAATGTAACATTAACTATCAAACTGTGGACTGTCCTCTGTTGTATGTTTGTAATGTGTGTCAAATTGGTGTTGCAACTGTTTGTAACATTAACAATCCAACTGTGGACCGTCCTCTGTTGTATGTTTGTAATGTGTGTAAGATTGGTGTTGGAACTGCTTGTAACATTAACAATCCAACAGTGGACCGTCCTCTGTTGTATGTTTTTAAAGTGTGTCAGATTGGTGTTGGAACTGCTTGTAACATTAACAATCCAACAGTGGACCGTCCTCTATTGTATGTTTTTCAAAGTGTGTCAGATTGATATGGGAACTTGAATGTAACTTTAACTATCAAACTGTGGACTGTCCTCTGTTGTATGTTTGTAATGTGTGTCAGATTGGTGTTGGAACTGTTTGTAACATTAACAATCCAACTGTGGACCGTCCTCTGTTGTATGTTTTTAAAGTGTGTCAGATTGGTGTTGGAGCTGCTTGTAACATTAACAATCCAACAGTGGACCGTCCTCTGTTGTATGTTTTTCAAAGTGTGTCAGATAGATATGGGAACTTGAATGTAACATTAACAATCAAACTGTGGACTGTCCTCTGTTGTATGTTTGTAATGTGTGTCAGATTGATATGGGAACTTGAATGTAACATTAACAATCAAACTGTGGACTGTCCTCTGTTGTATGTTTGTAATGTGTGTCAGATTGATATGGGAACTTGAATGTAACATTAACTATCAAACTGTGGACCGTCCTCTGTTGTATGTTTGTAATGTGTGTCAGATTGATATGGGAACTGCTTGTAACATTAACAATCCAACAGTGGACCGTCCTCTATTGTATGTTTTTCAAAGTGTGTCAGATTGATATGGGAACTTGAATGTAACTTTAACTATCAAACTGTGGACTGTCCTCTGTTGTATGTTTGTAATGTGTGTCAGATTGGTGTTGGAACTGTTTGTAACATTAACAATCCAACTGTGGACCGTCCTCTGTTGTATGTTTTTAAAGTGTGTCAGATTGGTGTTGGAGCTGCTTGTAACATTAACAATCCAACAGTGGACCGTCCTCTGTTGTATGTTTTTCAAAGTGTGTCAGATAGATATGGGAACTTGAATGTAACATTAACAATCAAACTGTGGACTGTCCTCTGTTGTATGTTTGTAATGTGTGTCAGATTGGTGTTGGAGCTGTTTGTAACATTAACAATCCAACTGTGGACCGTCCTCTGTTGTATGTTTGTAATGTGTGTCAGATTGGTGTTGGAACTGCTTGTAACATTAATAATCCAACAGTGGACTGTCCTCTGTTGTATGTTTTTAAAGTGTGTCAGATTGGTGTTGGAACTGTTTGTAACATTAACAATCCAACAGTGGACCGTCCTCTGTTGTATGTTTGTAATTGGTGTTGGAAATGCTTGTAACATTAACAATCCAACAGTGGACCGTCCTCTGTTGTATGTTTTTAAAGTGTGTCAGATTGGTGTTGGAACTGCTTGTAACATTAACAATCCAACAGTGGACCGTCCTCTGTTGTATGTTTGTAATGTGTGTCAGATTGGTGTTTGGAACTGCTTGTAACATTAACTATCTAACTGCGGACTGTCCTCTGTTGTACATTTGTATTGTGTGTGTATCACAGTGACATTTGAACTGGATATAACATTGCTTATCTAACTCTGGACAGTCCTCTGTTTTATGTTGGTAATGAGTGTTAGATTGATGCTGGAACTTGGTCATATAGCATTGGGTATCTAACCTTAGGCTTTCCTCTGTTGTATGTTTGTATTATGTGCGTGTATATATCAGATTGATGTTTAAACTTGCATGTAACTTATAATGCTACCATACTGATGTGCCTCATTTGTCGCAAACAATCTTCTCTTCGGTGTTCAGGAAAAAGATGTGTCCAAACTCCAAAGAATTCAGAACTGAGAACTCTGCCCCCATCTTGTATCTACATGTATATCCAGTACAGTACAATCACCCCCATCTTAGGAGAGATCCATTGGTTTCCTATTCACTCACTACAAATTATCCTGCTCACATTTAAGGCTGTCCATCGTCTTGCTCCTATTTACTTGTCTGAGTTAGTAGTCCGATATCTACCACCCAGAGCGCTTAGATCTGTCTTGCAAGACTTGTTAGTAGTGAATATTAGTAGAAACAAGTCTTACGATGATAGGTCCATTGTGCTGCACCAACTCTTTGGAACTCTCTTCCTGGTACTCGATCCTTGCTCAGTCAAACATAGATGTATTTCAGAAGGAGCTAAAAACATGTTTGTTCAACATTTCATTTTTATTGTCTCATGACTGACTCTATGTGTATCTGCCAGGAAGATTTTCCAAAGAGTCTTCCAACAAGTGAGATATTTTTAAATTTTATTTATATCATTGTTTTACCTGAACACTATACTTTGGAAATATACCTTGGAAGTAGGCATTTAAAGTTAAAAACGTATTTGCCTCTCGTTGACATTCAGATGACGAATCCATATTTTGGCACATGTTTAGTGGCGCTATACAGCAATTGACGAACATGGACAAGCGAAGGACTCCTCTGGGTCAAATTGATCTTTTCTTGACGACCAAAACTTCAACAAATTGGATTTAAAGCTGTTTAGTGACTTGCTCTCCACAACTACAGAGGAGAGGTTGTTCCATTCATTGATACTTCTCTGTGAAAATGATCCATGTCTAAGCTTTGAGTAGACTTTCTTCTTAACGATCTTGTATCGATGGCCACGGGTTCTATTATCAGTTGGATGGTCAAAGAAGTGTGCTAGATCTAGTTCATCTAGGCCATGCATTATTTTGTATATCTGTATCATGTCTGCTCTATGGCGTCTGTAGGCAAGAGATGGTAAGTTGAGATGTTTTAGTCTCTTCTCGTAGCTCAAGTGTCGTAGCATGTGTATTTGGCGTGTTGCTCTACGCTGTACCTTTTCTATTTTCGTGCTGTCTTTTTTTAATACAGGATGCCACACCGTTGAGCAATACTCGAGTCTTGGTCTTATAATTGATTTGTATAGATGTATAAAGCCCGTTTTGTCCAAATTAGAAAATGTCCTCTTGATAATCCCTAGCTTGCGATTTGCAGCAGCACATACTCCATCCACATGACGTGAAAACCTCAATTGCTGGTCAAAGGTTACCCCAAGGTCTGTTTCTACTTCCACGGCAGGAATAGGTATATCTTCGTCTGACATGAAATAATCATAACAAGGATTTCTTCGACCATAGTGGATTACCTTGCACTTCTCTTGATTAAATGGTAGTTGCCACTGATGGGACCATTTTGTGAGCTTTGTTAGATCTGCTTGTAGATTTTTGCCATCCAATGAAGAGTGAATTGGTGAGAAGATTTTGGTGTCATCTGCAAATAGTTTGACTTCTGATTCAGTGTTACATATAATATCTGGAATGTCATTAACATACAACAAGAACAGTGTCGGCCCCAGCACGCTTCCTTGAGCTACGCCGCTGACAACTTTTGATGCACTCGATGGGGTACCGTTTATAACTACCCGCTGAGTTCTTCCAGTCAGGAAAGACTTGATCCATCTATGCAGATTACCTGTTATACCGTAGGCCTCTACTTTTTTCAGAAGTCTAGCATGTGGGACACTGTCAAAGGCCTTGCTGTAATCCAAGTAGATACAGTCAATACTTCCCTTGTTGTCTAATTCCTTTGTCCAGGTTTCAGAAACATTTAGCAACTGTGTAGCACAAGATCTACTTCTTCTAAATCCGTACTGTTCCTCCGTGAACAGAGAGTTCTCATTCATATATTTGACAATTTCATCA
Organism: Strongylocentrotus purpuratus; assembly: GCF_000002235.5. Taxonomy (NCBI): domain Eukaryota; kingdom Metazoa; phylum Echinodermata; class Echinoidea; order Camarodonta; family Strongylocentrotidae; genus Strongylocentrotus; species Strongylocentrotus purpuratus. Next base: position 20,426,998 of record NW_022145607.1, on the reverse strand, counting down.
CGTACAATGGTCTCCATTAGTTTGGAAAGAGAACTGGTTAGACTGACTGGACGATAATTTCCTGTTTTCTTTTTATCTCCTTTCTTAAAAATAGGAGTCACATTGGCTTCTTTCCATGAGTCACATACCACGCCACTCGACATAGATTTGTTAAAAAGATGGGCAAGTGGTCGGGAAATGTCGTCCACTAATTCCTTCAGGATGCGATTGTGAATGTTATCTGGTCCAGGAGATTTTGATTGGTCCAATCTCATGATAGCTTTTTTGACATTTTCATAATTAAAACAGACCGTATCCAGTTGCTTGTCACGAATTCTCAGATCAAGGGCTGGTACAAGAGATAAATCCTCCTTAGTAAAGACTGATGCAAAGAATAAGTTCAGTGTTTCTGCTTTATCTGCATCATCGCTTGCAATGGTTCCATCAGGCTTTTCCAAGTCACCAATACCCTGTCTAAATTTGTTTTTACTTTGAACATATCTCCAAAAACTTTTAGGATTGGATTTTATTTCTAAGGTCAGCTTACGTTCAAATGACTTCTTTGCTATGTTTACTTTATCGGTTGCCTCATTTCTTGCTATATTGTAGGATACTCTGTCGGACTCACTTCTATGTTAATTATTATTATTTCCCAGTAAAGATGTGCGTTGATGGCTAAATGTAAGCTTTTCTCTCTCTATTTCTCATTTTCCCTCTTTATAGGGGATGGGCTGTTTTCAACAAAGGAGTTTATGGAGGGAGAGTTTCTCCTTGAGTACAAGGGTGAACTTTTGACAGAAGAAGAGGCCTTAGAAAGGGATTATAGTAGTTGGCGGCACCATTACCAGTACTTCTTTCAGTGGAAAGGAAGAACAATGTGGTAAGAAAACTCTCCTGATTATCAGAATGGGGAACAGGTAATAATTTCCAGCAAAATTACTGCCTGCAGTATGTGGTACTTTTCAGACTAGCGTAAACTAGACATACCTGTAAACAATTATGAAGGAGCTATATTTGAGAAGCTTGATTTATATTCACAAAGTTTGCTGGAGGCATAATGTTTGTTTAACTTTCCTCTTTTTTATCAGTCCTCCTGTTTTTCACAGTCGTTCATGGAATTAACCATTTTTCATTAGAGTTTGGTACAATAGTGACATGCTTTAATAAAAAATTGATAACATTCTGAGGGAAATGAATGAATCCTGCAAATTTTACTGTTGAAATGAATTTAAGACATGGAGCATGTTACACTTAATCTGTTATAAAGTGTAAAAAAGAATTCCTTTGTCATATTAACTGTAAAGGAGTTTTCTCTATGTGAAGACTGGAAGTGGAATGTGTGACCATATAAAACACAGATGTATGTTTTCACTTGCTAATTTTACTTTGTAAAAAGGGAACACAGTGTTATTGTTTATTGACTTTTATAAATCTATTCTTTTGCCCCCCCCCCCCTGCTTTTTTTCTTTCAGCATAGATGCCGCCAACTACACACAGTCTCTTGCAAGATATGCAAATAATTCTCGGCCATCAAGGAGGAGCTGCAACTGTAGAATCAGAAAAATAGAAATGAATGATTCAGTACATCTAGGGATCTTTGCTCTGAGAGACATTCAAAAAGGGGAAGAACTGCGTTATGACTATAATGCTAAACACACACTGAATGCTGGAGGTGATCGAAATGCATCAGATACTGGAGGTGTTCAACAGGCATCAGAAGTTAGAGGTGTTCAGTTGGCGCCAGATTTTGGAGGTGTCCAACAGGCGTCAGATGCTGGAATTGTTCAACAGGTGTCTGATGCTGGAGGTGCCCAACAGGCGTCAAATGCTGGAAGTGTTGAACTGGCATCATATGCTACAGGTGTCCAACAGGCATCAGATGCTGGTGGTGTCCAGCAGGCGTCAGATCCCGGAATTGTTCAACAGGCACCAGATGCTGGAAGCGTTCAACTTGCATCAGATGCTGGAGGTGTTAATCAGGCGTCAGATAGTGGAGATGTTCAACAGGCGTCAGATGCTGGAGGTGTTTATCAAGCGTCAGATGTTGGAGATGTCCAACAAGCGTCAGATGCTGAAGGTGTTCAACAGGTCTTAGATGCTGGAATTGTTCAACAGGCATCAGATGCTGGAGTTGTTCAGCAGGTCTTAGATGCTGGATGTATTTATCAGGCATCAGATGCTGAAATTGTTCAACAGGTGTCTGAAGCTGGAGGTGTCCAACAGGCATCAAATGCTGGAGGTGTTGAACTGGCATCATATGCTACAGGTGTCCAACAGGCTTCAGATGCTGGTGGTGTCCAGAAGGCCTCAGATCCCGGAATTGTTCGACAGGCACCAGATGCTGGAAGCGTCCAACTTGCATCAGATGCTGGAGGTGTTAATCAGGCGTCAGATGGTGGAGATATTCAACAGGCATCATAAGCTGGAGTTATCCAACAGGCATCAGATGCTGGAGTTGTTCAGCAGGTCTTAGATGCTGGAGGTATTTATCAGGCATCAGATGCTGGGGGTGTTCAACAGGTCTCAGAAGTTGAAAGTGATCCATGTGCTTCAGATTCTGAAATCTCTGAATATGCATCTGATTTGGAAGATTCTGGGCATGAATCAGACTGTGATGATTCAAATCATGCATTAGATCCTGACTTTGTAGTTGACGAATCTGACTCCTCTGATGGTAATTCTTCTGAAAGGTCTTATGTCATTCCATTGAAAAGACCAAAAGTTACTGTGTTGTATCCCGAAGCATCCCAGGTCAGCTCTGAATCGCCATTACATACTGCAAAAAGCAATGTATTGCAGAGAAATCCTGATACATCTCATGTCCGCTCTGAAGCACACTTACCTCATAGTTCTCCTGGAAAGATCAAAGTATTACGTACTAACAACAGCAAAGGAGACACTGGGACAAAGGGGCATACTGCCCATTTTGTCGATCGTATGAGAAGAAGCTACCAAGACACCTAAGAGAATTCAAGGCTCACCAGAACGAACCAGATATCATACAGTGGCTCACATGCATTCATGATTAATTTCATTGTGTTATATTCAGACATAAAGGTATGGCTACATTCAAAGAATTTGTTTATGTTCCTCAAAATTCAGAAGAATTGTAAGTGATTCTGCATATTTTCTTAGAAAACAAACAAAAAGTCATAGAAGATCCGTCATAGATATATATCTCTGTTTATAAGTTTGATTTATTGCTAAATATTGCTCAGTACAATGTACATGTAGGTTCAGGCCAAAAGTATGGGTACATGGATAGTGATTTAACATTTTAAGTTTTCCATTTATTTATGATTCAGCATTTTCTTACTAAGATGAGGAAAGGTCAAAGGAGACCCTTTATGGAAATACCTATTGTTTTGGAGTTTGGTTTATTGCTAAATGTTGTTAAATACATGGAGATTCAGGCCAAAAGTATGGGTACATGTATTCATGATTAATTTCATTGTGTTATATTCAGACATAAAGGTATGGCTACATTCAAAGAATTTGTTTATGTTCCTCAAAATTCAGAAGAATTGTAAGTGATTCTGCATATTTTCTTAGAAAACAAACAAAAAGTCATAGAAGATCCGTCATAGATATATATCTCTGTTTATAAGTTTGATTTATTGCTAAATATTGCTCAGTACAATGTACATGTAGGTTCAGGCCAAAAGTATGGGTACATGGATAGTGATTTAACATTTTAAGTTTTCCATTTATTTATGATTCAGCATTTTCTTACTAAGATGAGGAAAGGTCAAAGGAGACCCTTTATGGAAATACCTATTGTTTTGGAGTTTGGTTTATTGCTAAATGTTGTTAAATACATGGAGATTCAGGCCAAAAGTATGGGTACATGTATTCATGATTAATTTCATTGTGTTATATTCAGACATAAAGGTATGGCTACATTCAAAGAATTTGTTTATGTTCCTCAAAATTCAGAAGAATTGTAAGTGATTCTGCATATTTTCTTAGAAAACAAACAAAAAGTCATAGAAGATCCGTCATAGATATATATCTCTGTTTATAAGTTTGATTTATTGCTAAATATTGCTCAGTACAATGTACATGTAGGTTCAGGCCAAAAGTATGGCTTCATGGATAGTGATTTAACATTTTAAGTTTTCCATTTATTTATGATTCAGCATTTTCTTACTAAGATGAGGAAAGGTCAAAGGAGACCCTTTATGGAAATACCTATTGTTTCGGAGTTTGGTTTATTGCTAAATGTTGTTAAATACATGGAGATTCAGGCCAAAAGTATGGGTACATGCATTCATGATTTATTTCATTGTGTTATATTCAGACATAAAGGTATGGCTACATTCAAAGAATTTGATTGTGCTCCTCACATTTCAGAAGAATTGTTAGAGATTCTGCATATTTTCTTAGCAAACAAAATGTCATAGACATATCTTTGTTTATGAGTTTGGTTTATTGCTAAATATTGCTAAATATATGTAGGTTCAGGCCAGAAGTATGGCTACATGCATTCATAATTGATTTGATTAAGTTATTACAGGTACATTGATTTAAAAGTTGTATGTGTTCCATCTAATCATTTTTGTATGATTCTACATTTTCTTACAAAGTAGATGAAGGTAAGCGTAGGTTGCTGTAAATGATTGATCACGGAAAGCTTAAAATGTATACAGAATGTAGGGTAATTACTGTAAGTCAGAGTCTTTTCAAAAGCAATTTTTCTTTCTTTCACATCTCAGAAATATTTCATTTTGAAATATTGGTGTAAAAAAAACATTTTACATTTTAAACAATACGATCCTCTTGAGGAAGGCTTTAATCAGCAGATGACAGTTTATATTTAAGATGCTATTCGATCAATAACGAGTATTATAAGTTCACTTCTAATATTTCGAAGTGACGTTAGGTAACATATCTCATTGCAAACTTGGTGTGCACACGACTTATAATGGTTCTTTGATGATACCTTTGGGTAATTATAATAGGTCACGACATGGTGTGAAATATTCATTGTCTTGTCATATTTTCTTCGTTTTTCAGTATAATAAACACAACATGTTGAGGATGTATCTTTGTTCCATGTTTTTTTTTTCAAGTACGGACCCTAAATCATGTAAATATTAAATTAGGAGGCATACATTGTACTTTTGGTTATAACGAACTCTGCGGGACCAGCAAAGTTACTTTGTTGCAACAATTTCAGAATACCACCAAAACAACAAAATAGTAAAATATTTTGAATTTTGAACCAGAAAATTAAGTGATTTTGAATGAAAAAATATATTGTCATTTCGCTGGATATTAGAGAGTGCACTGTACTCTAACTTTATTGATTAAATTATATTGCTTTAATAAACATGGTAAAGGCAGTGCATTGTGTTGGTCCGGTCAAAAACTGATTCTCTTAAAAAAATATATTATACTCCTTTTGGGTGCAAAATCAACCTCTTAACTGTTTGTTCTTATTTATTTTTTGCTTTTTAGAGACGTTCATTATTGTTTAAATGATATTGTCAATTTCAAGGAAAATAAGTCCCTTTTACTTTGAACTGTGGGTGATTTGACCGGACCAACGGCTATTGTCTTCTAAAAGTCCACTGACTTTCAGTAAACATAATGCCCCATTTCTCTTCTAATGTTGCCCTTGCACTTCCAAAAGGCGTGATTTCTCTGCAAGAGTAGCCTGTTCTTTTTCAGTTATAGGGCTCTTTCTATTCCAACACTTTCAACTTAGCCCCTTATCACCTTTGAAAATCTCCCAATTTATCTTCCAGTAGTGGCCCTTCCCTTTCTAAAAGCGCCCATTTTCTCTTCAAAGAGTGTCCCTCTTTCAAAAATGATGCCCTTTCTCTTTCATAAATAAACTCCTCTTACAAATTCCAAAATCATCCACTTTTCTAATTTTCTTCTAAAATAAAGTCAGTTTCTCTTTAAAAGTGACCACTTCCACTTAAAAAGGCGTAACTTTTCTATCAGTAGGAACTCTTTTCCCAAATATAGTGCCCCTTTCTCTTCTGATACCACTTTTTCTTCCAGTAGATAAATAAATGAAATCTAATTGCATTGCTTTTATATTCTTTTTAACGGTCCCACATTACACATTCTAATATCAAACTATTCGTCTTTTTTTCTCTCAAGCGCTCACTCGCAAATCAAATCTTAATGGTTGTGGAAGTAGTAGTAGTAACAGTAGCAGTAGTAGTAGGCCTATAGTAGTGGTGGTAGTCGTAGTAGTAGTAGCAGTAGTAATAGTAGAAGTAGAAGTAGTAGTAGTAGTAGTAATAGTGGTGGTAGTAGCAAAAGTAGTAGTAGGCCTAGTAGCAGCAGTAGTGGTGGTGGTAGTAGTGGCAGTAGTAATGGAAGAAGTAATAGATGTTTGACATGATATAGCACAATGTAAGGCAGCAACCTTTGTTCTTTAAGAGTTCGAATTTTGCTTAATGATGAATTGTTAATAGTAATGCAATATAATGTTAAATATATGTCGAAGCCTCGGGCATCAGTGTTTAAAACATGCGGAAGCCTCGGTGTCAAAATGCACATTTTGACCTTGCATAACATTGCGTGCATTTAAGTAGCTGATAAAGGAGTGATTTGGGAAGGCGTTGAGCCCCCCTTTCAAACTCGCTCTACCGCCTCTGATTATTTTGAGCGCCAGGGAATTCGTTCATTTATTTATCTATTTATTCATTTATTCATTTGATCATTTCGTTGCTGTTGCATAATTCTAAATAGTCAAGTGATATAACGAAAGAGAATGCAAAAGGTCGACTCTCCTAGCTCCATTGCAGGGTTAAGTATGATCACGTGATTCAACATGAAGAAAAAACGCCAAACGTGGACGGTCCCCCATGGTAATGAATATCACGTGACTAACGTCCACAGTTTAACGCTTAAAATAAAAAAAAATAATTGAATTAGTTACGGGGTATTCAAAGTGATATTTTTCATTTTCATCATTAATAATTTAAAAATCCCTAAAATATATCCATATTTAAAGAGGTTTTAGGGGCGTCCACGGTTAGATGGTTTAAGTTTATAGTCCTCGAATGAAGGCGATTACACGTATGTGTGTGTGTGTGAGTGTTTGGGCGGGACTAGACAGTAGGGAAATGGTTGGGAAATGTCCTTCTTGGAGATCCTTTACAGAGTGAATGCTTTAGGAACTGGTGAGAATGAGGATGGTTGTAAGGGCCTTATAAAGGGGTTTACTTAAGTTGAGAGACCAGGATGGCTTGATATAGTCTTAAGGATTTTAAAACAGGGAGTCAAAAATCGCATCATTTCGCTTTTATGATAGATTTTCGATAATTGTAAAAATATCCTTGTTCTTCCTGTTTCGAATATTTTGTTTACTGAAGCTGTGCATATAAAATAAATCATCTATGACAAATCCACTGTTTCTTCGTTACTTGCAGGAGAAGGTCGGAGATATTGTCGATTAACTTCCATCATCATTTATCACAGTCATATAGGGTTAAATCTATTTTCGACCATCCGTCGGACATTGCCCTTCTCTATTTAATACTGGAGGTCCATGGATATGCCACCGATATGAGTAATGAGTTTGTGACTGACCATAATTTTTGTATTCACATCGCCGCTGTTTATTGTAAAATATTCCGATATAGGCAATGATGGAACGATGATAAATGGAAGAGGTATTAGAAGCCTTGTGACAGCCAAATGTATGGTTAATACCTCAGATGACGTGATAGCGAAGAAGAGGCGATCATCCAAGGACTTTATTTGTCCAGACGATGTGTGCTTTCACTTCCCCGCTTCTTCTTCTCTCTCTCTCTCTCTCTCTCCCTCTCTCCCTCTTGTATACATGGAATGTTTAATATTGTGGACTGACAACAATTTAATTCTACAGACAAAATACAAAAATGTTGTAGTAGTGCAAAACGTAATGTTCTTTGCAGTATTGACAGATGTAAGTCTGCGTCTGCAACTGGTTCAGTTTTTACCATATGTGTAGCGCGCCATGTAAGCTAGGTAAGATACTACGCTAAAAGTAACTGCAAAAGGAAAAACACAAGGACTGCCTTGGATCAGCGCATATTATCCGAGAATTCTACTTCAAAGCCTCTCCACTCATTTTAATACATGATCACCTTTTCCTTCCAGGAAAGGATTGTGCCGGAGGAACGAAAGCGTGTCGTTTTAATCCCGAACCTCAAAACGAATCATCCTCAAGTGGTATATGATGAGGTGATTGCCTTCATACATGTACTGTAGCTGTATGGGCGCGAGTAATAGGGACTTTTAGATTCTGCACGACGAGAACGCGGACTGCCCTCTTAAGGCAATGTGGCGTCACTGCCAGTACCTTAAAAGGACGTCACATTGCCTTAAAAGGGCAGTCTGCGTTCTCGTCGTGCAGAATCTAAAAGTCCCTAGTAACGCTTTCGGGATGACGCCACTCGTGCAAAGGGGATAGTAGTTAAACACCGGCTAGCTCATCCCATAGCTTTCTTTTCTGTTTCCCAATCGCCGGCGGTTCCGCAGAAAGTCAATCCGCTGAGAGAAACCTGTCAGAGAGCACTGTCGAGTTGTTTATCCAGCTGGAAAGCCCATCTCTATACTTTTCCCCATTTATTCATTCATGTTCTCCCCTTGTATTGATCCGCTCAGAGCGAACCACTGGGAATATTCAGACTGCAGTGATTATTGGTGATTTATCATGTTGTGTTCATGCACACACACACACGCCGATCTCCCACTCGTGTTTATTTGCGCAACCTGCACACTTTCTCCGCAAACACTATTTATAGCTATGAAAAGTTGGAATATTTCTTCATACCACTTTTCATGAAACGATTTTGTTACAATATTGATAGAATAAGGTTATAATCTTTTTAGAAAATCTATGACTTTGTAGATTTATCAGTACAGTTTGGGGAAGAAACAAACTCTTTATAACTAGAATATTAAACCATATAAAGCAAAACAACATCACAACCATTTGAGCACTAGAATTTAAAATGCACCCCGTTGACATACGCGAACTTAATTTTTCCAGTATCTTTTACTCTTGGAAAGGGGGAGGCGTCGTGGTATAGTGGTATGTTCACTAGAATCTAAGTCCAAGTGTTGAGCTAGGTTCGAATCTCAGCCTAGCACTGAAAGTCCTCTGGCCAGACATTAATGTGCATTTCCACTCTCCAGTCAGGTGTGAATGGGTACCTGGCAGGGGCGGATCTAGCTTTTTGCCACGGGGGGGGGGGGGGGGGTTACCCAGTGGCGGATCCAGGATTTTCCAAAAAAAAACACCGTTTTACTGTTTTACTTTTTTTTTTCTTCTCCCCCTACCCCCCTTTTCACTATGAACATGACAGACAATGAAAGCGGACAAAATATACAGTTCCTCAGGTAGACAAAGGGACATCCCTTCACTGCTATTATGTAAAAATGTGTAGAACAGGTGTCACATGCATATTCACCCGTTCTACACATTTTTACATAATAGCAGTGAAGGGATGTTCCTTTGTTTTCCTGAGGAACTGTATATTTTGTCCGCTTTCATTGTCTGTCATGTTCATAGTGTTTGTCCCTTTTTTCACTTGGCCGCCCAAGGAGGGGGAGGGTTAAATCACCGAAGCCCCCCCCCCCCTAGATCCGCCCCTGCCTGGCATGTGCTCGGTTAATAAGAAAAACAATTGCGAGGTACACAGGAGGTACTGCATTGAGCTGTTGAGATTCCCCCATGACCATTAGATTCAAGATTCACGATTCACGATTCACGATTTATCTTTTTCCAATACTCGCAACCTTTACGGCTGAATTGTCACTGCATTTACTTATTTTTAAAAACTTATACAAATAAAAAAACAGAGGGAACAAAAACAGATCCAAGTAACACACAATGAATGAAAAAAAATGGGAAATTTAAATTGACGATATAAATTAATCTAAGAATCGGAAACCATGAGAATTTCAATGAAATAGAAAATAGTTGAACTTAATTGAGAAAATATGAAATCAATGAATTAGAGAATTTTCAATATGAAGACAAATTCAATCACGACCATAAAATATCTTCAATCCTGTAATATATAATCTGTATGCTCTTTTTCAATAACATCCTATTGCACAAATGAATTTAAACAGTTAAACGTAAATATCAGCAAAAGCTACTTCACAGAATTAGACAAATTGACATAACATAAGTGGACTGATAAAATGGGTACTAGGAGATACTACTACAATATTGTTTAATGATGTTGCCAACCAAAATGTCTTTGCATTTATTTTTACTCACCCCATATATACATAAATATGGTGCTCTGTGCAATACCAAATATATTATTACCGGACTTCCGCAAGGCTCGTTTAATATGGGGGCAGGAAATGTTCTCCTTATACATCAAATGACCTTGCACTTATAATAAATAAATGTTGAAATTTCATTGTATGCGGGTGATACATGCATCTATTATTATTCTAAAAACCTGGTGAAATTCAACAAAGTCTTAATGAAGATTTAGGGCAATCATATAGATAGTTACAATCCAATAAACTGATATTGAATTTTGACAAATGCGAACTTTCATTATTGGGCAATAGAAGAAAACTGAAGATATTGATAAAAATAAAAAGGGTTCGAACTAATACTTGATTAATATCTTAACTCGAATGCAAATCGAATATATTAAAAAGAAAACGCAGAATAACCTTTATTTCTTGAAACGGATAATAGTAGGAGACCAGCCTGTAGGTCCCGTGACCAATCTCTGGAAACAAAGGTCTGAAAGTGTTTTTGTGTTCCCTGATGAATACCGTACAATTTTTACTTGGGCTGCCCCCTTGAAAATTCCGGGCATTTTCGTGAGGGGTCAACAAAGGTCATACAGGGTAGAAATGCAAATATATTCCAATCGTGTCGATATGCATATCAAATTACTTGTCTGGTCATGAGGATTCCAAAAATGTATAGTTTGTTATACCTCCGACCTAAAATGAGGTCGCTATGGTAAAAAACGTTGAAAGGTCAACACACTTTTGACCGGTGGTCAAATTCACCAACACATTTAATCTTATCAAATTGCATATCAAATTACTCATCTGGTCATGAGGATTCCAGAAATGTATAGTTTGTTACACCTCCGACCTTACATGAGGGCGCTATGGTCAAAAAGGTCAATGCACTTTAGACTGGTGGTCAAATTCACCAACACGTCCGATTCTAATGATTTTAGTGTCTAATAATATGTCTTCTGACATGGCATCTTTTAACAGACTATTGACCGGTAGGCGGGCATGGCTAAAATCAGGACTCCAAGTTCGGCCAACAAGATGCAAACACGTAGCCGGAGTTTGATGTTTGGGGGGGGGGGGGGGGGGGACACATACATGTAATCGATCGAGGTAAAAAAAAAAAGGGGTCTAATAAAGTTCAACCGATCCTGGAAAAATTGGGGGGGGGGCATGTGCCCCCGTGCCCCTCCCCCCCCCCCCCCCGCCCCGTGGCTACGTGCCTGATCAGATGGCTAGATTTTTAAAAAGAGAGGTTTATAAACAAAGCTATTTTAATAATTGTGCTCTTGTTTGGTGTAACACTGGCAAGACTAACATGCAGACATTACAGTTATTACAAAAATAGGTCACTCCGTGTTATTCTACGTGTTGGTTATATGTATTCTAGCCAAGTGATCTATGATTCACTTAAATTTGATAAATTAGAAGTTCGATTTTTGAACACCTTGCTCATCTAATGTTTAACATTGTGAAAAAAGAGGGGCCAAGTCAAATTTATGAGCAATTTATAACTCAAACATTTAATTACAGACTCAGGGTTGGTGATGTGCATTTATCCATACCTCGCATAAAAACAAAAAATAGGAAAAGATGTTTTAGATATAGGGGATGCAAATTAAGGAATGTAATCAGGAAATCTTCATCTGTATACACACTCACAGCTCAACAATTTAAGAAGTATATTATCTACCTTGGTGGGAAACATATTCCTACCCAAATGTACCCATACTGATGTTTATTGTATATCTCATATATTCAATTGTTTATTAATGTTATCTCTTGTATATTTCATGTATCTAATTGTTTATTTCTTTGCTTGTTTGTTTACATGTGAATCCCTTCGAAAAGCAACTTAAGTTAAAAGGGTACTCCATCCCATATGTGCAAATTAATGAATTTAAAAAAAATATTAAAAAAACAATTTTCTTTCTTTATTTGTCCACTTTCAGGGATCACTCGGATATGTAAAAGGCGCCCACTACCTCATCGAATCTGTAAGTAAAGTTTGTTTTTATGTCGTCGAAACTATAGTTGCATCCTGATAATTCTGCCCTTGAAATGTCTCCTAGCCATTACTTGTGTAACCCGATGAGATCATGTTTATCCCCTGTCCACACACAACATTTTCCGTGATTAGGCGTGATCAGCTATACTGTTTCGCGATAGTGATACCGTTTCGCGATAGTTGTACGATGAAATTGTGTGTGTGGACGCTCACTAACGATACGTCGTATAACGAAACTAGTCTAACGAAACGCAGGTTTGGGCATCGTTTCGAACTGAAACTCAATAAAGAATCACGCCTAATCACGCCTAATCACGGAAAATGTTTTGTGTGGACAGGGGGAGTTTAACTAACTGGGCGGGGTCAACGTGACCTCGAGCGAAAGGAGACCAGACCTCTCATTTTCGCTTACATTTCATGACCGCTGTAGCAAACTGCGCACCTATACGACATTTCGCTGTAGAGTTTCAGGATTACTTTCTTCTGTGTGTGGACATCCTGGAATTTATTCGATGATTATTTATACGACGTTTCTTGTGTGTGGACACTCTGAATTTTATACGATGATTCTTTATACGACGTTTCGTTATAGAGTTTCGGAATAAATTGTTTTGTGTGTGGACACGCTGGTGTGTTGTTTATTCCAACTAAAAAAAAACTCTTACCCCTTCCGTAGCGAGCACCCATCAACTGAGTGGTGCTCCATGTATCCTTTCCACCTTATTGTTGTCACTCTCTTTCTCTAGTTTGATCTCTCTCTCTCTCTCTCTCTCGATCTTTCTCTCTCTCTCTCTCTCTCTCTCTCTCTCTCAATCTCACATTTCTGTCTCTCTTAAAACTCTTTTTCCCGCCAAAAACCAATCACATAAAACAATCCATCAGCCTAATTGAATGTTTCAAGTGATTGTTTTTTCAGCCAGCTTATTGAATAAGTTATTATTCCTCAAACTGCAAGACATTGAATTTCAATCAGAATCAAAAGTAGAGTGGACTGTGTTTTTTGTAAGGAAAGGTCGATGCAGGCAGTTACAAGAGGGCACTCAATGAGATTGTTCCTGTGCTACCTAATAACTTGAAATAATTATTCTTTTTAATAACTTGCTCAAGCATAATTGATGTAAAATAATCGATGGTGAAAGTACTTCGTTTATGATTCACGTAAGTAAAAAATCAAAAAAGTACAAAATGTGTGCCCATCTCATCACCGTCAGTTGTAATATTTTGGTTACTAAACACGTAAGGCTGAAGCATTTGTTTCAGAAATGTGCTAGAATACCGTTCACAGCTTTTAGCGTCAAGTTGTAAAAGAAACAAAAGTATTTAGATAATAAATTCTCCGTGCAATTCATTGACAGCAAGAGCCGAGAGAGAATCGATTGGTAGCGTCCTCGTAATTTAAATTCAGTCAGTTCATGAAGTTGAACTATTGAAACTTGCCTTGCCATCTCACGTTCTTCTCGCGCCTAAAATAAATCGAACAGTCTACAAAGAACTCGACAAACGACATTCCAACCTTGGAGAAAACATCTCGAGCTCACATCGAGTTGACTCGAGGCGAAAAACAATCGCAGCAAATCGTGTTTTCATGTTCTCTTTCCATCCCAGTCAGTAAGCAACGCCTGCAAGCGACGCCCGAGTGAAAATGGCGCGAAAAAGTACAGAAACCCAGGCGTGTTCTGGGAAGGCAGTCCCGGTGTCGTCTGCAGCGCTTTTGCATCTTGTACGCGTATAAGAGTTTAATGCTCGATCTGTGTTTAGTGACTGTACTTAAAGAAGCAGTGACATTTCACAACGATTGTCGTTTGGTATGGAATCTTGTTAGCTTTATTTTGTTGATGTTATTATTTCGTTGACGATTGAACATTTTACCGTGGTTAACCACTGATGTTTAACCAAAAAGTCAAAGAAAAAAGTTGGTATATGTCCTGGTGATTGAAACAAAACAACTCAATTCTACATAGATAAGAGCAATGGCATACTATATGTCACCGGTACATCCATCACAATGTTTCATGTGTCTTTAAAAGCATTACAGTATAGTACCCTTGCGAGGCTTTCTGAAGTCAAGTTTTAAAAAATATATTAAAAGGCCATGAACAGATGACTAATTGAATAGCTATTAATACGATAACGATCATTATCTGATCTAAGAGTGCAACGAATTGTTTTCGACGTTTCGTACTATTAAGGGAATCAGTCGCCTAAAATAAAGGAAATAGAAAGTGGGTTCTTTCCTACCTTGTCTTGTAACCGGCACCAGAATTAGTGAGCCAGTAATTGTTGGGACAAATAATCTCACAAGTCACAGTGAGATGATATATATTTACAAGGTGAATTATAGGTAGTCGTTCAAATATTGCACAGTACCCGTAGAAAGAATATGTAAGACCATATACAAAGTAATGTCGCTTCTTTGCGGATGAAGTAAGGCAGACGTAACTCATTATCTCGATAAAGTAATAATACCTTGTAACCGAATAGAGAATCGAGCGAAGAAGTATTAGACATGAATTATGATGAAGCTGAATAAGCCTTGATGAAGCTGACGTGTGCTCTTTAAGAACAGCTCAGGAGGAATGATGAAAATAGGTGTGGCAAAAGCAGGTGTAATATGCATGTATATGCTATACCGGTACATTGGGTGGTTGCACATCCCAACACATAGGGCGTGGAATGTGCTTGTCAGAATAACTGCACATTCCAATACAATAGGGTTTAGAATGTGCTTGCCAGAGAAAGTATGCGTGGCACTCTAATAATGTAACAGGTGTCACTATAGAAATGGGTGACAATTGAATAAAAGGCCAGACTTCAAGCCACACAATAATGTAAAGACAATCATGTCTACAAATGTTAAGTTTTTCCAAGGTCAAGTCACTACATATACAAGCCTGGACTATACCTGGATAGTGAATTCTAGACAGTGCTGTCTACATAGACAATTAGCTGGGGCCTCTCCTCTCTTGCTCGTTAACCTCACTTTATGTTTTCCTCTTTGTTTGTATTTTGTTTGATATTATTCTCTTTTCTTTATTCATCGTCGTCATCGTCTTCACTTATCATCGCTACATGTAACTTTTTCTTCTTCTTCTTCTTCTTTGTCTCTATTTGTGTTTATTCTCCTTCTACTTCCACATGGTATATACTTCGTTGCGTAATTAGCTACTAGTAGAACACTTTGTTTTATGTACATGAAATGATAATGTATTTCATATCCTGTTATTTACCCGTTTTCAAAGTTATTACAGGCAGTTGACCCCTCTTCATCTCTCTCTCTCTCTCTTTCTCTCTCTCTCTCTTACTCTTTCTCTATCTCTCTCTATCTCTCTCCCCCTTTCTCTATCTCCGTGTAACTTATGCCATTTCACTGGCGAGAACTTTCGCTTGCCGGTAGCTTTGAAATACAATAATCCAGGCGTGTATTGTTCGGTATGAAAACACTTCTTGTAGGAATTGTTCTTTATTAAATAAACAATAATGCATCATCATCTGGATTTTGTTACGATTGTTGCAATACAACGGAGTGGGGATGCCTCCGGGGCAGACATGGTTCTCTGAGAGAGTTGACTATCACAATTATTTTCTACCAACCAAAGTCGCACGAAAAGAAAAGTGTTGATTAAATTTACAACAAAGGTTTGGTCGATCCATAATGACGCTCTGACCACGAAGGAAAACAAAAGATCAAAATTGAGGAAAGAACACGAGAGGGGATGTAGATGATGACGTCAAACGTAAACCATTATTTTCTCCCTAATATATCAAATATCAAATTACTAGTGTATGATATTTAGCCAAAATCTTAAGGGGAAGGGAAAGACAATGGCGATATACCACGTACCGTGTACATGTATGTGTAATGCATTGTTTGCGTCTCATCATCCCTTTGTGTTTCTCTCTCGAATAACGCTCGTATTTTTCCCCCAATCTGTCATCCATTCATTCAGTTTGATGGTCCGTTGGCTATTTCACAGTATGGATTATCATTCTTCTATTGTTTCATTCAAGCCCTGTATCTCTGAAATCGAACTCCTGAACTGCAGTCACACGCATTCCTCCTTGATCTCTTTGTAAAATCATTATCTCCGTTTCCTTCGCCAGGTTCGCCAAATAAATTACTCAATTGCATTCATATTGCATCTCTTCTTTTTTCTCATCTGCATCTCATTTCTCCTTCTCCTTCTTTTACTCATTTCATCGCTCCTTTCCGCTCTTATCCTTCGTGTCCAACCCCCCCCCCCTAGTCGCCCCTTCTCATTGTCTTGTCGTTTCACATCCTTCTTCTTCTCATTTGCTCCGTCCTAGACCATTTCCTCTCCTTACTTTCTTCTTCTCTTTTCGTTTTTTTCTTCTTCTCCTTATTTTCCCTCGTTTCCCCTATTTCTTTCCCCTTCTTGATCTTATCCCTATCATCTTTACTAACCCCCACTTTCTCTTCCCCGTCCCAACTTTTTCTTTTCTCCTATTCCTCTTCATCCTCGTCCTCATCCTCCTGCTTTTCTCCATCGTTTTTGTCTTCCTATTGATCATTTATTATCTAATTCATGTGTACATTCGCATCCATCAATGACAGAGACATGTCGTAAGCGTGGCACATGGCGGGAGGCCCTCCTGCTTTCATCTGACAGGTGAAAAATGATAGTCGATCTATACAACATGAACATCTTTCTATTTTTCGAAACATGATATTTGACAGATTCCAAAGCGTAGACGATCGTTTGTCTTGGATGGAACAAAGAGAAAGGAAAGAATCGAAACAGTGGGATTTTAACTAGTAGTCTTCTTTTATTGTGCTGCGCCTAGAAACAAAGTATTAGGCGCATTATAAATGTGAGCTATTATTATTATTATTATCATTTTACCAACATGAAGCTTGAGGGGCTACTTCAGGGCGTGGGCATGCGCTGGCCTCACTCTCGGCTAGGGCTCATGTAGATACGCTGCGACTGCGGCTGCCCCGACGGACAGCTTGTGCTCGTCCATCGACAAAATCTTCTAGATCTTCTTCTAGGTCGAGATCTCCCAAATCTCCATTGTCGTTGTCGCTGTCCTAGGTACTCCCTTCTTCTATCTCCTCTAAACTCAAATCAAATATGACTTCGTCCATATCGATATTTCCAGGGGATTTTGAAGAAGGTAAACAACGTTAGGTTTGAATGGGCACGGTACTCCCACGGTCAAATACGGTAGCGGTCACATTATGTTGGGGGTAGCCGCCCGGCGTCTTTTGAATTTGTGGAGACAGAAAATCTGCGATTTCCGTACGGCCCTTGAAGTGATGACACACGGTTGCCTTAGGGAGTCCCTGCGTCGGCCGTAGCGTATTGAAAAATACTAAGCAGACGCAAGGTAGCCGCAAGGTGCACGCAAAGCAGCCGAAGGGAGACCATACGGCGACCGTAGGGCCAGACTGATGCTACCGCTTCGCCCCTGGAGTATATAAAACGCAAGGCTACAGAATGCCCTACGTACGGTCGCCGTGGAATCGCTCTACGGCATGGATACGGCGTGTCTAATCGTTATGGCGAACCTAGAAATGAAAACAGTTATAACTTCGCGTTATAATCCCACGGCGACCCGTACGGCCTGTAAAGATAGGGATATGCCATAGGATGACCCTGAGGCCATCGCAGATTCTCTGCGGCCGCCGCAAGTATCTCTCGATTTCGAGGGCATACGGCCGCCGTATCCTAGCTGCAGAGGGAATGTAACCTAGGCATAACTAAAAAGCCTAGGATTACCTGTTTGACCTGTATTTATTGTTCAGACTGATTAATATTCATAGGTCCTCACCATGAACATTTTTAAAGCCGAGCTCTGTTCGTGCAATTTCATGGGGAAAGATCGTAGGATAATAACGGACAAAGTTTATTTAAGTAGTACACAAGAAGTTTCTTAAAATGACAGTTCGAAACGAAAGAAATTGACTCAGGTCGCCTAGATTGAGGTCAAATGCAGTGAAAAACAAAATTATAACATGGGACTACACGCATTATATGACATGAAAGTTTGGCCCTAAATTTACAGATATTTCTCATAATATTTGAATATGACGGCGTTTGACGAGAACTAGTTTTCAGGAGACACTTTCTGCGATTACCTTTTTCCAAAGTGACAGTCATGGAATGAGGAGGCTCACAAATGATATTTTCAGTTTTACCAGTAGTCAGCCTTCTATATGGAAGTTTCCTGGGGGCGGTTGTTCTACATGACGTCATTCTAAGCGTTGAGAGAGTTATAGATTTCGCGGTGATGCCGACACTTAGAATCAATAAAGTTGTTATATGATTCCCACATGCATAATATCCTGCAGTCAACATGAAGTAATCTATATGGATCTATATCTACTCCTATAGGGATTTCTTGTGAACCAACCGAAGTGAATGACGTCACGCATAGCTTCGTGCTATTACAGCATACCACCTATGAAGTACTTGTTGAGTTAAACCTGTTTTATTGACCACGTTTATTGGATAAACAACCTGTCTATATGATGACCTTAATTTTAGTTTCCCTTTTAATAGCATTGTTTCTCATTACGTAAAATAAAGAAACCAATACATAATTATACACCACCTGATAAAAGTTCTTTTATATTTATTTATACCTTTTACTGCACAGGAAAAATAACAAAATCTAGTTTGTGATAAAACAAATAAAAAAATGTGCCTCTCGTGTACGTATTGCTTTAGGTGCCGAGTTGGAACCCGATTAAGATTGTTGTTTTTAGTTAAACTTTTAATCTTTTCTTATTTGTTTCTCTTTCTTTTTTTGTATTTGTATTTGTATTTATTAACAGTTATTTCCTTCTCAACAGTACAATATGAAGCACAATGTATATATACACGATATATGTAACAATTATTTCAACATAGAGTATACAGTAAATACTTTCTAAGTACGCACTGTCTTCTTTCTTTCTCCTCTTTTCTTGTTTTTGTTCGTTCCGTCGATACCATTGTAACTCTTTGTTTTGTTATATATATTCATGTAAATATTACAAGCGTCTTAATATATGTATACGTATTAGCCCTATACACTCCTGTAGGGCAAACACCTTTCATGGACTCCACTTCAGTTCCAGTTAGTAAGTATCCCCATGCACCGTTCAAGGGAATCCTGTATCCATGGGGCGCGATGTGTACCTCTGTCACACCGACCATCCAACTACAATTCAACTCCAAACCCAAACGACTTTGGCATTCGGGGTAACGCAATATTTGTTCGGTCTATTCTCGGTCTGGTGTTGGTCTTTTTGGTGTGCCAGGGGCATTACCCCCTGATGGGCACGGAAGCAGGCGCCGCTATAAACAGCTTTGCAGGTGTTCAGCCTCGATTGCGTTCCTATCTCCATTCCCAATGCAAAAAGGCGTGGGCTTCCTTTGAATTTCAAATCAACTGAAATGAATCGCGCTCGGGCTTTACCGAATCTTACAAGAAAATGGAGACGGCATTACCGGTAGATCCTCTAAATCGACGCTGGTTTATTGGATGTGCAGCGGAGTTTTACTCAGTTTTACATAATTTACCATCACTTATCGGAATGTATGCACTTTTGTCAGCTCCAATTGCCGAACCCCCTGATCCGTTCCGCTTTCTCCGACTCTCTCAAGAAATTCATCTCCCTTATCTCTCTGCAAACGTTACTCCTGACCGACTCCAAACCGACCGACTCTTAGTCTTAGCCATTCGGGTAATGACATTTAATGGTCGGTCTGTGGTTTGTCTGATGCCAGTTGCAATGGTTTACATAGGTATATAGGACTAATAAAATAAAATAATGTATGATGTTCAAGTGTTGATTAAGCGTTTGGATGTATCTCTCTGCCTACATTGTTAGACACTCGGGAGGAACATTGTTAAAACTTGTTAGGCCATCCTAGGTAAACTACGAGGTATTACTACCAGTACTAGTATTAGTAGAAGAAGTAGTATTAGTAGTATTGAAGTAGTAGTAGAAGTAGTAGTAGTAGTAGTCGTAGCAGCAGTATTTGGTGTGTTATTATAATTATTATCATCATCATTTGTCGTCATATCAACAAAACTGATTCCCTTTCAATCTAAAATCTTTCTAGTGTGTGCATGCATCGTTCTTTGTGTCATTCTTTTTCTAAAGGTTTTGAAGATTTGACTGTAAATCATCAGATGTATTATTAGGCCTAAAATAAAAACTTTTTGTATTGCCCTTTGGGTGCCAAAACATGGGTCGGTCGGTCGGAAAAGTTTTTGTTTTGTTTTACTGTTGTTGTTTTTTGTCGCCCTCTTTGGGCCGATATTTTTCAGATTTGAATGTTTTTTGGTTTCTCCTTTTTTTTCCCGCCCTCTTTTGGCTGATATTTCTCAGTTTTTAATACTTTAATACATATGTTTCAACGTCATCATTCCATTGATATCTTTTTTCACATCATAATCATCTATGGTTTGCACGAGTGAGAATTTTGGAATAATTAGATTTTATGCATTCATATCCCATTGAAACAAACAAAATACAGTGTGTACATATTCTTTTATTCATTAATAAAAAAAATCTAAAAAAAGTTTTAAAAAAAAATGTTTTTAAAATGCCGACCGTAGATTTTCTAATTTTTGGGTAGGTCGCAAATGGCAATACGACAAGTTTTTATTTTAGGCCTTACCATTATTCCCAAGCGTAAAGGTTCATCCCTTTTCAGTATACATGTATGTTACATGGTTTCTATGGCAACGCTATAATGCTTTGATCTCTTCAAACAAAATAATTCTCAGAATATGCGTCGACTATAACTGACCAAAAAGGAGAGGCCACCCTATCCAAGTAGAAATCTTATCTTATTTTTCAGTGACGCTTTTTGTTTAAGTTCATGAATTTGTATTACCTTTATATCATTTGTCTCCTGTGTATCCCGTAGTCTCATTCGAGGTTAAATCGCAAAACATTCAAAAGGCATTTAAATCCAATGGTGCACATGATTACAATATTTTGAAAAGAAGTGGAAAAAAATATAAAGAAATATTTTATGTCTAATTTTGATTTTAAACCATGTCATTTTATTGTTTGGTATCGAATTTAATTCAAAGAAGAAAAAAGATGTTGATATTTTTTTGAATTATGCCTTTTTACTATTTACAAAAGCTTTGTTGGAAAAGAAATTTAAAAGAAAAGAACAAGACAGAGACTTCTTCATATTTTGTTTTACCTCTTAAATTATCGTTTACAGATAGAAGAAAATATTTCATGTAGAAAACCTTGTATATCCCTCCAGAAATGGAGGCAAATGCTGAAAATGTATATATTGTTACAATAGAATAAAGAAGACCAGAAATAGTTATTTTACAACAACAACAAAATTTAAAACATCAATGTCAATTTTATTACACACTACATGGAGAAAAGCATTGAGAATATACGCATCGATTTGTATCATTTACATTATATTGTAAACATTACACGTCCGTCTACGGACTATGAGAGTAGCAGATGTTAACTAAAATCCTTCAATCAATCAATGTCAGTAAAAGGTATGACGCTTCGAAAAGTTGGTGCACGTTTAGGAAGAGGCTTTATGTTGTCAAAGATAGTAAGTTTTTATTCATTCATTCATTCATTCATTTCGGTTTTATTGTGTTAAAATTCCATGTTAAAACAGTCAGGAGACTGATACAAACAAAGATTACAAAGCTCAAAGAAATAAGGAGAAATTAAAAATACATGTACATCAATATAGAGGGTTTGGGTTCGGATTTTTCATAGGTTATGGTTAGGGATAGATATTGTAGGGCCATGATGAATGATAGGAATTAGATAGCAATTGTATCAAAACTGTCATGCAAATGAATAAAGTCCATTTTGTGAGCGTCGAGTGGGGGAAATGCCGTGAAGGAAACAGGGAAGGAAACATATTGCTTAGTAGGGAAAAGGCGTATAGAAAATCAATTAACTATCCATATTGTTGTATTTCGTTACTAATTACTTTGTATAATACCGTGGTTGGCCATCCTTCAAAACTACATGAATAACTATAGAATGGCGTTGTTCAACCTTTTTATAGTAACGTCACCCTATAGAGAAATAAACGCTCTGTTTGCGAAAAAAATAAATTCGCAAAGAAAAACTATTTGCGCCAATGAAAACTGATTGCGAACTTTCTTGCAACCTTTTACGAACCATGACGAAGCCCCAAATTCGCTACGTTCGCAAGCATTCGCCGCTCAGTGAGTGAGTGAGATACACCTTACAGCAAAGGAGTTGCAAATACATTTATGAGTTTCGACGGAAACGCCGGAGGAACGGACCACTTTTTCTTATAAAAACACAACCTACGTTACATGTTAACGTTATTGAACCTTCAAACCTGTATTTAGTTTTGCTTTTACATCTAATCCACCTGCATTTATCTTCTTAGTTCTCCTTCTCTTATATTCCTTCTATTGTCTAAGACAGTGATGTTTACAGAAATGCGTTTCTAAGGAAAACCCCTCTGAACGGAACAAAGCAGAGTAAATATCTTGACATTTCATTCACGCAATGTCCTCTTTATAAAACGAAGCCCAGGGCTAGAATTATATTCAATTCTGTTTCTTTATTTTACCTTGTTCAATGATTTGAATATGATTTATCTTACAAGAAATCGCAAATACATTAGGACGTTTCAACGTAGAGCCCTTAGGATTGGATTATATAGACAGGCAATATTATGTTTATTTTAAATGTTTTATTCAACTGACATACTTCATATTTAAAACTCTAGGTGAGTTAGATTATCGATTACAGCGTGAAAGATATTTCTGGAAAACGTTTTGGAGTTGTTTATTTTTATGGTTGACAAGAATTTGAATTTACAAATACCGTGAAATTTTTGGAATCTTGAAAATGATATCATAAATTGACTCAAGCTTGCTCAAAGTCACGTGCACCGCACACTCTTGTATATATTGGACTACACACATGGAGCAAGAAAGTTTGGTTTAAAGCTTATCTGCCATAGTTTACAGGAGGGATTAGAGCGCTCTGCAAGGTCACTGGACAGGTGGTTATCTCATCAACTCAGCTCTCAGTTAACAGAAGAAAAAGAGGATCATGGGGGACCAATTAATGGTCACCGATTAGGCTTTGGTTGTTATATAGAGGGCGCAAGTAGCTACAAGTAGTGCAGTGGGCCTTTAAACTTTCAGACAACTATATAGTCATAAATGGAATATAGGTTCAATTTAAGAGCAATCCTTCTTAGGGACATTTCTTTATCATGTTTTTGTTTTTTTTAAGAATGAGAAAGCTTACAATTGTTTTATTTCAATTAACCATAATTCAACTTTCCATTTATAATGGTATTTTTACGTTAATGCATCTGACTCAGCCTGGCGTACCTTCCTCTATGCACATATGTCGTTAACGTCTACTGTGTCAATCCCGGTGTCCATGTGTCAATCATAAACTGTAAACGTTGAAATGGAATCCCCTTAGGGTTAGAAATTACAAAAAGGGCTCTTACTGTCCTATTCCCTAGATAATTATGCAAGTGCTTCTCAATGCGTTTATCAAAGGAAGAAACACGAACACTCTTCATCGTGTGTTGACCTTCTCATGACTCTTTTTTTTTTGTTTCAAGAGCTTTTAAGAGAAGCGTTGATCGGCCTTCTAGGTCCATTAGTCTATTCTTTCCCCTTCTTCTTCTTGAAAACGTGATTTCGTTTCCATGGCATCGTAGGGCATCGCATGGACATAGAGACTGACAGAAGAGAGGGGGGGGGGTATAGTTTGTTTGCCCGAGGTCAACCATTTTTGATCCAAAGGTGCGATGAATTTATAGAGAGTAATTTGTCCTCTTTGTCTCTGTTCTATTTTTTTTTCTTTCTTTCTCTTTCTCTCTTTCTTTCTCTTTCTCTCTCTCTCTCTCTCTTTTGTAGAGGTGTCGTGGTCGAGTGCATATGTCACCGGACTGTGGATTACAAGGTCCGCGGTTCAAGTCCTTTGGCAAGACATTGATCTACATCTGCCACTCTCCATCCAGGTGTTAAAATGGGTACCCGGTAGGATGCGAAAGTTAATGTGGTTGGATTAGCAAGTGGCGCTTGTAAAATGGCGACTAGCTGGAATGCTCCCCAGGGAGTGGAAAATGTGCATGCATTGTGTTGCGGGTAAGCCTGAATCCGATGACCGGGGTAATAATATGTACCGCGCCTAGAAACAAAGTTTTAGGCGCATTATAAATGTGAGCTATTATTATTATTATTATTAACACAAACACACACAACACACACGCACACACATCCACTCATTTTTATTCTCTTACTCGTCTATACTAAACGCAAACAAGTCCACAGGACCTCTTTCCCTTTCTCTCACCCTCTTTTACTCTAGAGCTCTGCCTCCTCCCCCACCCCTCTCTCCCTCTATTTGCCTCTCTATTTTCTTTCCTTCCAGTCGCTTTCCGTCACTCTCTCTTTATCACACACACACACACACGCACACACATCCACACATTTTATTCTTTTTCCCGCCTATCGATACTAAACGCAAAGAGGTCCACATGACATCTTCCCTTTCTCTCACCCTCTTTTACTCTAGAGCTCTGCCTCCTCCCCTATCCCCTCTCTCCCTCTCTCTGCCTCTCTTTTTCATTTTCTTCCAGTTTCTTTCCATCACTCTCTCTTTATCACATACACATACACACGCACACCCACGCGCTATTCCTCCCTATCACTCATTCCCACCCACCCACCTCGTTGGGAACAAAGGAAAAGATGCGTTGTATTTGAGTTGCCTCATACGGTTGAAAAAACTACAAGGACTTTGATCTTACACTGATTCTGTAAGCACTTTCTTCATTTGTCCCAGTAGTATCTAAGTCCATTTGGAATGAATAATATAATTTTTTAAATGTCAAGGAACCTTGCAGAAATGTCATCTTAAGATCCATTAATAAAAACCCAGAAAAAACGAAGTGACTAAAAGTGGAATCACATTCACACGCTTTATTCATTTATTCTTTACTCGCTTCCAAGCTGATTTTTTTCTAATTTATCATGTAGGATTGTACTATAGTCCAATAAGAAATTAAGGTTTCGTAGAACACATAGTGACAATTTGTAATGGAAAATACTTCATTTAGTTGTGTTAAATTAGTTTAAAAGGAGATACTTTTTTGTTCAGAAGAATGATGTCCATCCTATATATTATAATGGTTAAATTATTAAGTTGAATCATGTTTAAGCAATTAATTCACTTTTACTTACGTCATAAAGTGATGTGCTTTCATTTGTATTTTCTCAAAAATAAAACGAAGTCACCTTATACCTCATGGACCAAAATTCATAATCTGTAAAAAAAAAAATACACTGCTATTATTGTTTAAGTTCAAATTCGTAAGGCGCAATTGAGTGTTTCATTTATATTCAGGTCCCTCGGCGCAATTTTCGTCGTAATTAATAATAAAACAAAACAATAATGTTCAACCGCGCTTAACGCTTTTAAATGAGAACAAATTTACATATTTTTTATATGTATTTCTTCTTTCTGGAAAGCACCGATCCCTCCTGTTTCCAATTAAGATCTTATTCGATATTTTCAGCGGCGTGTGTTATTAAGTCTAAAATAGAAAACTGCTTTAAAAAAATGAAGAAAACGTAATTTGCAACTATTTTGCATGCTGCCTGAGTAATATTCTGACGAAAGAAAGCCAAATAAACTATTTACGAAGGTTATGAAGATGCTCTTACTCGGCCAAACAAGTTGAGGGAGCTACTATAATTTGGGGTATTATATTGGTCACAAAGAAGTTGCTTTGTACCAATGTTTCATGGATTTTATTTTGTTGAATGGAAGAATAGTATCCAAATTAAAGCTTTAAAGAGACTATTCTGCATATCAGAAGATTCATTCATGTTCCAAATTTAGCACAAAACAAATATTGTTGAAATTTTTTTTTTTCTTCCGTAATTGGGTTTTATCCGAATATTCGGAGATGATAAACTTTTACGAGTCAAAGAAAAGCTTTGATATATTTTCACGAGGAAGAAAATGTAATCACCTGAATTCTAGTTGGAATTACTGTATGTGAGAAAAGGGGGGAATAAGAGAATGTCATTAAGAGAGTGATGACCCCCCCCCCCCCAAAAAAAAGCATCTAAGAGAAGAATGTGATCATAGACCAGGGGCCCGTTTCATAAAGCATTTATCGTAGCGGTAAATTTCAGTTTCTGCGGTAAATTTGGAAGCAGCGGCAACTTTCCGTTTCATAAAACCTTACGGTTGAAAAAACTGCGGTTAGTGGTAATTTTAACGGTAACATTTACCGCAGCTCCTTGAGGTGCGGTAAGTGTTGTTATTGCTATATTTTTTCCATAGACCTGTGTACTAAAGTGTTCAAATAAAGCAATTTTTAACATATCCCATAGGCTGGTGTACAAATTTAATACATTATGCCATTCTTTTCACTAATGAACTTCACATTATTCAACATCCATGTCGTTCAAACAAATGTTGTGAAATAAAAATGTTGACCTATGTGATGCGGAAATATCTCGGTTGCTATCAAGCTTTGGTATGTGTAATGACTTCCTAAATAAAAAGATTGATGAAGAGATGGATTTCATATTGAAAGTCAATGGTTTGTGACGGGATTCCAAAGAACATGTATATTTAAGATCCAATTCGCCCTTTGATATCATATTAACTTGATTAATTTGTGCGATTCACCCGCAAAAAATCGCAATCATTCTAGCTTAATGTCGACATTTGAAATACGAGACGTCGATTTATTCGATCTGTTCGTCCTCTTCCTCATTATTCCTTTCTTCTACACCCCCCCCCCCCACCCCACCTTTTTTGCCTCTCATTCTTTCCCTTTCTTTCTCCTTCGTTCTTGCTTTACCCTCTCTATTAATTGCACTATTTCCTCGTCTGTCTCCCCTCCGATTCCCTTTTCCTATTCCACTTTATCTGTCATCCTTATCTCTCTCCCTCATTTATACTCAGCCCTCTTCTACTTGATCCTCTCTTCTCTCTTTTTAGCTGACTCTAGCTGTGTTAAAAATTAGACTAGCGGATCATGATCAAGTATCAGCGGTTTTGGCGTGCGTCATTTTTGTCAATATTTTTATTTGCATTTACTTCATCATGACAGACTGTTCCTTTTATAACCTGAGCTTTTATTTATTTGGAAGATTATTTGTATTTATGAGATTTTCTATTTCCTCAATACCAGAGATAGTATATGTAATCAAAATGATGCAATTAACATCATACTGACTTTACATCACATTCAGAATAATCAAAATAAAATACAAAAGTATAATTCTTAAGTCACAGCAATTGCTTATCAAAGCAACTCTTTAATACATTTCCTCATTCGTTTAGAACAATCATAGTAATAACAATATTGATAAAGTACTTAGTCATTCTATGTTCATTTCTTTTCTTTCAAAAACACTTTATCTGTTGAAGTAAACAAAATAAATAAATGCTTGCACATGAAATATTATAATCTGTCAATAAAAAAAATAGGATACAGTATTAATTCTGAAAAGAGAAAAACTCTCCCCAGAGAGAGAGAGCGAAAAGATGCTTATTCTGAGATGATCGGTAATTTTAATGATCGCAAACAGTGTTATCACAGTGTTTATGAAATTAAAATCATAGGCATTTGATTAACTTCATTTTTATCAACATAATCAGTAAATTTACTGTGGTACCTCATAAACACAAAATGTGTGTTTGAGCACAATTTTCCAACAAAATACGAATCGTTGCATTTCATTATTTCGGTGAAATGTCCCAATCAATCAAAACGGTATCTGTATCTCCCCTATGAAATTGAATATGCTCTTGGGGCCAAGGTTCGTCACCTAATACTGTAAAATACAGAGATGACAGGTCTGTAGGGTGTAATATAGAAGCGGTGTATGAGAGTAAATACTGCAAGCTTGTGTTACATGTTCTACATTAAGCTCCAAGCCAATGCGGTCACAAAATATTTTCGAGTTCCCCCCGTATCCATGCATGCTCTTGATTAATGTGAAAATGGGGCAAGAGGGGGAGTCAAAAAGCTTCCATGGAGAAATGAGATGGTTTCATTTATGCTAAAATATGATGACCCCAATCAAAAGGACTGAAAATTGTGCAGTGCAAATAGACACCGTATTTCGGTTGGCGTGTATCGTTAAATAATGTTTTCTAATTCCTTTTACTCTTGAACATTGAGAAGCTTGTGCCGAGAAATAAATTGAACCTTGATATATTTTCTAGCTACGGTTTATTGTGTAATAATACATTACATTTTTTTCTTCTATTGAGACGTGTTACTTTGACGTTATACGATATGGCAAAGAAGCAAAGATTTTAATAATACCATAACTTTATTTAAGGTCAAGTAAAATTTTTTTTTTTTTTTTAAGTAACAACAGCTCAATTTGATGGTATTATGTATGGTTGATTTCATTTGTTTATTTATTCAACCAAGGTGTTGTTCTTATAATAAAGGAGATAATAATTATACGCATTGTAAAACGGCAAACTTTCAAACATGTTACAAATCATCGTTTCCCAAAAATAAAATATAATTTGATCTACGTATATACTATCATGCCGCTCAAAGACAGCGGTATTGATATTGAGGTCAATTTCAATCGCTTGCTTTCGTCCCACGGTCCCTTATCCTTACAAGAAAACAGACAACTGGGGGATTTCCAGCACTAAGCTCTAAATAGATCACGCCGTATTAGAATTGCATAAACAGTAGACCCTCCGCTCGACTTTTCAAATCAAGAGCGGAAGCCGCGTTTCTGCCACCGGCTGCAGCTACAAAAGCATTATCAAGAGACACAATGTACCATCCTCAAATCAGCAACTCCGATAAAATAGCCCCCGACGGGCCTCCTAACTTCATTCATGCTATTCATCAATGTTCGGTGTTTGAGAGCGCTACTGGCATCGAGTCCCAGTCGTACGTAAATCTATCGGCCATCAAATCAAATCCATCATTTTACTTTTGTCTCGTTCTATTCTCCCTCCAAGCTCCGATTCCCAGTCCAGCAATAAACCTGCTTCTTTTTTTTTTGGTCACAAATCGATGAAAAGGAGAAGCATCGAATCGAAAAGTCTATAAGCCGGTCAAATAAAAGCCAACGAGGGAAGTATCGGTGTTGTATAAGTATAGTTGTATGTTGAAGCGAATTATTTACGTAAACGTTGATGATAATTTGCATCGTATGGTTCCGAATTCTGACGGAATTACAAGTGGAACGCTAGTATCCATGAGTGGTTATTACATTATTTTTTAACGAAACAAATTCATTTAAGGCCCTTTCCGACATGAAGCGAATAGCCGTGGCGTGTTTTTTTACAGCGTACAAATGAGTTGCAACTGCACGCAAAGGTCGAACGCATATTCAGTTAGCTCTATGGTATAAGATACATCAATGTGAACCGTACTATATTTTGCTCATTAAAGGAAACCAAAGCAACGCGGTTTACCGCTTAATTCCAGATTGAGACTTTACAAGTATCAATGAAACCTAATTTTTGTGTGGTATATTAAAAGAGTTTATATTTAACGTCTGGCTGTATTAAAGCATTCAAATGTTATTTTTAAAACAACAAAATATGGACAATTCAAATTGAGACTACGAAAAGAGCAAACCTTACTAGACTCTACGTCAATAATTGATGAAAGAAATCGAATTGTTTTTACGTAAAAAAGAACGTCCATACAGACATTTCCAAACAGTGAATATTTACTTTTATTTCTCAGTCTCATTCACGTTGAAACATCGATTGAAATGTGGGGCTGGATAAATAAAATGACTATTAATTGTTAATAAAAAACCTTCGCTTTTCTTTTCTTCCAATAAACAAGGACGGCACTCTGTTTTTAGCCTAAGTTGTATAACCAGTTACGTCTTTCCTTTCCATCGGTTTTTATGTCTATTTTGTTTATTCACCGGCATCTTAAGCACACGACATCCTGTTTAGTATCAGTATAGGTTAAGTGAATCTGCGAATCAATGCCATTTTATAAACAAGTCAAAATTTGAGTAGAAACCTCCCCCAAGGGATCGATTTTCTTAGTAGAATGGACGGTTGTCAGGTTCCCGATTAATTGATTAACAAAGAAATACATACATCTGCTTGTCATAACCCTCTCTCTCTCTCTCTGAAATATTATCTCTGTCTATTTTCATATTTTTATGTTTAATAGATTTCTTCCCACCCACCTATTTCTCTTTCCTGCTGGTATTTTCTCTTAAATCAATTGCAAAACCATGATATATTCAGAATTATTTATCTGTTTCTCAGTTTGAATACAAATTAATGAATATATCTATGTTGATGATTCATTTTTATTGCAGAATCCTTGTACAATAGTCGATGCTTAGGGTTAAGCTTTCTCTGTTGAATTGAATTTAATTATTTATCACAAACAACCCGACAGGCAGCTCAAGACTGATAATTTCCTGTTTTTTACAAAATAATAATTAATTATTTACGTTATGATTAAACCACAAGAATACAAAAGTAATACAATAAGGGGTAGCATCATTCAAGAAAAACACCATTAATATGAGATTTAGATATGTACTCAAGTTGTGGGTGCGTAGTGGGTGCGTAGCTAACCGCAGAAATTTAGATAATTGCTAATTCATTAATTAATAGCTAATTAATGATTAACTTAACATTGAAGACAATTATAGTACCGTTGATTCCAACATTGCCACTGCAGACCCCCCCCCCCCTCCCCTTCTCCACTTTAAAAAAAAGAACTGCTCGAGAAACAAGTGACAACGGAAGTAAGATTACTCTTGTAAGCTTATGCCTCAGGATTCACATTAAGAATTCACTATAAGAATTCAGCGTCCTTGTCAGCTGTTTTTTTTTTTATTATAAGCTTGCCCTAAATGTTATTGTGTATTCATTATTGCCTTATTTGCGCAAGTCATGGAGCTTGTAATGACTATACATGTCTCACACAAGGAGACTTAATTTTAACCCTTCATCTTTTGGAGTAAATGATGATTTACTTGAATTATGCATGGAATTTTTCTCTGCCTCGGGTAATGCTCACGTAAAGAGAGGATTTAGATTTTCTAAACATCATAAAGACTTTGTATAGTTCCTTGAGTAATATCATAGTGGAAAATGTCTCCCGAAATGGCATGCTCTTAAGGTACTCTATTACAAGGATAATAGCCTAAAAGGTCTGGAGTATACATTTGTGTGTAGTCCCATATACTCACTTAAAGGAACATCGAGTTCATTTGCCTTTAGACAGTTCTTTTCATGTGATTGCATCACCAGTACCCAAATATATCTTCAAACAATGATAAGATATTTCAAAGATACCCTTTATTTTCCCCTCTTATTTTAATGTATCTTACGCAGTCCATTCCATTTTTCATTATCTCCGTTGCTGTCGTGATCATGGTGAAGTTTGAAGTTATGAAGTCGGCTAGTGTAAGAAATTGACTGCGGAGAAAGTGTCGCCGGAAGATGCGTTGTATTAACCAATGTTAACTGAGAACCACGTGCCCGACTGATGTAATTAATAATGATAATACACGTAATACTTTTTTACAGCGCATTACCCTTAATATACAGTCCCTATGCGCTTAACACAGTATTGCATGAAGTTGTTTAGCCAATCATAATCTTACTCTACAACATAATTGCAACCAACATATATATATATATATATATATATATAAACTGACAAATGAAAATGTCTGTAAACGAAAAATCAAGAAAAACCTGGGTTGTTTACGGGTGTTAATTCAACCGATGCAATCTTTTTTGTTCTCTCGCATCTACTCCTTGTATGGATATTTGACGCTACAAGCTTCTTCTGCATATATAAACAAAATCCTGTTGTTATTTCATTTAAAACAATGTTCAATATTCCTTCAAATTCGTTATAATTCTTTAGAATTCGAATTACTTTTACTTTACATAATTTTGTTCCCTAAATTGAATACTCGAAACTAACCGAGAGTAATCAAAACATGCATTGTGTTTCACATCGTTCTGTTATGTAGATCACGCCATTATTTTGATCTCAGCTGCGCTAACCATTCAAATGATGAGCAACAGGCTTAACGAGCCTACTCTTCCGTTGTTTTGCATCATTTTTCAACAATAAGAAAACATTTCTCAAGGCTTGACTTTAATGCGTGATTTACCTAGTTTTAGCTTGGTTATTAGGCCTACTCTTTGTTTTTGATTGTGTTGCTGTTTACATAAGTCCACCCTAGGGCGTAATAGTACATGTATATTGCAAGTCAGATATTAAGGACACCTTATCACTGATAATAAAAAAGAAAAGTATATCCCTGTTAAGATATGTGTCAGCTTTATATCCCCAAACGGGAAGAGTTGATACTTAAGCTTTTAATTCGCTTTTAATCAAGTCATTTACATATAGATCATAATTGCAAACGCCTCTGTCTAAATGCATCTTTTTTTTTACCTATGGGGCGCTAGAGAGATGGGTGCCACCAGAGCAATGTATACACAGAGTTTGGCCAACTTGGTTCCAGTTGCTCGCCGCATGACTTATATTCTTTAATTTGATTTGTGCTTGCACAACACGGAAGTGTTCGCCATATTGATATTGTGCCTAGCTCGAACCGGGTTGGCCTAACTCTCCTAAGTTTGTGGCACCAATGCCACGGGGTGTATCCTCTTAAAAAAAAATAATGCAAGCTTTAAGTGTAGACTTCTTCTAGGCAATTGTAAATAAATGAGTTGATAAAAAATCTTCCTTGAGCTTCTTAGCAGATTATGCTTAACTCAGCTGCAAATTTGGCCTATGCGATCGAAAATTTCTGCTTACGTGTTTACTTTTTAGACGCTTCGGCTGTATTCAGGAAGTTACGCCAGTTACCCACGAGGCATCAGTTCTATTGCTAATTACCAGCGCTGCCCCAATCAAAACTACGAAGGCTTTTAGCACATGTACAATTGATTTAACGCAAACCATGTGCAGTTTATTTTGCATTCACTTTGTTTAGAAGATACATTTCACAATTGGCGCGTCGAAGACGCCGCCAGTAACTGACGCAACCTTGCGTTAGGTAATGGCGCTATGTGTGCAAAGCGCATAGAACAACTTTAGAATATACACTCCCCTCACACGTAAATATCTACACCCACGTATGTTGAAATCTTATCCAAGGAGTCGGGCCCCTGTCTGCTTATTCAGATTCTAAACAAACGCAGTATAATTCATCGCTGAAATTTGATAATGGGAAGATAATATGAAGCGATTGAACAACTTCGGTTTCAAACAGTCATCTGTAACCTGTTTATGCGCAGATATTTTGACAGATGCCCGCATGAGAAAAGACATTTGCATGATTATGGATAATAAACTGGCCCATGAGGCAATATCTAGTCGAGGGGAAACTATATGATATATTGCCCCTGCATGAATCTATGGAGACATGCAAGATGAGAGTGAATGACATACTAAAATGAATGTTGATCGAGTACGAAGGGAGGGAGAGAGAGAGAAAGAGAGAGAGAGAGAGAGAGAGAGAGAGAGAGCGAGGAGGGGGGAATAGAATGTGAAACATGTTGAAAAAGAGTATGATGCATTGCTTCCCGTACAGTTGTTGTTGTTGTGTTTTGGTTTATTGGCGATTAGTCAGTAATTTGACTATTGTCACCAAAACGGCACGTGTTATATACAGACATGAAAGATGGTGGGAGGGAAAGAAAAAGACGAAAAGAAATAATAATAGCTCGGTACGATAATGCTAGAGGACATGATAATGAGATTGGGGGAGGGGGGATCATTACTGTCTAATAACAAGCTGTTAAACAAAACATTACATAGGTATGAACGTGGGCATGTTGTTTTATGTCTTCTGAATTCGAAATTTTATCCGGCTAAATCCCGCAGAACGAGATTAAATCTATCTCTAATCTGACTTTATCGCACGGAGTAAAATTTCCTCCCTGAAAGTTTTCTTATGAACGGGAATAACCCAAGTTCCCAACTATGCAACGATATTTAGCGAACCAATGACTTTTGAAGGGGCATTTGCCAATTCACATGTGTGTGCTACGAAATTCGGCGGCTCGCGTCCTCGTTTATTTGTATTGGATAAGGGGCAATCACCTTAAAAACATATTCACCTAAACCATGACCCAACCCTAGCCTGTCCTCCTTATATGCAGTGGCAATAACCAGACATATATCCAAAGATTTAATACGCATATTATCATGTATATGATTCCAATATCACATGGGAGGATGGACCGGCTTCCTAAAATATGGTGGGGGTACGTGGGTGAAAGAAGAGCATGGGGTAAGTCATAATATGGGAATTGGCTATATAATGGAGAGACGCGCGCCTCATAGGACCGCCCCCGTCGCTTTTTGTTACATTTGCCCAACTCGCAGTATCCGCCCTTGTCCTGCATTTTAGAAGAGTGTAAAGGAGAATGAAATTGAAGTATAGGAGTGGAAAGTGGGAGAGACAGAGGAAGAAAAAGAAAGAGAGAGAGAGATAGAGAAGAAGGAAGGGAGTGACTGTATGAGGGTGAGAGAGGGAGAGAGAGAGTTAGATAATATTCTGAGGAAAAAAACACATTTACGTCATGGGAGTCTCAAAAAATTGGATTATTTTATCTTGCTCTTTGCCGATATACTGCTACAAGAGCATATTCACATAAAAGACAAAGAGAGATAAAGATAGTGAGAAAGAGAGATAGAGAGAGAGAGAGAGAGAAATAGAGAGCGATTTGGAGGAAAAGATCAATATTGACAGGGAGTTGTACATGCCTTTATCCTCCAAGATGATTTATTATGTTCTTCTCTCACGTAATTGCACTCTGCTCTCTTCTTTAGATATGAACCTAGTCTGATTTCACACCTATCCTATAGGAGGCGTGATAGCTCAGTTGGTAGAGCAGCGGTCTCGTAATCAGGTGACCCGGGTTCGATACCAAGGCGATGCGCTAGTGCCCTTTGGTAAGGCATTAATCCTTAATACCAGGTCCCTCGGAGAGGACTTAAAGCGGTATGCCGTCTGGTTGCTTACTTCCAAGCATTTATGCTTTCTTAGCAGTCAGATTAAAAATAACCATCACATCACAGAATGAATGATCAGATACAGATAGAGAGAGAGAGAGAGAGATGGGGGAACAAATCAATATTGACAGGAAATTGTAGATGCTTTTATCCTACAAGATGATTTATTATGTTCTTCTCTCACGTAATGGCACTCTGCTATCTTCTTTAGATATGAACCTAGTCTGACTTCACACATATGATGTTATAGGAGGCGCGATAGCTCAGTCGGTAGAGCAGTGGTCTCGTAATCCGGTGACCCGGGTTCGAAACCAAGTCGATGCGCTAGTACCCTTTGGTAAGGCATTAATCCTTATTACCAGGTCCCTCCGAGAGGACCTAAAGCCGTCGGCCGTCTGGCTGCTTACTAACAAGCATTTATACTTTCTTAGCAGCCAGGTAAAATAACCACCACACCACATGTTATACATTAGTGTAAAGTATGATTTACCCAAAATGAACTCTTCAAGAATCAGTGTTAGTTGATGATTTGATATCAAGTGAAATGTAATAATGTATGCATTCTCTCCATACATCCTGTCATTGACACACTGCTTTATCTGGGTTAGACATGAATACAGTCCCATATCATTCTTGCAACATTATTCCACATTATACGATTCGCATATAACATGATCGGTCATAGGAATCAGTCGGCCCTTCCCCTCTTGTCTTTAGATGCAAACAAGTAAACAGAAGATAAATTTGTTCCCCTGATTATATTTGGGCAATCGCCCAATTTTCTCACCCAAAATGCACCTGAAAATGTACTACTTTGTTTCTACTTGCCTGATCAGGAATACTTTCAGTGAATTATATATTATCTGAAAGTGCGATAACCGTTCTTGTGTTTGCTATTGTGTTTGTTTGCTTATTGCTTTTGATTCTGCTTATCCAACAATTTTGGATTCATGCTCCCCCTACCCCTGTTTTTCGTTTTTTACAAAACCCTGGATCCGCCCCTGACATGAATGCCTACTCATGGAAGGTCTACCTACCTGTTGTTCCCGTGAATCAATACATTGACGGATGCCTTCTTGCATCAGATATGAACATAGTCACGTTCCTCGGAAGAATTCTTTATTCTGAACTAAAAAATAACGATGCCAAGGTGAGACACAGTTGCAAATTACGATGTATATATCAGTATTGGAACGTAAACAAGGTATGAAATGAATGCAATGTATACAGGAACTATCAAATACGATTGCAAATATACTACGATCTCAGTTTAGATAAGGTTGGGATCTGGTATAGCGGTAAAATTAAATAGTTCACGAGGTGGGTTTTGGTTTAATCTCTTAATTTACATTTTGAATAATATTAATTTTTCCATGATGACCTGGAAACAATTGCACTTTAAATTTCTATTTTGTCAGGTGGTTTACTGATTTGATTAAACATACTGAACATAGCAGCTCGTAGGCTGAATTACATTCAGCTTACAATAATGGCTACAAATACTTAAGTTTTTGTACCACAATTCGATGCGACATGTGTGTACTGTCCCACATACAAATGTATGGGTGTAGTACTTTTTCACTGTTGGCGGTAATAAGAACGATTGGGTCAACTTCTTTACCTTTTTGATGAATATTTCACAATTCACAATGCGTTCACAAGACTTTTACTCAGCCTTTTAGCTTTTAAAGTCAGATTTACAAATTGACAATAAGTGGACCTCATTATGTATGCCCGCGTTTCTTTAAAAAAAAATTGCTTGCTGTTTACGGTGTACGCCGAGAGAATGACAAATTCAAACATAGCTAGTATAGGGAAAAGGGGGGTAATGGTGATTTTAATGCCATTTCTTTCCCGTCACGCATCAGATACTCATCGTTATGACTTCGGTGTTGGATGAGATTAGGTTGGATTAATAAGATTGGACATCGGGTATATAGGGGGAGTATTGCGAATTAATGGTCACCGTGTTAGGCAAGACAG
Organism: Strongylocentrotus purpuratus; assembly: GCF_000002235.5. NCBI lineage: Eukaryota > Metazoa > Echinodermata > Echinoidea > Camarodonta > Strongylocentrotidae > Strongylocentrotus > Strongylocentrotus purpuratus. Next base: position 20,389,789 of record NW_022145607.1, on the reverse strand, counting down.
GAAAGAAGTGGGATGTGGGAGGAAAGAGAAGGACCCCCTCCCTGGGGAAATATTCTGTCTTCTCAATAATCGAGTCATGCTAGAATATAATGATCGTTGGATATTAAAGCACTGTATTAGTGACGATGTCATACTCGGTAAACATGAAGAAGACCAGTCGTAAATTAGACGATGTCCATGGAATATCAATGAACATGATGAGAGAGATCAAGAAGAACAAGAAGAAAGAGAGAAACAAATGAAAAAGAAGAAGAAGAAGAAAAAAGGGGGGAGAAAAGAAAATGAAGAACGAAAAGAAAACTAAGAAAAATATCAAAATGAAAGAAAATCTCTTTAATCACAGGATATCGCATTGAAAACACAATATTAATTATACTGGCCGAAAAAAACGTCTTTCCATCTACCCGTAAACACAGTTAACCTCTAGACAGCACAAAATGTGAGAAAAACGACAAAACTACATGAATCGCAAGAGGTAAACAAATCATGAAAATTTAATTTAAAAGTAACCTTCGGTCTAGGAGTCATAACGATGTTTGCTGATGGAAGAAACGCCTTCCATGAAGTAATGAGAATGTATACATTGAACGAGTTTGAAGCTTGTTATTGGATATCACGAGAAGATCTTTGTCAGACGAGAGAGAGAGAAAGAGACGGAAAGAGAGAGAAAGAGAGAAAGAGAAAGAGAGAGAGAGCGAGCGCGAGAGAGACAGAGACAGAGACAGAGAGGGGGAGGGAGGTCCGCAATAAAATTGAAAGGGAATCATCAGAATGTGTTCATTTGATCAAATTTACATGGTTTAACGGCGCCAGTTTTTTTAAAAATTTAATCGTAATGATAACATATTTTTGTTGTTTTTGTTGTTGTACAATGCCAATGAGACAATATAAATTCTTGTTAATAATAATAATAGTGGGTTCTTGTGTAGCGCTTATGTCTGTCAGACTTGACACTCCTGGTACTCCCGATTACCAGGTACACCCTATTATTAAATACAGAAATGGCTTGTACTATGTTTGCATGTTTGTATGCTTCAAAATGCACTGGTAATGAGTATGGACACGTTTAACGAACCCGAAGCTTCTTATTAGATTTACACGAGATTATAAGTTGCCAGACAAGATTAGGAAGAGGTCTGGGATTTAAAGGTAGTCATCAGATATGTTTCATATTGTCGAACTTGGGGCACAATGACATCAATTTTTGTCAGAATTCCATCGATTTGATTGTGTAGACATGGTATTTTCGTTTTTTTTAAATGCCATTGGGACGTTATCCCTTCTTATTCGGTTAAATGTAATTTTTATTCAGAGATGTGTTTGTTTGTTTACTGTTTGTTTGTTTGTTTATTTCTAAAAGCATTGGTAATGAGGGTGCTTTGCGGACATGGCATGAGGTGATTGTGTAATATTCATAGTTACCACCCACTGGCATGAGTACCTATAATGAAAATCAAAAGGAACTAAAATTAGGGTGATCACACTGCCTGTGCAAACAGTCTGCCCCGCGAACACACACACACAACAGCATTCAGTTGGTAGAAATAGCATTTTTTGTAAATGTATTTAAAAATAATTATAAAAAAATTAAATTTTTATTTCACATATATTTCAAGCATACCTTTAACTACAATTCTGTGTAGTTTCATTTTTATAGGCATGTGGGAAATATGTTAATTATTTAATTAGAATATTGTCTTTTCAGCGATGTGTGACATGGCCCGCTGATCGCCCATTGACTCGCGCTGCTCATTCTGCGTGGTGAAAAAGCACCTCAATGTATAAAACTCCCCTACAAAAATGCAACATCCTCATGTGTTTCACTCATTAAATCAATTTGTTATTTTACACTCAAGGTACCCACAACTGTACTGGGATCACCAAAGTTTTCTCTGAAATTCAGTCCCTGTGGAATGTTATGGCCTGTTGAATGGTTTCTCGGAAAATCGTCATAAATCCTCAAATCTGACATTTAAAAATATATATTTATATATACTGTGATGTAGCTGAAAGTCTGCAGATTCTTATCATGTGAAACATATGAGGTAATAGCTGTAACGGTGATCCAAGTAATTTCCATCGCCATATTTTATTGGCATTGCAAAAATATTTGGAATTCAATGTTAATATTTGGTGTAAATATGATCTACGAATATATGATTTTAAAAATGTCCCAAAGATGAACAGTTTGACTTTCCTTATTTGCATAAAGAGTGCGCGAATATATAATTACCTGAAATGACCTAATTTGCATATTTGATGAATATTCATGATTTTTTTGGTTTATTTCAAATGAAATATATTTCCATACCTGTCTGATATACATAGGTTTCACTGATGTATCATGTTCGGTTTTGATTTGATTACATATGTGCATATTAATTAGGCGGACTTAGTTATTTTCACAACTTTTTTTTATATCTGCAGATTCGCAAAAATGGCAAAAATTACTTATTTTGTTGGCTTTTTTTTTCAAAACGGTAATGAATTTTCTTTTTTGTATTTTTTACCACAAAGATGATATTTTAGTGTCTGATAATTTAATCTATTATTTGTGTCCAATAAAGTGAAGAATTAAGTTGTCGAACTTTGTCGAATTATGCCATTTTTGCCAATTTGACCATTTCTGGCAGGTTTTTCGATAATTTTGCGATATCAATAAAATGGTATAAAATCACAACGCATTGACCAATTTCAATTCTGTTTTTTTTTTTTTGAAGCTTTCATAAAGCTTGATCACCTGCAACCATCAAATAACATGTGTTTTTGTAATTATTTTTGGTGTGCTATACCTACTAAAATAAGGAGATTGCCTCATTTTGAAAATTTATATCACGGCGATTAAGAAAGTTTATAAGAAAAATGAAAAGAAAGAAACAGCCTATTAACGTGATCTAAAGAGGAAGTTCCTTTTCTAAGGCAATAATGAGAATCATTTGAATTTGGAACCGGGGAGGGAGTTTATTTCCATACTTCCCTATAATTTTATACTAAAGAATTGTATGATATGCCAGTGTAACTTGTTTTTCCAATTATACCATATTAACAAAAATACAGTCTGTTTAATCTCGCAGTTGGTTTTTAAATTTCTTTCGTATGACTATGCATATTACCTTACCTCGAAATGTTCATATTAACACTATCAACGGAAATTTAACTCTTGATTAACGTCAGACAACAACAACAACAACAACAACAACAACAGCAGCAGCGAATTAATATCATAATCGCCTTTTCTTACATCTAGCTATATGTTAACTCATATTTAGGACTAGGATTTGCATGATGTAGTCATCCTAACGTTATGTTTACGCGGCGTCGTTAACGCTCTCTTACATAGATAACCATGTTGTTTATGGCGGGAAGGTGATTGAATTCGTGTATGTAATAATGATCCTTACGGTCAGCTTGAATTGAGATAGATCGCGGCATAACGACGGGGAGCGAGTGATTAAAATGGGCACTGACATGAGATAGAGAGAGAGAGAGATGGAGAGGGAAGGGAGGGAAAAAGATGAGTAGCGAGGAAGGGGAGCGAGAGGAAAGGAGGAGGGAGGAAGAGCTAACCCCAAAGAGAGAGAGAGAGAGAGCGAGAGAAGAAGAAGAGAGGAAAGGGGTAAGATAAAGCAAGAGAGTAACAAAAAGGGGGTGAAAGGAGTGACAAGAAAGTAATATACTGAGACAGAGAGAAGAGGATAACAGGGAAGAGGAAGAGGGGATGAGAGAGAAGGCGAGAGAGGGAAAGATATAAATCGGCCTATTCAGTTTTGCTTTCTTGAATCTTTTGTATATTGTCGGCAAATCTGCGGCGTTATTTTTTCTTTCTTCCTCACAATTTGTTGACAAAGTCAGTATGCTACCCAACTCCAGTCAGCCACTTAAAACGAGTGTCCCGTTGCCAATTTAGTCACCATCCCTCCCTCTCCCCTTCGTATTCAAATGTATTTAATTTACCCCATTCATATTTTTGACGTAAACTGCCTTTAACTCGCACCAAATCAACGAAAGATAATGTAGGACTGACAATTTTGCTCCCCATTTACGCTTCCAGTCGATCGGACAACATTTAATCATCCATGCCCCAATTTTGACACCAGTCTTCTATAGTATTCACGATCTACTTGGTAACCCTTCAAACTATTGATCTCTGTATCTGACTTGAACTCATTCCGTCGAACGCGAATACCTGTCGTTCGCTCATTCAGTTCGACCTAAATCGTATTCCTCTGACAGTGTAAACAACCATGTTGCTTTCAACTGTGCCATAAGTATCACAAAGTTTGAGACACATTACGTCAGGAAAGATATATTTTGATATATTACACAAAAGAAACGTTTCTATATTTTTGTATCAAAGTGTAAATAAGGAAACCACAAAGATTGAGACAAATTACGTCAGGAAGAAGCGCAGGAAAACCAATATTGATGAAGTAAAAGCTGGACTAGCAGGAAATAAATACATAAGGACACCTATGTGCAAAGATCAAAGTTAGTGAGAAAGGTCGAGTCGAATTAAGACAGGAAAGGACGCAGGAAAATGTTTTAAAGAAATAGAAACTGGGTTCAAGGAAATAAACACAAAAAGACACAAATTTCTATGTTTAGAGCATCGGAGACGTGTACATAAATACCATAAAGGGCGAGGAGGTACAAAGGGGAGAAAGAAAGAGGGAAGAGAGAAATATAGACAGAGAGTGAGAGATGATAAGAGAAAGAGATATGAGAGAGTGAGAATGGGAGAGAAATAACGAATGAGAGAGAGAGACAGAGAGAAGGGGCAAAGACAGTGTAAGATAGAGATAGAGAGAGGAGGGGCAGAAAGAAGTGCATCAAATACGGAAGTGCATGACGTCACCCGGAGGCATCGTCTGCAAAATGTTGAAGCGGCGCGAGCAAGAATAACTCGATAAGTTCGCCTTAAACGATGACGACGATGACGTCAGAGAAATTTACCGACGATGATGGACATGCACATCAATTAGGATGACGACTGAATAGAACGAGAACGTGGTCGACAAAAGTCAAGGAGTGGTAGCGGCGAAAAGAAGGTCTATTTGTGCTTCGTGTCTCTTGACATGATCTATTTGTTTTCTTCGTACATTATTATGCCGTAGATTGATTGGTTTATACACAGTCCTTCTATGGTTTATAGGAAGGGGGTGGACAGTGTGTTGCCTCTTAATAACAGCATCAGCATATATGGAAGTTTTGTTTATGTTCTTTGGTAATCTCTACCACGAGTCATGTATTTTTCATCCCTTGTCATCATAATGCTAAAAATAAGATATGGTCCAGCATCAAATTAAATATGCTTTCAGTGTTTGAACTTGTAAATATCTATGGCTAAAATTGATCGAAAAACAATCTTCGCAAGTCTAATATCATAAGGTGCGACACTCCTAAATTCTGTACCTTAATTCATGCAATATAAATTTAATAAACATTTCTAGACATTAAATGTAACGAGAATGCTAATAGCTGTGATTCATACGTACATTCTACGGATCAAATATCAAGATTCAGTGGAAGAGCAGTGGTCTCGTAACCGGGAGGTCCCCGGTTCGAAACCAAGTCGATGTGTCAATGCCCTTTGGTGAGGTATTAATCCTCATTACCAAGTCCTTCGGAGATAACTTAAAGCCGTCGAACCCCCGGTTGCTTACTTTCAATGCTTACACGTTCCCGTCTAAGAAGTTAAACATATTGCTGTTGCTTTTTAAAAATCGTTTCCTAATTGTTACTGAGTCTCTCTTTCTCTCTCTCTCTCTCTCTCTGTCTCCATACCCATTCTCTTTCTCTCTTTCTTTGTTACGGTTTCGAATAAGAACTTTTATTGGCCAATATTGGCATTATACAACAACAAAGGCAACAAAACTCTCTTTAAAATCATTGCGATAATAAAAAAAATACTGACTCCATCACATTCTGTAAATTCTACAACATCTCTCTCTCTCTCTCTCTCTCTCTGCTGTGCCTTCTTCACCTTATCCGGAGTATACGTCTTTAACTGAAATCAATTAAGTGCCAACACCCTTTCTCCCTCGCGTCATCACTCGTTTTCCTCACCATTTTCTGATATTAATGAGAACATCCCTGCAGGAGTTAATTAGCGGCGACCATGGCAGGCAATTAATAAAAGCACCCGTCCAATATTTTCTGACCAGCAGGTCACTTTCCCTCAGGCGAAAGCTCTAAAAATTAAAAAGATTTTTCCGATGCCTTGCACACCGTATTATGAATATATAGTTTTCTCATCATGTTTGTTGTATTTTCAGCCCCCAAAGTGATAAGAATGTTTAGACCATCAAACATCATACGAATTTTCTGTAAATTTGTCACGTAATGAAAATGCATTACTTTCTACGTTAACGCAATGCGGTTGGTATGATTATCACTCGCTGTATTATAATATTTTCGTTTTTTTGTATTTTAATAATAATTTGTAGTATGAGTAGTATTATCATTATTATTATCATCATTAGCACTTTATTGTTGTTATCATTATTTTTATTATGGTCATAATTGTTTTTATTATTATTTGTTGTTATTATAATTATAATCATTATCATTTATGATGTTGTTGTTATTAGTATTATGATTATCATTATTTTGTATTGATATTATATATATTGTTATCATCATCACCGTCATCATTATTATCATGATAATTATTTTGTTCATATTAGACATTAATAATATTCAAAATACATCAAAACTCGTTGTCTTTTTTTAGCAGATGACTTGATTACATCGTGTAATCCATTGCGTACAACGTCTATTTTATGTACGCTTTTACTGCTTTTCATTAATGTATATTGCATAGGCGCCTTGAGCATCCCTTGTAATAGATATCGGTGTACAAGAAATGATGATCATTATTGTCCTTATCATTCATTGAGGAACATTAGCATACGAAAGGTGTTTAAGAAAACGGTGGTGATTTCATCTTTCTCATGCCTCCTTTTAGTTGAAAAATGCTGACGATGTGATCACGTTTATGTAGTATACACAATTGTAATATAGTGCAGGCAAATATTAAAATGGCGTCCCTAATATTTATGTAGTTAACAATGCCCACCCCCTTCTCTCTCTCTCTCTCTCTTTTCTATTGTACTATTTCTTTCTTCCGTCCTCGTTTTCTATCTTCTTTTTTCTTCCTTTGTATCGTTCTCTCTGGCTCTTCTCTCTCTCTCCTGTTTCACTTTCTAATCATGCGGCTCTGTCTGTAACTCGTGATCACAAGAAAACATCATGTACGTGTAAAACAATAACTATTCCCACTGCTCCACCTTCCATTCAGTAATCTGATTTCTGATCCATCTGCAATTCGCATCCATCCCACCTCAAACTAGGTCCCGATATACCAGACACTCAATCTCCGTAAATATTGACTCGTCACACCATCCCTTGCCTAAGGTCTGCAGTCGGCCCACACCTCCCCGTTTTGTAAGAGAAATCCGTCGCTTTTGTCATCGATGCGGGTTTTTCGAAAGAATCAGCTTTTCATTTGGTAAGGGAACCAACTTAAAGCTGCTGATGTCCTCATGCTTTCATAAGTTGTCCTTAGAGACAAACCTGTTCTCCTCTTGTTCTTCTTCTTTTTCTTTCCATTCACTTGAGATCTTCTACAGTGTGACGGAAGGCCTAAATCTTTCTCCCCCAATTATCTTGGAGAGGTTTGGAGGAGAAACTTGTTTACAAAGTCCTCTCCGACTGTATCTTGCGAGGGCGATACGCTTGTTTAAAAATTCATCTGAAAGCGCCTTTGCTTTGTTTACGCCCGTCCATCTGGAAAGAGAGAAGGGAGAGAAAGGGAGGAAGAAGATAGAGGTAGGAACCTGGAGACAAAAGAGAATGAATAGAAGAAAGACATTTTGAGGGAGAAGAAAAAGATTGCCTTAGAAGTATATCACCTCTTTTCCATGCATATTTTAACAAGGCCTGTGGTAATTTTCACGGATTTGCAGAAGTTCATTTGAGGTCTCAAATATTTTGTGTGATATTCACTATCCAATGCATATAGTAATATTAATAATAATATAGGCATTCGTATTGCGCCATATATCTAGAACTTTTATTCCGAGGCGCACAATAATAAATAGATAAAAAGAGTTCAAATTTTTTTCCACATTCTCAAGTCAAGAATTAATAACAAAAGATTTAGGATTTCAAGCTTGACTTGAAACTATCCAATAATTTTGTAGTTCTTAACTCCTAAGAGAAATCCCTTTCGCCAAAGGCGACTCTTGTTGTTGACATCTCAAAAAGATGCTGATGTGATGATCTACGGGACGGGACGATGTGCAAGGTAAAAGAAGCTAGAATCTTCTCTCATAAACATTTCAATAATTCTCAAAACCGATAGAGAAGAGGATTACATTTCTGAAATTCTTAAATGTACCAGAGAAAAAAATTATGTCTGAAAAATACCACTCGAACCCATCCCTAATACGCCAATCATACACATACAACACACATACACACACTCTTTCTACAACACACGCACACACACACACACACACACACACACGCTCGCGCACACGCCCACGCACACACAATCTAAAACACGCGCACTCACACTAACGTACACACCCCGAGCACCCCCATCACCCCTCGACAAAAGTCTAGGAGACGTGCAAATGATGAAAAGCATATCCAAATACCGACATAAAATGTAGAAATATATGAGAGAGAGACGCAAAGGTTTATCCTACCGTATTTTCAGTACGGGAGGAAGACATTCCCATTTTATTTCAACACTTGTGATAAATACCTGTGAGACGAAAGGGCAAACAGGCCAAGTGTTGACCGAGTGTAGACCAGTGGAGCCTACCTTTCTATCCACTTGGGACGTCTGAAACAAACAACCCAATATCATATGTTCTCTCGCTCTCTTTTTGTCTCATTCTAGCTCTCTCAGCCCCCCCCCCCCTCCTCGATTTTTGCCAAATCTTTTCCCCTGTATCTCTGTCTCTTAGTTTGATTTGATTGTGTATTTCCGTACAAAAACATATTAACTTCCTTGCTCAGTGTTCCTATAATTCATGTTCTACATGCGTCTTAAAATATGTAGCTAAAAGTGTATGTGGCTCTAAATAAATGTTCCAAATTTATGCCGTCCTGCATTTTTATGTGTCTAAGCCTCTTCCTAGATCTCTTTCATTATTTACGTAAGTGTGTGTGTGTGTGTGGGGGGGGGGGGGTCTCTTTCCTACGGAAGCCCATTAGTGCCACCTACGAAATAAATTTAAGAGAAATTATCTGGCGGCCGCCAGATAATTATCTGGCGGCCGCCACTTAATTATCTGGCGGCCGCCAGTTAATTATCTGGCGGCCGCCAGTTAATTATCTGGCGGCCGCCAGATAATTATCCGTGTCTTCACGGTTGTTTCATCGCAAAGCATGCCGGGACATAATTCTAGTACATTTTTGCCTTCGCCGTGATCAGCTGCCCCGTTGCAAACAACGGGATTCTTATCGAAGCAACATCTTAATCTTGTACATAACCCGCTATTCTGCAGTGATTTTCTTTCACTCCAGTATCGTTTGTACGGTAAGAAACCAAAGTTTGTGTTTATTCATTTTTATGACGAATAAAGCTGATAATACGACGTAATGCATGAGAGTGGGCCGGGTCAAGCTTTAGTAAATGTAGGCCTAGACCTCTAGATCTAGTCCCGTATGTTTAAATGTGTGTGCATTTTAAGTAGACTGATTGCCTTGTGTCTATCTTGATCTGAATATAATAGTCTATGTATTGATGAGCTCTACTTGAGGATCTACATGACAGGGGCGTATGAAGGAATTTTTCGAGGGGGGGGGGGGTTAAAATTTGAAAATCGTGCCGAAAATTTCACATCGACTCAGCCAGCCGGAGAATGAGAGGGGGGGGGGGGGGGGGGGTCGGTTAGAGCATCTATTTTTTCCTGAAAATATTAATTTGGCAGACCGATATTTTGTTCAGTTGATGGTAAGGTCACCTTTTTGGGGTCACCCTTTTGGGGCCACCCTTTAGCACAAAAATATTTCCCCATGATCTAGTGTGATAAGGGTTCTTTTGTTACCGTTATTCTTCAGGTTACAAACTTAAATTTGATTGTCTTTTTCCTTTTATTTATCAGTTGCAGCATCATCAAACACTATATGGCCGATGAATCAGAAGATGACGTAGATGCTACGAGAGAGCTCATTTCACAATGGACAACAGAAGTGATACGTGACTTTCTACAAGGAGGGGACTCAAGCTTGGAGAAGTCATTATTTTATGGGTGTTCTCTGCCCTGACGCTGGGGGTACTGTTCAGCCATTCGAGGTAGAGAGGTAGAGAGGAACTGGACGATGGATGGATGGGGGGGGGGGGGAAGAAAGGCATGTAGAGATGGCCGTCTACTATGTATAGAGACATTTGTGTGCTACTGGATAAGGACCCTCCATCACTAGAGGGAAGAATAATGAGAGACTACAAAGAGGGGAAGGCATTTAGTTATTTTGTCAGTTTCTGGTTAGGGAGACATTTGTTTCATCTCCTGGGAGAAAGCTGTCTGAAATTCAAAATGTATTTGATACTTGAATAAATTTAGTTCATTTTCTAGACTGGTTCATGTCAAACCATTGATTCTACTTTCTTGTGAGTATACACTGTAGTCAGAGAGAAAGAGAAGTAACACGAGTAAAGAATGAAAATTGAAAAAGAAGCCAACATTTGAACGAGGAGGAGAAAATGGAGATTACGTTGTTGCCCATCAAGTTGGAATAATTGTTCTTACTGTTTGTACATAATGGTCATATATTATAAGAACTGTATTGATCAATCTCAGGAGTCTTATACATGTAGATTGATTAATACAGTTTTGAGATGATGATGATGATCGTGATGATGAACGAGAAGGAGAAGAGGAGGAATATATCAAGAGTTGATGAAGAAAAGATTGATAGAGGGGTTATCATTACAGAGAGAGAGAAAGAGAGATAGACTAACATGAGGAAGGGAGAGCAAGAACAAGGCTATGACATAGGGGAAGAGATAGAAATCAAAATTATATTTATACAAACATTTACTAAATTAAAATAATAAATTAGAATACAAGGCGAGAGGAAAGAATGCAAACTAAAATTAAGCAAAGACCATCACTATATCGTTCACATTATAATATAAATTAAGAAAAGGTACATGGAAACATGTACATTTGTAAAATTCAATCTTTCATTCTCTTGATCTTCCTCTTCACACCTAATTCTTGCTCTCCCTGTCTATCTCTCCCACCCCTCTCCGTCTCTCTCTCTCTCTCTCTTTCTCTCCCCCTCTCTCTCTCCTTATTATCACTCTTTCTCTTTCATTAAGTGTCGACATCTCTCTCAATGCCTCTCTCTGTTTCTATGTTTCTCTTGTTAAATATTTTAAACATCAGGTCTGTCTGACCTTCCTCTCTTGAATAAATCATGAATAACTTCAACTCAGTGTCCTACATACAGTAATGATTGCTTAGTAGTCATCTACAACCCTCGCTGTGTTGTTTGATTTTATTTATAAAATAAATATAACCATGAGATCAATATCAACAGGTTTAATGCAATGCATATAAGTTGACATCCTATGAAGAAGTAGTACAAAGGGATCCGGTAACTTTATCTCAGATTCTGAAACAAAATCCTGGATTTAACTCATGCTGCAATGATAATTTTAGGTCAGTCAAGAACTCAATGACTTTTACAATCCAATCGCCTGTCTGATTATCAAGATATTTACGATTGGAAAAAAAATGTACTAGAATTATGTCCCGGCATGCTTTGCGATGAAACAACCGTGAAGACAGGGATAATTATCTGGCGGCCGCCAGATAATTATCTGGCGGCCGCCAGTTAATTATCTGGCGGCCGCCAGTTATTTATCTGGCGGCCGCCAGTTAATTATCTGGCGGCCGCCAGTTAATTATCTGGCGGCCGCCAGTTAATTATCTGGCGGCCGCCAGTTATTTATCTGGCGGCCGCCAGTTAATTATCTGGCGGCCGCCAGATAATTATCCGTGTCTTCACGGTTGTTTCATCGCAAAGCATGCCGGGACATAATTCTAGTACATTTTTAATTTCGCCGTGATCAGCTGTCCCGTTGCAAACAACGGGATTCTTATCGAAGCAACATCTTAATCTTGTACATAATCCGCTATTCTGCAGTGATTTTCTTTCAGTCCAGTATCATTTGTACGGTAAGAAACCAAAGTTTGTGTTTATTCATTTTTATGACGAATAAAGCTGATAATACGACGTAATGAGAGTGGGCAGGGGTCCAACTTTAGTAAATGTAGGCCTAGATCTAACTTTAGTCCAGTATGTTTAAATGTGTGTGCATTTTAAGTAGACTGATTGCCTTGTGTTTTAGGTAGAAGTTAACCAAATTTACAGTAAAATGAGACTTAGATCTATGTCTCAGGAAATATGAATAGGTCTAGATCCTATAAACTATACATAATTGATATTGGAATAGGATCTACTAGAATGGCCGACAGTTAGATAGTGATGGTGATGGCAAATGAATTAGTCTAGACTCTAGATTCTAGGCCCTAAATGTAAAAAAAAGTAAAAAAGAGGCCATAAAAACGATAGATTTGTCGATCTGGATCTGGATATCAGGCGCGTACGCAGGGGGGGGGGGGGTGTTTTGGGGGTTAAACCCCCCTTTGGCATTTTTTACGTGTGTATTTTTAAGAAAACCCCCCTAAAACCCCCCTTGAAAAAATCCTGCGTACGCCCCTGCTGGATATAATAGTCTGATATCGATGACCTCAACTTGAGCATCTACATGGGTCTACATGAATTTGTGTTAAAGAAGTGATAAGGATTCTTTTGTTACAATTATTCTTGTGGTCACAAACTTAAATTTGACATGCCTTTCTCCTTTTATTTATCAGTTGCAGCATCATCGAACACGATGACCAATGAATCAGAAGATGACGTAGATGTTACTAAAGAGCTCATTTCACAATGGACAACAGAAGTGCTACGTGACTTTCTACAAGGAGGAGACTCAAGCTTGCAAACCGAGGAGTCATTATTTTATGGGTGTTCTCTGCCGGCTGCCTTGATGCTGGGGGTAGCTTTTTAGCCATCCGAGGTTAAAGGGAAAGTCCACCCCCAAAATAAGTTTGTTTCGATAGAGGCAGAATAATAAGAAAATCAGGTGAGTGAAAGTTTGAGCAAATTCTGAATGAAAATAAGAAAGTTATGAATTATTGAAGTTGTGATCAATCAAATACAAATTGGCAACTCTGTGACTTATTATACGAGCTCTCCTTCATTTGCTTTGTGCATAATATTCCATAAAATCATGTTTTCTTCGTTATTGATGACGGAATATATATTTGTTCCTTGCAGGGAGAGTATAGAAACATATTTGCAATTATTATATTTAGGGTGCATGTATGGTTGAAATTTTTCTTAAGGGAAAATGAAAATTTTAGATTTTTTTAGTACTGAGCAAATGGAAGTTGAGCTCGCATGATACGTCATAGAGTTGCCAATTTGTGTTTGATTGATCACAACTTCAAAAATCCTAACTTCCTTATTTTTAATCGGAATTTGCTCAAACTTTCACTGACTTGTTTCTCTCATTTTTCTACTCCTATTAAAACTAACTTAATTTCAGGGTGGACTTCCCCTTTAAGACTGAGAGGAACTGGACAATGGATGGATAGGGAGGATGGGGGGGGGGGGGGGGGTAGGAATGCAGAACTGGCCTACTATGTATGTAACTACTGGATAAGGACCCTCCATCACTAGAGGGAAAAATAATGAGAGACTTCAAAGAGGGGAAGGCATATAGAAAAATTAGATTTAGCCCCTAAAAAAGCGTTCCTTCGGGTATCAAATGATGACAGGTGAAACCTTACAATTGTAGAATTATTATCTGTAATGTGATTTCCAAACCATGTGACAGCCAATGGTGTATGTTGTAAAGGTATTGTAAAAGGCATTGTTTAACACCAGGCCCCCCCCCCCCCCCACTCCGAGAACAGATGGACCCCATACGTGTTACCAAAATGTCCGGCCCGAGAATTGTACAAAAAGGGGTGTATTAACTTTTCACCCGGAGATTTCTTTAAAAAGGGGGTATTTTTTCTTTATTTCTCTTATCTCTTTGGACTCCTGAGAAATTATTCCGAATTTAGGGGGGTACATTGAGCATTTTTCATGATTTAGGGGAGTCTCCAAGGCAGGAAAAGCCCGCGAAAGGGGGGTTCGGAAATGTTGGCAGTCCTCAGATAGGGGGTGCTTTCAAAAAGAGGGAACAAGCATATGCGTACCCTAAATAACACTGAGTGGGGGGGGGGGGGCCGGGGTTTAACAATGTTTAATTCGAGATTGACGTATGGTCCTACGTGCTACCAGTGTCTGCGATATGGTGTATTAATACTGAAGCCCTAACAAAACTGCGCTTCAAAATGATCAAGAAGTGCCTCAAAAAAGTAAAAATCTTTGATTGACCCCTTTTACCATACTCGTTTTCCCTAATAGACTTGTAGTGTTATGAAAAGCGTTTGACAAACCCAAAATTTGGTTTCGATTTCCAATCGTAAATATCTTGATAATCAGACAGGCGATTGGATTGTAAAAGTCATTGAGTTCTTGACTGACCTAAAATTATCATTGCAGCATGAGCTAAATCCAGGATTTTGTTTCAGAATCTGAGATAAAGTTACCGGATCCCTTTAAATGCGTTTGCATTAAAGGTGGTACCCCCCCCCCCCAACTCAGTGTTATTTAGGGTAAGCACATGCGTGTTCCCAGCACCCCCCCCCTTCCCTTTTAGCATAAGTTTTTAGCATAAGTCCCCTGTGTTAAGTCAATACAGGCAGATCTTTTTCATTGCAAAAGTCCAGAGAATCCAAAACTCTGCTGCCAGGCTCTGTTCACTTTGATGTACATGTACTGTATATGTATTGTAATTTGTAGGTTTATTCACACTTTTTTTGTTTTGTTTAATATGTAATTGTTTATCAGTCTATTTTTGTTTGTTATAGCGCTTAGAGATTTTGGTGGTAAGCTCTTTAAAAGTAGCGGTTTTTTTATATTTTAATTTTTTTAATTTTGTTACGAACCAGAGATTGGTAGAGATTGGTACTACTTCTTCATAGGATGTCAACTTATATGCATTGCATTAAACCTGTTGATATTGATCTCATGGTTATATTTATTTTATAAATAAAATCAAACAACACAGCGAGGGTTGTAGATGACTACTAAGCAATCATTACTGTATGTAGGACACTGAGTTGAAGTTATTCATGATTTATTCAAGAGAGGAAGGTCAGACAGACCTGATGTTTAAAATATTTAACAAGAGAAACATAGAAACAGAGAGAGGCATTGAGAGAGATGTCGACACTTAATGAAAGAGAAAGAGTGATAATAAGGAGAGAGAGAGGGGGAGAGAAAGAGAGAGAGAGAGAGAGACGGAGAGGGGTGGGAGAGATAGACAGGGAGAGCAAGAATTAGGTGTGAAGAGGAAGATCAAGAGAATGAAAGATTGAATTTTACAAATGTACATGTTTCCATGTACCTTTTCTTAATTTATATTATAATGTGAACGATATCGTGATGGTCTTTGCTTAATTTTAGTTTGCATTCTTTCCTCTCGCCTTGTATTCTAATTTATTATTTTAATTTAGTAAATGTTTGTATAAATATAATTTTGATTTCTATCTCTTCCCCTATGTCATAGCCTTGTTCTTGCTCTCCCTTCCTCATGTTAGTCTATCTCTCTTTCTCTCTCTCTGTAATGATAACCCCTCTATCAATCTTTTCTTCATCAACTCTTGATATATTCCTCCTCTTCTCCTTCTCGTTCATCATCACGATCATCATCATCATCTCAAAACTGTATTAATCAATCTACATGTATAAGACTCCTGAGATTGATCAATACAGTTCTTATAATATATGACCATTATGTACAAACAGTAAGAACAATTATTCCAACTTGATGGGCAACAACGTAATCTCCATTTTCTCCTCCTCGTTCAAATGTTGGCTTCTTTTTCAATTTTCATTCTTTACTCGTGTTACTTCTCTTTCTCTCTGACTACAGTGTATACTCACAAGAAAGTAGAATCAATGGTTTGACATGAACCAGTCTAGAAAATGAACTAAATTTATTCAAGTATCAAATACATTTTGAATTTCAGACAGCTTTCTCCCAGGAGATGAAACAAATGTCTCCCTAACCAGAAACTGACAAAATAACTAAATGCCTTCCCCTCTTTGTAGTCTCTCATTATTCTTCCCTCTAGTGATGGAGGGTCCTTATCCAGTAGCACACAAATGTCTCTATACATAGTAGACGGCCATCTCTACATGCCTTTCTTCCCCCCCCCCCCCCCCCCATCCATCCATCGTCCAGTTCCTCTCTACCTCTCTACCTCGAATGGCTGAACAGTACCCCCAGCGTCAGGGCAGAGAACACCCATAAAATAATGACTTCTCCAAGCTTGAGTCCCCTCCTTGTAGAAAGTCACGTATCACTTCTGTTGTCCATTGTGAAATGAGCTCTCTCGTAGCATCTACGTCATCTTCTGATTCATCGGCCATATAGTGTTTGATGATGCTGCAACTGATAAATAAAAGGAAAAAGACAATCAAATTTAAGTTTGTAACCTGAAGAATAACGGTAACAAAAGAACCCTTATCACACTAGATCATGGGGAAATATTTTTGTGCTAAAGGGTGGCCCCAAAAGGGTGACCCCAAAAAGGTGACCTTACCATCAACTGAACAAAATATCGGTCTGCCAAATTAATATTTTCAGGAAAAAATAGATGCTCTAACCGACCCCCCCCCCCCCCTCTCATTCTCCGGCTGGCTGAGTCGATGTGAAATTTTCGGCACGATTTTCAAATTTTAACCCCCCCCCCTCGAAAAATTCCTTCATACGCCCCTGTCATGTAGATCCTCAAGTAGAGCTCATCAATACATAGACTATTATATTCAGATCAAGATAGACACAAGGCAATCATGCAGTCTACTTAAAATGCACACACATTTAAACATACGGGACTAGATCTAGAGGTCTAGGCCTACATTTACTAAAGCTTGACCCGGCCCACTCTCATGCATTACGTCGTATTATCAGCTTTATTCGTCATAAAAATGAATAAACACAAACTTTGGTTTCTTACCGTACAAACGATACTGGAGTGAAAGAAAATCACTGCAGAATAGCCGATTATGTACAAGATTAAGATGTTGCTTCGATAAGAATCCCGTTGTTTGCAACGGGACAGCTGATCACGGCGAAGTTAAAAATGTACTAGAATTATGTCCCGGCATGCTTTGCGATGAAACAACCGTGAAGAGACGGATAATTATCTGGCGGCCGCCAGATAATTATCTGGCGGCCGCCAGATAATTAACTGGCGGCCGCCAGATAATTAACTGGCGGCCGCCAGATAATTATCTGGCGGCCGCCAGATAATTTCTCTTAAATTTATTTCGTAGGTGGCACTAATGGGCTTCCGTACAAACGATACTGGAGTGAAAGAAAATCACTGCAGAATAGCGGATTATGTACAAGATTAAGATGTTGCTTCGATAAGAATCCCGTTGTTTGCAACGGGACAGCTGATCACGGCGAAGGCAAAAATGTACTAGAATTATGTCCCGGCATGCTTTGCGATGAAACAACCGTGAAGACACAGATAATTATCTGGCGGCCGCCAGATAATTAACTGGCGGCCGCCAGATAATTAAGTGGCGGCCGCCAGATAATTAACTGGCGGCCGCCAGATAATTTCTCTTAAATTTATTTCGTAGGTGGCACTAATGGGCTTCCGTACTTTCCACTACTATGGTGTTCTCATTTCATCTGAACTTAAAGAAAAATCCAACCTTCGATCGTAGCAACTACACTTAAAGAAAGCAAATTTAATGAAGCAGACTTTTGATATTTTGAATGAAATGGATCAAAATATAAGAAAGTTCTGAATTTTCAATTGGAACTTCAAATAATGGTGAATCGGTAATGTCACTTTTACGAAGCGCCGGACAACTTTCCTTTTGTATCAACACACAAAGTAACTTATTGTATTTTCTTTTCAAAAAGTATGATGAAAGGGGGTGTTTTCTCTATAAAGGAACTATAGCAATATGTAATCCATATATATATTTCAAATAGGGCCCCAGGTCTAGGAGAAGGTACTTCGGAGAAAGCGGAAATAAATTATTTGTTGTGCACGACAAACGGGAGATATGTCCGTGTCTACCTTACAATCCGCTGGGTGATCTCACTTTTCAAAGATTCATAGCTCTCTTATTATTAGTCCGATTTTACTTCAAACTTTCGCCATTCTATTTCTTTTAATTGTCTTTTTTCATACAAAAGAACTTATTACAAAGGTTGGATTGTCCTTTATGATGATTGAATGATTGAAGGATTTAATTGATAATTATCCATTCTCGCAGTCCAAAGACTGAATTGCAATGGTTACAAAAGTTTACAATGTATATACATATCTGAATATTATCTGAATTAATCTTGTTATTAGTTGTTACTAGTTGTTTTTGTCTCCCCCCCCCCCCGAGGGTTGAATGGAGACTACAAGGGATTCGAATGTTAAGGTTTACCCACACGACTCTCTTATAACGAGTAACTCTGTATAGAATAAATTTGCATATAACTGCTCCACGTGCAACCAAACTTGGGTCAGGGATACTCTTTGGCTAAATTCAGGTAACTTAATCACTCATATTCCTCGTCGATATTGTTTTTGTTCTCGTATCTCTCGTCGAGAAACGTTTCTCTTCTTCTGACAGAGGACCTAGGTATTCCATTGTTAGATCTTTTGACTTTGTTATTGAAATAAAACCGATAACTTGTATTATCTCTTCCTTTTTTCCCATCTCTCTGTCTCTCCGTCACGCTCTCTTCTCAGAATCGTCATTCAAGCAATGTTTAGTGATTTCTCTAAATCATTTATATATAAGGTTATTGTGATAAACGACAATAAATGTTACAACTTGTTGCACGCCTTCGGGTGTGGAATCGGAACATTGAACCCAAATCTTTCCTTTTCTATTCTTCCCTCTCTGTGATCTAAATTGTACGTGACACTCACAATGCAGTCGAAAGTTAAAAGAAATATATTGTTTGTACAATTTCCTTTCCTGATTTTTGCGTCGAACAAGATCTACATGAAAATGCATTTTACGACCTTGCCAAAGGCGACAGTTTTATTACATACACGTCCTTTGAAAGAGGGCAAACCTTTTTCTCAAAAAATATTTTCGCCCTTCCAGATGTTTACCAAACGAACAAACCCCAAAATTTGATACACGAGAAATTGTCACAAGCATGAAAGATGAAATTATTACGACAACAGGGCCCTCAACTGAGAGAGATGGAAAAAACATTCCGCTCGCATCTTTTGAGGAGGAGGTCCCAATCTCAGTTAGTCTCGCTGGTGCAAAAATAAACGAGTCTAAGAACGTAGAACCCATGACGCACTTTCTACTAATCATTATTTGTTGATGAGAACATTTAAGATCCCCTGAAAAATTCAACTCTATATTTGGTCATTCATTTGCATTCTATGCTCTTAGCGAGTGACTTCTCGTTTTTCTATCATTATGGGTCTCTAATTGTTTTTGCGTGAGAATGTTTGATGTTACATCGACAAACACTGTGATTTACTGCCCGACAATTCCATTTTCATCCGACGTCATAGGTATTGCCATCATTTTCTATTCTTAGTATACCTGAACGACACTCTATCGGTCTGCCGGTGACAAAGTGTGATATTTCATGAGGTTCAAAAATAGGTAGCAAATATTGCCCCGGCCTTGTACTTGCTACCGCCGCCTAGAAATGTTGAAACGCGAAAGGCGTATAACATGTGACATTGGTTGGCATTATGAAAACAATCAGTAATTGAGTTTTTCATTGATTGATTGAATTCCAATTCATTTGATATTGGGAATGTGATGAGTGATTTTCATTCTTGTGAAAGGTATGGATTGTGTGATACAATTATATTTGACACGCCCATGACTCCTTTAACCACTGTTCAAAATGAAATATCGAAAAGCGCAGCAAATGACCTGCACAACTAGAGTAATAACTAGAAACATTGATTTACAATTGGAAAGAGGTGAAGTGATTATATGAGACTATTTTTTCTTTATTAAACCTTTTTTT